>NC_035440.2:36036513-36352825 GCF_002127325.2 Helianthus annuus | reverse complement strand
ATGCACATATATCAACTACTAACATTAAACATGCAATCAATGACAATATAATCACGTATCCTTCCTAGTCTCCCAAACTAAACCACCCAGTCTCCCAGACTGAACTACCCAGTCTCCTAGACTAAATCACCTAGTCTCTCAAACTAAACCACCCAGTCTCTCAGACTGAACCTCCTAGTTTCTCAAACTGAACCACCCAGTCTCTCAGACTGAACCATAAACATAAACCTTGAAATGTGTTTTGTGTCTTTTTGTTTGTAAAAATGTTTATTTCCCTGGATCTGGGCGTTTCGTTTATGCAATGAAAACATGTTGTAAAAATATTTTCATGAGAGCCCTAATGATTGTAGTCTAAACTCGAGAAAGAATCCTAGTTCGCTACAATCGAAGCTCTGATACCAAGCTGTCACACCCTGACTTTTGCGGAAGCGTGATTATGGTGTGACTTTCTTAATATCATTGCATTCAATCATAATAACAACTATATGATAAAAACCATAGATGGTCATCCATTAGATAAGTTTAAAAACATCACAACATCATTGTTTGAAACATAGACTTCAAATTTAAGTTTTACAAACCATACGAATTGTTTAGAGTTCACTAAGGACTCATCAAAAGACTCTAAATAAAATCAGGCTTTGGTAGATGTGTCTCGTCCAGGAATAAGACACACTAACCAAACCCTCTGACAACGGATGACATCCTTTATTCTTAACGCAACTTGAAACATCCAACGCCCGCCAGATCCACTTTTCATTCCCTGAAATACATGTATTTTGAAAACATCAACAAAAGTTGAGCGAGTTCATGTGTTTTTTTGTGTGTATGAAGAAAACCTTGTAAACATTGTATGTATGTATGTATGTTTTGTAAATCCTGGCATGAAAGCAAAACAAGGAAACAGATCGATTAATGGTTTGCAAGGCCATTAACATGCGTGCAATGGCGTAGGAAGGCTCAAACCTAGCAGATTTTGTATCGGGCCTCCGGCTGTAAGACGTAGTCACCTCATGGGCTAAACCCTGGTCCACATGGGTGTGGGCTCGCTACACCCAACTAGATCTATCACTCATGCCCCTCGGTCCTAACACGGGGATTAATGGTCTTAGGAGTGCGCCTACCCATTCACATGATCTACTGTACTTTCTGAAGCTAACCATACCAATTGTAATTGTTTGTAATCATTTTGTAACATGTACTTTTACCCCCGAAGTTATAAAACAAAACACTTTAATGAAAAGGGGGGGGGGCATGAACTCACAGTCTTGTGTCTTCAATCACCGTAACTCAAGCTTCTTCGGGTAAACACGACTACCTACAACGTACTATGATCTATTAGACGAGCGGGTCGTGCCTTGACTTAGTATTATTTTCTTTGAGTTACGTTTCTTTTGTGTCTTCGATATTATTCCAACTAATATCATTATTTGTTAAAATAAATAATATTTTAACTTAAATTATATTTATTAAATCTTGGAATAATTGTTAAAATAATTATTTTAACTTAATACTTCCCAAGTATTTATACTTGTATTTCCTTCCCAATGATGGGTATTTGTACTTGCAATCTTATACTTGTATATTTTTGCCATGTATTGGGGTCGTATTCTGGTGTGTATTTATACGTATGAGAATACGTATTTTTATTGTATTCATTAAGTATTTTATACTTAATTTCGTATTAATTTTCTGGAATATTATCTTTAATAAAAGTCCACCAATATATATTTCCAAAATATATATTGTAATATATATTATTTAGAAAAATTATTTATAATTTTTCTTTTGACAAAAATATTTATATTCTCTCATAAGTTTCAAAATAATATATTTTCATGTCTATCTTGGAAAATATATAAACTCATTTTTCTCCAAAAATGATATTATTCATATTTATTTGAGAAAATATATCTTTCACCTCAAAATATGGTATTTCGTGTTTGTGTGAGAAAATATATATTTCTTAAAAACAATATATCTTCTAAAAATTTTAAGATAAATATATTTTCATTCTTGCCAAAAATAATATATTTTTCCTTTGTCAAAAATATGACATATTCTTGTAATATTTGTAAAAATCATATTTTCATTTCCTTGGTGTCCAAAATATTCTTCATCAAAATATACTTGTGAATTAAATTCCGGAATATTTTTGTAGGTTATATTCCTTGTTCGGTTTCACCAATATTTTGTTTACAACTTGTATATTTATTCCTTGTAATATTTTGGATTGTAATTCTTGGGATTTTGATGTGTTATATTATTTCATGTCCTAAAATAATATAACTAATACACAAAATATACAAATAATCACACACATGGTGTCTTCTAAATATATATTTCCTAAATACATATTTAGTCACTTTTATTTATAAAAACCAAACTCCAATATTTATATTTTTGTAACCAAAAATTATGGCAAAGTTTTTGTAACAATTTATGGTTTAAAATACACTTGTAAATACTTGTTGAGAAATATTTTTCTAAGTGTTTAAATTTTTAGAAAATTTTGCCATAGTTCCCCTAAAAATGGAAGTTTCCATGCTTTCAAGCATATCATTTTCTTTTGTAAAAATCATCACAATCAATCCACAAACAATAATAAACAACCTTTACTTACCGATTTGCCAAAAACAAGTAATAATCTACCACTTCATGAACTTGAATATTTGTAAAAATTTGTAGTAACTTACTAGTATCATTAGTAAGCCTTGTTATCCTTTAAAGTGTGATTAGTTCTTTAAAAACTTCATTCTTGAAAAAGATTGATCTTTACAACTTATGATCATCATTTCTAAAAATGTTTCTTTATGATTTCTTCTTGTTTCACAAGTGTTTCTACACTTGCTTAACCACCAAAAATAAAGTTTGTTTATGTAAGAATCAAGATCTAGCAAGACTTATATTTTTAACTTGGTTTCTTTAGAAATCATCCATAAATCTTTAGATCTACAAGTGTTACTACTCACTTTGATAATTATTTTTCAAGAAAACCATTTGTTCATTCAAGTTCATGCTTCATGTGTGGATGATCTATCATCCTTCAACATTTCTACTTTCTCATCTTGCTAGATTATGTTTTTAATCATGATCTAGCAAGATCATATGATGATCTACATCATATACATGAACAAACAACAGTCACCAAGCAAATCAACACATAAACAACTTAGTTTCTTTGTTAATCATGCTTATGTTCAAGTTTCATTCTTATGATCTTTAGTGTTCTTTAAGATTATGAATATGATTCTTCTTTAACCACTAAAAATGGAAGTAAAATGGAGTGTATAAGGTTCTTACCACTAGCTCAAGGCTAGGGATGATTCAAGAGAAGAAATCAAGTGGGTAAAAGCAAATAGAGAAGGTCCTTGCACTTCCGTAAGCTCCTAGCTTCCTTGTATGATCTCTCGCACCTTTGTATATGCTTGGAATGGTTGAGAATGGATGAATGATGGTGGTGGTGTGTGTGCTTGGGGTCGGCCGAGAACAAGGGAGAATAGAGGAGGATATGTGTGTGTTTCAATGTGTGTAAGAATGAGTCTTATGTCCCATGGTGCCTTCTTATAATCCAATTTCATGTATTTTCCTATGGTTATTATGTTCTTAAAATCACAACAAGATCAAATATTATATTAAAACAAATCAACATTGTGTGACCCTTGTTGGGCCGTAAATAGGTGGGGGGGGGGTAGTAGATTAGGCTTGAACCAAGTTAGTTAGTTTAAGGTTAAATTGTAAGTATCTAGTTAGTTATATTAGTTACTAGATATTTTAGGAGGTGTTATGATGTTCGGGGATCATAACTAGTTTGGTAATGTTAAAACAGTGCTTCTAGTGTAAATTTGATGTTTCGGGTAGTGTCCGGTTGTTCGGTTGGTTACTGCTTCGGTAAAGTGCTAAACTATGCAGTTTAGTGTGCTTTATGTTACCTTTTGTGACACTTTTGATTCCCGACACTTAGGAAAGCATTCAGGACCATTTAACCATTTTTCTGCATGATTTCAGATAGTTTAAATGCTGATTTTTGCTGAATTTTGCTGAATTCAACACTTTGGGTGAGTCTTAGGCACTTTCCGGCACTTAAACTATCACTAGAAAGGCAGTTTTGTGATCCTTACTTTCCTACATACTATACCAGTGTACCTGTGTCTCTATGCACTGTCTGTCTATGTGTTGAGTTCTGTCAGCATTTTCCTGATTTATCAGATAGCTGTGCTAACTGTACTTAATGCATCATTTGAGGCAATAAAGCTTTCATGTAATAATGGTATGACATTAAACAATGTATAATGCACATGTATGTATATGGCAGTAATCAGAAAGCAGTTAATTGCAATTCAGCACAGTCATTAAGCACTAATCATGGTTAATTAATTGTACGGATACCTAGATTTTTGACAGTTGTCACACACCAGCAGTTCACTCCTCCTATATATAGTTCTTCTTGTACATTGTAATAGTTAACACTTAGACCTGAGCGTATAAGAACTAAGTGAGATAGTGTTATTTGGTGGGGGGGGGGTTACATTTTGTACCTTATGATTGTATTACATTCTATGAATTCAATAAATCATTTTGTAGTCATTCCCAAATCTAGAAGTGTTAGATTGATTTGTTTGTTTATTACTGTTTGATTGAATTTTTAATTTGATTAACTGTTTTATCAGAAAAACACACACTATCAAATCCAAAAATTGGTATCAGAGCCTGTTTTACTGAATTGACTTTATTGTTGATTCAGAAGATAAAGTAGCTCAAATTGATAACTGATTGAGTGATCAAAGGATATTGAGAAGAATTAGATCAATCAGATCATTAATTGTTTTTATACTCTATTTTTTGAGATAGAATTCAGAGAGATGTCAATCACTCATGATCCTTACAATAACGGATCGACAAACAAGCCTCTAATGCTCGTTTGTCTTGAATTCAAGATATGGCAGCGAAGAATGGGTCACCTCTTGTCACAGCAGAACACTGGTTGCTAGAGATCAGTGGTATACGACCCTCATGATCCCTCTATCCGAGTACCAAACAACCAAATGTTTATATTCCTAAGAAACCCATAGATTATTCCGAGCAAGATTTCCAAAAGTTGGAGCTCGATGCTAAGGCATTTGGGATACTGGCCATGGCTTTACCCAACAAAATCTATGCTGGATTGCTCCATTGTGAGAATGCCAAGGAGTTATGGGATGCTTTGAACGAACAATTTGTAGTACAGATAAAGTTCATGAGAATAGCAGAGAGATTTTAAACCAGCAATATGAAACCTTCTCTCATATCAAGGGAGAATCTCTGACTCAACAATTTGAGCGATTTAACTACCTAATCAATGAGCTAAGGCTTGCAGATCAAACTTACACAAATCTGCTCTAAGTCACAGATTTATGATATCTCTTCCAGATAAATGGGATACAACTGCTTATGTGTTGAGAAACTTTGTTGGTTTCAAGGAGATGACTTTGACACAGCTTCATGGCAAAATCCTCACTTATGAGAGAGAGCTTGACCGGAAACGAAAGCTGATGTCATCAGATAAAACTGCTGATGATTACTGTTGGATCTGAGTTTGATTTTGATTATATTTTGTGTTTGTAAATAAGATGAAGATGGATGAGTGTGCAGCGGAAATTAGGATGAAAACAAACTTTGCATACAATCAAACGAGAGTAATACTTTTATCAAACATCTTTACACAATGAACCGAAAGATTGAATTTATTTCAAACACAATTACAATGATTGATGAATGAATGCAAACTCCCCCTCAGCCAGAGCTCAGTAGTTTGTTCGTGCAAAGAAGACGAATGATGCAAAGAGCTAATAGAACAGTACAAAGTACTGAACTATTTATAGGCACTTGCAAACTACTGAGCATCTTAGCTGACGTCACCATGAAAGTGACATCTAACCTCCTAACAAACTCTAACCTCAGATCTATACAGACACTGCTTGTGTTAACTACTGCTAATACATTCTATTATAAAACAGACTTTAGAACAGCTGCTGCAACCTTCTACTGCTGTGAACCCAACAGCACTTGTCCGGATCAGCAGTGCTTGACTCAAGGCAGTAGATTGAATCAGTAGGACATTAGCCTTCCATCAGATCTTTAGTTGAGCAGCAGTTCTGGGTCAGCAGTTTAGCAAGATCAGCAGATAGGAGGTCATCAGTAGTTGTAATCACTTTCAAGGGGAGAGATTTGTATATCAACATCTGCTTATTCAGGATCCACTGCTCTGATCCAGTTTTGGCTTTAATTATCTGTTCCTCTGATAGGGTTCAATCCCAACAATCTCCCCCTGGAACAGATAATGCCATAACCCTTCATTATTTGTGGACATTTTGTTGCCTCATTAACAGCTCCCTTATCTGACCTTTAAATTGTAATTCAAAGTCAAGGGCATCTGTATCTTCATCATCCCTGCTAAGTGGAAGATCAAGGAGATCCTGCAAATCTTCAAGACTCAGGCCAAGAGCTTGTTCCCTTGATATTTTCTCCACTTCTCCACCAGACCTGAGCAAAGTCAATACGCAGGTCTGTTTGTCAGTTTCCCACTTTTGTATTTTTGAGCCTGGTGGGTTTCTTGGGAGATGCTTATTTGCAGAAGTATTTGGTGAGGCTGGCCTGTTCATCACTGGCTGAGCAGTGGTAGCAGAGTTTTCCTGTTCAAGTTCTTCTTTTAACTTTCTTAACAAGCCTTCTTTTACAGCAGCATTTCCAGTAAGAATTTCTTGAACTGTTTCAGCTCCTAACTGGCTTTGTTTCCTTCTTTTGTAAAAGGCAGTACCAGTAGGAGCAATGGCTTTCCTGGTGTGCAGCTTTGTTGGCCTTTTTGAAACCTCTGCTTCAGGATAGTCAGGTTTTTGAAGAATTTTTGGATCTTTCTTTCTTAATTCCTCCAACCTTTTGTAGGTTGACCTGACCATATCTTCTTTCCATCTAGCAATTTGTCTTTTTGTACCAAAATCAGCAGCAACCAGTTCTTCTTTCATTCTTTTTAGTTCCAACTGTTTGTCAGGTACATTCTTTTTGAACTTTGCCCAATCAGGAGGAGTGTGATTGACTTTCCTTTTTATCATGTCTTGAATTCTTGCTGCTTCAACTTCAAGCTCAGGAACAGTCCACTCTTTGTACATGTGTCTCTCTCCTTTGTATCTCTTGTGAAACATAATGCTTTCAATGTAGTCTTTCTTCAAAGTTTCAGCTGCTCTTTCTGAAATTTGTTGACTGACATTCTTTGCAAAACGTTCTAGGGAACTGACTTGTGTGAGCAGATATTGATAGTATCTTGAAACTTCTTTTTCAGATTTCCCTTGTGTGTTTCTTTTCGAGATATCTTCTGCTTGCTTGGCCTTTATATTCAAATATTCATCAATATTTTTGGGCAAGGGATATCCTTTGATTGAAGGCAAACTCCTTTTGGCAGGGTCATCCTCAATATAAAAAGATTTTATTTCTTCTCTAACAGCTTCTAGTTCAAGAGGAAATTGAACACCTGCAGGAGGTAAGGGTTTGTGCATTGGAACTGAAGAAAGTGGAACTGGTTTTGGTATATTGACAAGAGCTAAAGATTTTGAAGATGTTTGTGATGGTGAAGAGACATCATCTTTAGGAATTAGCCTTCTCCTCTTTATTTGAGGAGGGACTGATGATGTTTTGGATGGAAAGGTGGTTGTAGTGGCAGTGGTGGGTGATAGACTAACAGCTGTTGAAACAACTGGTGTTCCAACCACTGTTGTCTTTACAGCAGAAGTTATAACAACTGCTGTCTTCTGCCTTTTGACAGGAGGTGATTTTGATTTTGGTGGTGATGGTGGTAAAGCAGTGGATGTAGTGTGTGTTGAGATGGTGTGTGTTGAAGTGGGAGCAGATGTTGAAACTACTGAAGTACCAACAGCATCTGATACAACAGGAGTTACAACAGCTGTTTTAGGTGGTGGTTTTTTAGCAGACTTTGAACGTCTGACTGGAATGGATTTGGGTAGCCTTACTCTTCTTGTAGGCTTCTTCTTTTTATCAATAAGATTTTCATCATCTATTGACCCTGAAGTACCCTGATCCGGATAATCCACCCTGGCTTTCTTTTTGGCCTCTCTATCCCTTTTCACACATGCAAGTGCTTCTGCAAGTGCATTTGTGGTCACATCAATTTTCTTACTCCCATCTGGCAAAGGAATCTGTTTGGTCATATTTGAATTTTCTGGTGCAAGGTAGAGACCATCTGTTATTCCTTTCCTTCTCCACTCCTGAATTTTCTCCCCCTTTTTGGCATTATCTTCGGGGAGTTGATCAATGAAGAACACTGGTGGAGGAGCAGTGCCAGTGGAGTGCAGGATCTGAGTTTTGAGAGCCTTTAGATCAGCCTGAGTGTCTTTGAACCTAGACTCCATAGCATTTCTCAATTGTTGAACATGTTTTTCATGTTGCTGATCTGCTATTTGTGCTTGATGATGGAGAAAAGGTTGAAATAGATTCCAGAGCTCATTTGTAGCAGGTGCCTGTTGGAGAGCAGGTGCTTGAGGTGGAACAGCAGTGGATTGTACCTTTTGTACCTGTAACAACTGTTGGAGCATATCTTTGAGCTCTGCAACAGAGTTATCAAGTTTTTCAACACGAGCCGTCAATTTCTGGTACTTTAAATCATCACCCAATTGAATGGGATCATCTGATTTCCCACTAATAGTGGTTTTATCAGTGGTAGAGGTAGGGAGTTTACTCCAAACATTAACCACTGATGCCCATTTTTCTTGGTACTGGGGTCTTCTTCCTTCAACACTTGACAACCTTTTGATGTTGCCAGTAGGATAAATAAATCCACTGGTGGTTGGCAGAGGTGCTATAAAAGGAATTGCCTCCAAGGAAGTCTTACTGATGTAACCACTGTCCAACTGTAAACCAGTGGGTTCAACAGTTGTAGTGGCTGCTTCACTTGGATTACCACAAAGAGTTACTTGTAACTCAATGGGTGTAACCTCCTCAGGTTGTGTTGGTGGGTTAGCAATGAATGATACAGCAGGCTCAGTCATTTGTTGAGGCATATTCTCATTGACAGGTGATTGAGAAGGACTGAGTAATGCCTGGTTCAAATCAATTGCATCCAACAGTAGTTGTGTTTTTGGTGGAATTATGGATGTGATGGTTGGTGTAGAAGGCGGACTTGCTCCGGGCATTGAGCTGTGGATGATGGAAACGAGTGTATCCAGAGCATCATAATGTAGTGGCCCTTTGTGTACAACCTGTTCTTTTTGTGAAGAAGCAGGAGGAGTTATGGTTATGGGTTGAGATATTTGTACCAACTGCTGTGAGGAAGAAGCAGCAGTGGTTTCTTGTGACATTTGTGTTGCCACAGGCATTAACTCTGGTATCTCATCCTCCAGAGTTGCCGTTTTGATTGGTTTGGGGGGTTTTTGATTTTTCTTTTTATAAAGCCTTTTGGGTTTTGTAGGTGTGGGTTTCAAAACAGTTGGTCTGCTGCTTTGATCACCTAGAGCAGTAGGCTCAGCAGCAGATACCTGAGGAGCAGTGGTAGCTGCTAAATTCTGCTCAGGCACCCCTGCTTGTGTTTTGCAAGGTGCTAACACTCGTGAAAAAGTTTCAGATGTTAGGCAATTTATTACAGTTGTCTCACCTTGGTTTATTAAAGCTAAATCATCCTTACTGAATTTCTTTTCAAAATAGTAACTTAAAAACCTTAGAAATAGTAAGAATGATTTGGTTTCAACATTATTAACCAAATCTTTAAAGATTTCCCGAGAATAGTTATAATTTTCTTCTTGAAGAATTGCATATCCCAGATTTTGAATCTTTATAGGGATCTCATTAAAAGAAGTGGTTTTGTTTGAAACACATAGTAGGAGGGTATGAAATAGGAATCTGGGTGCAGGAGGAAAATAACCTTTTTCTAAGGTTAGTTTCGTCATCATTGTGGCTTCATACCCTCTTTCAATGAAGTCAATGTGCAACTCGTTTTTAGTGAAGGAAGTTTTACCTGCTTGGTCATCGAGTTGAAAGACTTCGGAGATGGATTGTGGTGTAATTTGGACATTTTTACTCTTTATGGAAGATTTAATGGCGGTTGCAATGTCTCCTTGTTGTTCAAGGGTTGCATTCTTCCAAAACTCCCTTTGGGTCGCCAAATAGATTGGTGCATCGGCGGTGAGCAAAGTTTTGTACTTTGATTTTGCCATGATGGTAATAATGGAATCGAAAACATCGGTGGATCCTGGTTTTGTGAGAAGACCCAGGAGATTGTGAGATTTTTTGAATGGAATTTCAGTGGAGATTGCCTTTTTAGAGGCTGTTTTCGATGATTTTGATGTGGGTTTTGCAGATGACTTCAATTTTGTCATTTTTGAAACGAATGATCGCAGGAATTTGTGAGAGATGAGAAGAAAAACTGCTTTGAGAAGAGAATTTTTAAGAATTCAATTCGACAGTAAAACCCTGTTTTGGTGGTGAGTGAGGAATTTTATAGGAAAGAGAATGAATGCTGACGTGGCAGCCGTTACAAAAGGTCTGACTGCTATGTACTGCCCACGTGACAACCACTGGTGAAAATGAAGGACAGTACTTTTGATGAAAGCAACTGATGAAAGCAGTGGAAAGGGGGTAGTGGATGATTTTCACTATCAGTAGATAGCATATCAGTGGATAAGACAGTGCTTTTGAACAACAGAGGTTATCAAGAAATGAGAGAACAGAGGTTGCCTTTCAGTAGTGGGCAGGCTTTTTGAAGTAGAGCAGACTTTTGAACAATCAGTGGTTATGGCAGACTTTTAAGGATTTTAATGAAATTTTCATTTTTAGCTATTTTTAAGGATGGATTTTTGATTTTCTGAAAACATTTTGTTGCTTTTATTCATAGAAAAACAAGATGTTGCTTGTTATTCCATGTTTAGCATCCCAATCCTAGAGACCAAGCTTTCAAAAGTGGCTGTATCAAGTGCTTTTGTGAGCACATCTACCAGCTGGTCTTTAGTTGGGACATGATGCAGAGAAATCAAACCTTTTTCATAGCAATCCCACACAAAGTGATGTCTGATGTCGATGTGCTTTGTGGTAGGGTGGGAAACTGGATTTTTTATGATATTTTCTGCTGCCTGGCTGTCCAACATGAGTGGTGTCTTTAAGGCAGTGATACCAAAATCCAGCAACTGATTTTGAAGCCACAGGAGTTGGGCTGTACAGCTTGCAGCAGCAATGTATTCAGCCTCAGCGGTGGATGTTGAAACTGCTGCTTGCTTTTTGCTTTGCCAAGAGACTAAGCAATCACCTAGAAACTGGCACCCTCCTGAAGTGGACTTCCTTGTGGTATGACATCCAGCAAAGTCACTGTCTGAAAAACCTGAAAGCTTGATATTCCCATTAGCTGGATACCAGATACCAAGTGTGGGAGTACCTTTTATGTATCTGAGAATCCTTTTTACAGCAATGAGATTTGGTTTTCTGGGAGCTGATTGACTTCTTGCACAGACACATGTTGCAAACATGATGTCTGGTCTAGATGCAGTTAGGTACAATAAAGACCCAATCATGCTTCTATAAAGTGTTTGGTCAATCAGCTCATCCTTTTCATCAGACATGACCAGCTTATTTGTGGCCATGGGTGTGCTGCATGGTTTACAATCATTCATATCAAATTTAGTTAAAAGTTCTTTAGCATATTTGCTTTGATGAATGAAGGTTCCATTTTGCAATTGCTGTACTTGGAGACCAAGAAAGCATTGCAGCTCACCCATTGCACTCATTTCAAACTCAGCTGTCATGAGTTCTCTAAACTCTTCACACATTTTGGTACATGTGCTTCCAAAAATAATGTCATCCACATAAATTTGGACAATCATTAAATCTTTTCCTCTCCATTTAAGAAACAGTGTTTTATCAATGGTACCTCTTTTGAAACCATTTGAGAGTAGAAAGTTGGAAAGAGTTTCATACCAGGCCCTTGGTGCTTGTTTCAGGCCGTACAAGGCTTTGTTTAGCCTGTAGACATGATCAGGATAAAATGGATCCTCAAAGCCTGGAGGTTGACATACATACACCTCTTCTTGCAATGTACCATAGAGGAAAGCACTTTTGATATCCATCTGAAACACCTTCATGTTGTGGTTGACAGCAAAGTCCAGGAACAGTCTGATAGCTTCCAATCTTGCAACAGGGGTGAATGTTTCATCATAATCAATCCCCTCTTCCTGTCTGTAACCTTGAACCACAAGCCTGGCTTTGTTCTTGACAACAATGCCCCTTTCATCTGTTTTGTTCTTAAAGACCCACTTTGTGCCAATGGGACTAACCTCTTTTGGCAGTGGTACAAGCTCCCATACTTGTTGTCTTTTAAACTGTTGGAGCTCCTCTTGCATGGCTTCTACCCAGCTGTTGTCTTTTAGTGCCTCTTGGTACTTGACTGGCTGATGGAGTGATAGAAAACCAGCAAAAAGACAAATGTTTTGGGTTTGGCTTCTAGTGAGCACCCCTTCATTTATGTTGCCAATGATTTGATCAGGCGGATGAGATCTCAAGAAGATTAAGTCTCCTTGGTATGGTATGATGGCATTTGTTGGTGAAGGCTGCAATTGTGTATCATCTAAGCTAACCACTGCTGGTGACTTTGATGACCCAGCAGTGGCTTCAAAAGGTGGTGGAATGGGTGGTAATGAAGTGGACCACTGCTGACTTTTATCCACTGTTTGAGGACTTTTGTCAGCAGTGTTTTGAGGATGTGGAAGTAGTGGTAGAAAGGCTACTTTGGTCAACAACTGTTGAGGTAGCAGTGGTTGAGCTTTGACAGCTGTTTTGAACAACTGATGCTTTTCCATTTGTGGCAGACCTTTGAGGGATGATGATTTCTTACCTATAGTCTGGTGTTGTATCCTCTGTTGGACCTGCACTGTTAGTCTTGACAGCAGTATTTTCAAAAGTAAACTTTTCAAGATCAAACAGATCAACAGGATTTGCTGGGATTTTCATTGAGGAGAGGTCATTGAACTTTACATTCAAAGTCTCCTCCACTGCCTTGGTCCGTGTATTGAATACTTTGTAGGCCTTTGCAGTGGCTGAGTATCCCGGATGATAACCACAATCAATTTTGGCTGCAAATTTTGAAATGGAATCTTTTAAGTTCAAAATAAAGCATGGGCAGCCAAACACCTTGAAGTATGAGATCAGTGGTTTAATTTTATACAGAATTTCATAAGCAGTCTTTTTGTGCCTGGGGTTTATTAAAACTCTGTTCTGGACATAGCAAGCAGTGTTTACTGCCTCTGCCCAGAAAGTTAATGGCAAACCTGAATCTGCAAGCATGGTTCTGACAGCCTCAATTAAAGTTCTGTTCTTTCTCTCAACAACCCCATTTTGCTCTGGTGTTCTAGGGATGCTGTACTTCCTTACAATCCCTTTCTTCACACAGAAGGCATCCAACTCCTTATTTTTAAATTCTGTGCCATTGTCACTCCTGAAGCTTTTTACTGGAAGGTCAAATTGCTTTTCAACCTGTATCACAAAGTCTTGCAAAATTCCTGCAGTTTCATCTTTAGAGTGCAAAAAGAAAGTCCATGTAAACCTAGAAAAGTCATCAACAATAACCAAACAATATCTTTTCTTTTTGAGGCTCATGACTTGAACTGGTCCAAACAAATCCATGTGTAGCATTTGCAAACACTGGGTTGTTTTGGACTCTTCAATGGACTTATAAGAACTTTTATGTTGTTTTCCTTTTAAACAGGAAATGCAATGTTCAGAACATGAAAACAATTTTTGTGGTAGGCCTCTCACCAAACCATTTTTTGAGATTTCACTGATTGTCTTAAGATTGGTATGCCCCAGCCTTCTGTGCCAAAGTTCTGTCTCTTTGTTAGAGGCAGCTGAGAAAAGACAGGCATCTGCTCTGGGACATTCTTTTGACATATCAACAACATAAACATTGCCACTTCTTTGAGCAACAAGTTTAGTGTGACCAGTTTTGATTATTGCTTCAATCTTTTTGACCATTTCTGGTCCAACAATCCTACAACAATCTTTTGTGAAGAATGACCCAAACCCTTTGTCACTCATTTGTGATACACTCAGAAGGTTGGATTTCAGATTGTCTATTAGATTGACATTTTCAAATTTTACATTTCCAGATTGCACTGTCCCAGACCCTAGAACTTTCCCTTTACTATTATTCCCAAAGGATATATCACCCCCTCCATGGATTTTAAAGTCTTTGAGGAGGGCTTTACATCCTGTCATGTGCCTGGAGCCTCCACTATCTACATACCAAAGACTATCAAAGCATGCAGAAGCTCCCTGCACATGAAGTAAAAGGATTAGTTCATTAAGGGCTCCAAAGCCAACAGGGCTTTGGATGGGGATTCAGCAGTGTCTGGTATGGATGCAGAGTGATGGACAGTGGTTAGGTCAGGGGTTTGGACAGTTTTAGTACTGTATCTTGCTAACCACTGTTGAGGGTCTTGACCAATCACCTTCTGATAACCAAAAGGATGCCTATTCACTTTAGGTTTAGAGGGCCTTTTGTAGGTCTCATAAATGTGTGGAATCCTTTGGTAAGACTGTTTTTCCTTGCCTTTTCTGAACTGATTGGCTGGAGGTGCATCAGTAACCTGAACATCTCTTTTGACAGATGTTTGGTTCAGCTGTTTTGTGACAGCTGTTTGAACTGGTACAAACAGTGGTTGCTTTTTGGTGAATTTGACCGATGGTGATGCTGATGGACTCAAGGATGTTTTAGCAAGGTACTCATTCTTTTTGATATCAAAGTTTTTGAGATACACACATGCTTGAGTTTTGTGGTTTGTTTTACCACAAACAATGCAACTTTCAGCTGAAACTAGTGACACTTGTTTTGTTTATATCATAAGCTTTTAAGTGGAAACAATCTTTTGTTAGATGGTTCCTTTTCTCACAGAATTCACAAAACAAGTTATCAATTTTTTCTTTCTTTTTCTCTTTTCAGACTCCTTTGTAGCAGAGGCTTTAACCACTGCTGGGATGTCCTTGAGAGGTATAACTTTAGCTTTTGGAGCTTTAACACCATCAGTTGATGTAAAGTCCATTGGCTTGAAATTTTCAAGAATATCACACTCATCAGACCATTTTGGTTTAAATTGATGATTTTCAATCTCCTCAAAAGCAGAGGGGCCCATTGGTCTGTCAAGTGTGATTTTGTTACCAAGTTTGTCAGTGATTTTCACTTCTTGGCCATTCTTGTTTGTGGGGATGAACTCAGCAGTTACATCAGTGGTTGAAACAGATTTTCCAAAAGCAGTGTTTTCATCATCATGTTTTCTATAACCAACCCCAAATTTCACATTGCTTTTTATCTGTTTCTCAAGCATAACCTCATACCCTTTGCATGATTCCACCCATCTCTCACATGTGATCTGGGTGGATTCTAACTCCTTTTTGCAAACTTGGTATTTTTCTACCAAGGTTTGGAGTTGGGTTTTGGTTATGCTTTGCTCTTCTTTCATGCTGCTAATCTCTTTCTCTTTCAGCCAATTTGTTTTTAAGTTCTTTTAGAGATCTTTCAAATTTGACTTCATCAGATAAGATTTTATCACGAAGGTTTTCATTCACCTCTTTGATGTTAGCAAAAGCAATAATGCAATTGTCAGAACACAGTTTTTCAAGAACTTGAGGTGATACCTTGGCAGCAGCCATCATTGCACAATCACATTGGGGATTTTCCTCATCTTTAGCTCTCTCTTCTTTCTCACCTGCCTTTTCTTCTTTGTTCTCTTCTGACCATGGATCTGTCAGTGGTTCAATCAGGGTTCCTGAACTTTCTCCCAACAGTACTTCATTAGCCACAGTAGTAACCACTGCTTCAATCACCTCATCCACTGTTTCAGAAACCAGCTGTTCCTCTTCAGATTCAACACCCTCCTGTATTGACTCTAATGCCATCAAACAAAATTCATCATGAGAAGAAACATTGGAGGCATAGAGAGCAAAGTTTTCATCACTAAGGTCTTCAGGCATACTGCTCCAGTCAACAAACCCTTGAGTGAAAAAGCTTTGTTGATCTGGTTGTACTGCTGCTGGAGCAGTGGTTTGAGGTGCAGGTTGCACTTGTGCCTGAGGGACAGGGGTTTGAACATATTGAATCTGTGGAACAGCTGTTTGGACATAATGTACTGGCACAGGGGCAACAGCATAGTGAGCAGCGTTCACTTGAGCTGCTGGGGCATATTGGGCATAGTGCACAGTGTTTTGATTTTGAGGTCTAGGGTTTGAACTAGGATGAGTGATTATGGGGCCAGCAGTTTGACTCCTACATTCCCTAGCAAAGTGTCCTAACCTATTACACTTGTAGCACTTGATTTTCGATTTATCCAACCCAACCCTTAGATTCCCATGCAACCTTGGGAATTTTCGCCCTGTTCTTTTATAAAACTTGCTAGTTCTAACACTTAGCAAGGCCAGTTGATGCAGGATGTCCATTTCCTCTAAATCAGTGGGGTCAAAATGCTATAGATCATTGAGTTCAAAGCTTAGATTGTCTGACATCTGGTTTTCGTTTGCAGTGAATGCATAACTTGTAGAGTGAGGATCAGGGTTGTTAAAATTTGCACCAGCAGTTATGTCAATGAAGTGATCATAACCCTGATCCTTACCACTACTCCCAGATTCTTCTTGACCCAAAAGAGCAGTGTTACCGAATGTATAATCATCAATGGTTTTTCCTGACTCTTGTAACTTCCTTTTCTGGTTCAACTCCCTTTCGTAGGTCAGGAGTCGACCATGGAGTTGGGTCAAGGTCAGATCCTTGAACTCAGGTGAATTTCGGGTGACAAAAGCTATGGTGTCCCATTTTTCTGGCAGTGACCCGAGGAACCTGCTATTTTGAGTTGAGTTTGTAAAAGTGGTTTTAACAAGCCTCAGTTCACTGATGAGACAACTGAAACGCTCAAATTGTTGCGTCAGTGATTCACCTTTAACATGACAAAATGTTTCATACTGTTGGTTCAGGATTTCCCTATTGTTTTCTATGACTTCTTCGGTACCCCCAAACTGTTCCTTAAGTGCGTCCCACAATTCTTTGGCATTGCTACAGTGTAACAGTCCAGCATATATTTCATTGGGCAGCGCTGAAGCTATGATGCTAAACGCTTTAGCATCTAGTTCGATCTTTTGAAAGTCGGTTTCGGTATAGTTTTCAACTGGTTTTGGGACGAACTTTTTAGTATCTTCAGCGCTTGGCACTGTAGGAACATGGGGACCAAAGACGACAGACCTCCAACAACCTGTGCTTTGTTGAGCGAGGATGTGACCCATCCTCCTCTGCCAGATGTTGTACTCATTTCTTTTTAGCATAGGTGGTTTAAAAAGCGAGCCGATGTTGTTTTTATCGTCCTGTGATTGTGACGTCATTCTTGTTGTTTTACAGATACTGAGAAATCAACTTTAATGGTGATTAATCCTTACTCTGTTTTTCAACGATGAACAAACTATCAGTATCAACTATTATGAGCTGAACTATTTACGTCAAAATGATTGTTAAATCAAATTTGACTGTCCAAGCTCTGATACCAATTGTTGGATCTGAGTTTGATTTTGATTATATTTTGTGTTTGTAAATAAGATGAGGATGGATGAGTGTGCAGCGGAAATTAGGATGAAAACAAACTTTGCATACAATCAAACGAGAGTAATACTTTTATCAAACATCTTTACACAATGAACCGAATGATTGAATTTATTTCAAACACGATTACAATGATTGATGAATGAATGCAAACTCCCCCTCAGCCAGAGCTCAGTAGTTTGTTCGTGCAAAGAAGACGAATGATGCAAAGAGCTAATAGAACAATACAAAGTACTGAACTATTTATAGGCACTTGCAAACTACTGAGCATCTTAGCTGACGTCACCATGAAAGTGACATCTAACCTCCTAACAAACTCTAACCTCTGATCTATACAGACACTGCTTGTGTTAACTACTGCTAATACATTCTATTACAAAACAGACTTTAGAACAGCTGCTGCAACCTTCTACTGCTGTGAACCCAGCAGCACTTGTCCGGATCAGCAGTGCTTGACTCAAGGCAGTAGATTGAATCAGTAGGACTTTAGTCTTCCATCAGATCTTTAGTTGAGCAGCAGTTATGGGTCAGCAGTTTAGCAAGATCAGCAGATAGGAGGTCATCAGTAGTTGTAATCACTTTCAAGGGGAGAGATTTGTATATCAACATATGCTTATTCAGGATCCACTGCTCTGATCCAGTTTTGGCTTTAATTATCTGTTCCTCTGATAGGGTTCAATCCCAACAATTACACATATGGTAACACAACCCTGATGAGTCATTATCATCCAACAGAGCAAATGAATAGAGTTATGATCACTTTGTTGATATAATTACTGGGTTTAATTCTCTATATGACACACCTCATGTTTGAAATAAGAATTATACTTTAATGATGTATGACTACAAACAAATGGACCATGTTGACCAGGAAGAGTTTGATCTCCTTGACCAACTTGCATTATTGAGTATTAATCAATTTTATAACAAAACTAGTAGGAAATTTTCTAAAGTAGAGGGCAAGGGTAAATTTGAGAAGGATAAATCCAGGGTTGAATACTATAGATGTGATATGTTAGGTCACTTTGGAAGGGAGTGCAAGAATCCTGCACAAACCTCAGTACCAAATGTATCAAACGAATCGAACAACTGTTGGTCAATATCCATGTCTTCAAAATACACATCAAAATTTTTCCTAAAATACCCTTGGTCCCAATACATAGTCTACATCACATTTTACACATGGACCTGCTCAAAATTCATATCCATATGTGAATGGTCCTTCTTAGTATCACATACCATATGTTAATATGTCACAACCACATGTTCAAACACCTTCACATGCACAAACTCAATCCCAGGTTCATTTACCAATATTATCTCAAAATACTGGTTCCCCTGCACCAGAAACTACTCAACAAAGCTTTTTCACTCAAAGTTTTGTAGATTGGAGAAGTCTTCTTGAGGATTTGAGTGATGAATACTTTAGCATGCTTGCACTTAATCATGGTCATCAGAATCTTGCAGTAGTTGCTCTAGAAGCATTAAGTAACACATTAGATTATAGCACTTGTGAAACTACTAGTTTGTGCATTATTCCACTTGCTGGGTCAACAACTGCTGGACCATCTCAGCATGTTGATATATCCCCATAAATACTATCAGAACTTCATTCTGAAAAGTGCATTCAAGCATTTGGGGATATCAAAGTAGTGAATATCGTGCTTCTTGAAAAATCTGAAAATTTCGAGAAACTTCTAGGACAAACTATTAGATCTCACAAACAAGTGTTGAAAGAAAAGGGTCAAATCATCTCTGACTTAAAAGATGAAACCTTAAACCATTCTGCATAATTAGAATCACTTCTTTCAAAATATCAATCATGTCAGAAACAACTTGAATCAACACAAGTAAATTGTCAAAACTGGGTTGAGTCATGCAATGGTTTTGAAATGTTGTTAAATCAATAATCTAAAAACGATGTGAAATTTGGTCTAGGGTATAATCACACACAAGGACCAAGTCATTACACTCCAAAAATTCAATTCTATGACATTGAATCCAATTCCTCAATTGGAAAGGAGACTGTAAACCTTGATTGTGGTTCTTCTCACAAATTCCTTAATCAACACAACACTAAATGGTCTGATGAAACATGTGTTGACAAAAAAAATTCAATCCAATGACCTTTGTGACTTCTGATAGGAAAATAGCATCATTTGGTAACCCTCCAGCAGTTTCATTCAAAACTGATGGCCCTGATCAAAACTTCAAAACCAAATCAATGTCTAGTTCAAAAAGAGGTAAGTTTACTAGAGGTACATTATTTTTGCACAATATGTGAGAAAACCAATCACAATACTGAAGATTGTTACATGGTCTTAGCTTATGAGAAAAACAAGATGTAGAATCTGGAAAACTTTCATGAAAGTCCAGTATTCTATCCATGTAGTGATTCCAGCTATTGTGAATCCACTGGTTCTTTTGTGGTCTTTAACACTGTTGAAATACCCATCACATTGGTTCTATAGCAATAAGTTTGAGTAAATTATAAAAATCGTCCTTTATGTTGACACTAGATTGCAAAGTGTGTCCTTTGTCTTCAAAAAGTACAAAAAACGTACTCGATGTTTGCAAACTCTTGCACATTATGTCCTTTAGCCATTACTCATTTAGTTTTCATGGTTAAATCTGACTAAGTGGACCTCACATGAGGGTATTTTGGTCATTTTACCCTAAATTAAACAATTATATTTAAAAATATTATATATATATATGTATTTATAAATTTGTACACAGATAATACACATATATAAACCCCATCTCTCCCTCTAACTACCCTACCACCACCACCCACACCACCCACCTCCCACCCCCACCATTTGGTCTTCTTCTCCGATGAAGCATCACCGCCCAACTCCGGTGTCCTCCTGCTTAACAAACACCCTTTCCTTCTCTACCAACATAGCCGCCATGATTCGCTCAGACCCACCAACCCCTCTTGTGAAGCACCACTTCCCAACTCCTCCTACCTCATTCCAAATGTATTTAATTTCTTATCGATAAATCTCCACTATCCCTATCTATAGAATCCACCAAACTAGTTCTAAATTACACAATCAGTCCAAATGTATTTAATTTCGTATCTACAAATCCTCACTATAATCTGAACACATTTTTCAAGCAAATCATCATAGCATAATAGAAACTGTTAGCTTACACATACAATCATCAAACTCAATTCTCAAAATCAAACAAAACCAACATATACCTCATTCTTAAAACCACTAAACCAACACAATTTTGATGAAAATTACAGAGCATTGACAGATCAAGTCACGCGCCACCCCAGACGTCATGCACCACCTCTCCACCATCTGATCTAGGTTGTGACCACTATTAACACCCCAATCTCCGACCAAGATCTATTTGCGATTTTACAGATCTAGTCCGTCCCCATCAACATCAACTCTCATCTACCGCCGCAATCGAACAAGAAAAGAAAAAGTGCGAAAGAGAGATTGTTTAGGCGGTGGTGGTGCTTACAGCGGTGATCGGCTGGTGGTTCTCGGGTGGCGGTGGTCAGATGGCAATTATGGAGAACAGATAGAGATATGGGCTAGAAAATGAATGGTGGTTTAAGGTGGTTGTGAGAACTGAGAACATGAATTAGAGAGAGATTGAGAGAGTTAAGAGAGAGAGAATGAAAAAGAGAGTTGAGAGAGAGAGAGAGAGAGAGAGAGAGAGTAAGGGACTGTATTTGTCTGTTTATATATTTTTAAATTTCAAAAAATAATTGTTTTATTTATCAAATAGATTTTAAATAAATGAGTAAAATTACCAGTATACCCTGATTTAACCATGAAAACTAACTGAGTTGGGGCTAAAGGACATAACATGCAAGGGTTTACAAACATCGAGTACGATTATTGTACTTTTTGAAGACAAATGATACACTTTGCAATCTAGTGTAAACATAGGTCGTCTTTTGTAATTTACTCGATAAGTTTTAATAACATGTTTGAATTATTTTGATAATTCACCAACATTCGAGGGGCAAGACTTGTGTGTGATCAGGTAATTCTCCGAATTACCGCTACGTGAATGTTTATGTTGAACTAGTGGAATGTTTGGTGCACTTAGTCCTAATCAAGTGTAATGCATAAGTGGATGCTTGTGCTAACGTGAAAGATAACAGAAATGTTGAATGCACATCATCCCTTTGTTGAAAGAATTTTCATCCCAAAAATTGATTGATGTCGCTAAGATAAAGAATTTTTTTCTGGTTGTCACAGCAACTTCATTGTTTCTTGATTACTTCGTAAAGTAACAACGTGCCTTTCTGAAAGATGAACTTACATGTATCACCAATGGGTTAACCATCGATCAGATCTGCCCTTATCAAGGTTCGATTCAGATATGCCTTTAGATCTCCGATGAGCTGTGCGATGAAGAACACTAGATCTCCGGCGGACCATGGCTGTGCGATGAAGATGGATGTGGAAGTTTGGGGGTTGTATGAAGTTTAGAGACAGGTTGAGAGAGAAAGATGAGTATTATATTTATATGTAATTTTTTTAAATTAATTGTTTTAAATTCTTTTTATCTTTTTTGTTAAATATATTTTAAATAAATGAAATTACCAATCCACCCTCATGTGCAAGGCACATGTTCTGACTTAACTTAAAATTTTAACTTGGTTAGAGCTAAAGGATGTAGGGTGTAATGAGTTTTTCAAATAAAGGACTGTGACTGTAATTATTAAAGTTAAAGGTCATCCATTGCAATCCGATACAAACATAAAGGACGAAAAATGTAATTTATCCTATTAGAAATCATTCACAGTTTACATATATGATTTGAAAACCTTTTCTTCATAAAGCATCCATGGTAAGTGGAATTCATTAACAACTTGAAACATAAGCAAACAACCAATACAAAGACATATTTAACAGCCTTTGCCCATCCTTTTTAATTTATATGGGAACCATTCACAGTTGTTTATATATACGATTTCTTCATTCGAAACCGATTATGTCTTTCAACTTAAAATCTGACAAGCAACCAATATCAACTACATATGATAATCATATTAAAACTTATAAATTTAAGTTATTTGTGAAGGTAAGTGTGGATAGATTTATTTTTAGTTTTTTTTTGAAAGGTGAGGATCAAGAACTCGCGTATGTCGGGAGATGTAGACTATGTTGTCTTAACCGGGCCCACGCTACAGAGCCCCCACGCCGACCAACCGACATCAACCCCTCGATGAGAAACCCCTATCACCCAGGTAAACCCGGAGGGGAAAACTCACCCGGCAAGACTCGAACTTGGGTTGCCCCATGCCTTATCTTTCCGTGGCCACCACTGGGCTATCCAGTGATGGTTTTTAAACATGAAAAATAAATGCAAAATTGATGAAGAAGAAAATACAAAAATAATAGTCTTTAAAATTATTATGAATGAAACAACATAGTTTTGATTGTTCGCCATCTAAAAAAAAACATAACAATACCATATTCACTTTGCTGAGTATATAATTTTTAAAATTAAAAGGTAATATATTTCATAGCATTTGAAATCTTAGATTAGGTTCTTGCTTGATCACTTCGAAAAAAAAAAAGATTAAATACTTAGGACATATAAGCCAGTTTGCTGTTTAAGTAGTATATATATATATTATAAACTAACATAATAACATAATAGATAGCTAGTGAAATCTTACCATTTGAAATATCACTGGAGTGAGAACTATTCGACGCAGACAAACGTTGATAGTTTGATCTTTTAGACGTGTCGTTGGAATTTGCACCTATAAGTAATAATTTTTCTTTTGAACGGCAAATTTGGATCACTGACGGACCACTGGAGTATCATTGTGCCACCAGCGGAACCACCTGATCATATCCATCTCCACTAGGCATAATGCCTATACACCAATAAATGTCACTAGGCATAATTCAGGAGGAAACCCAATAAATATGGGAAAACCCCCTTTGTGAGAATCGAACCCAGGACCTATTGGTTCTAAGCCTTATCTCACCCCTAAAATGTCACTAGGCTATAAAGCCATGGAGCTATAAGTAATAATTTTATAAGGTTTTTTAAGTTGTCAAATAATGTAGTCAAAAAGCAACATCAATTGATACAACTTATTGAATATGAGGTTTGAAATTTATATTTAAATAATTTTCAATGAGACGGTAAAAAATCCGTAAGTTAATTGGTGCCAAACTTATACTTGCACAGTTTAAGACAAATTGGAGCGATGGTTTCAAAGGAAAAAAGGGGGTTTGAGTATGAAAGATAAATCAAAACCGTTGGAACACTACCTGTAACATATGAAAGTCATATTAACATATTAAATAGAGTAGCTATGGGTTTGAGATGCTTAACAAGTAACAACCAAGAAACAAAAATACATAATTGGTGTTCCTGTTGAACTTTGCATATGTCAGTGAAACCGATTTGATTTGTTTTGATTGGGTAAGTCATGACAAGATTAGTTGTCAAACTTTAAATTTTGATTTAATTAAAAACACAACGTCTATGATATATCATTATGTAGATTTATAATAATTTAGGAAAGTTGTTAACCAATAACTTAAATAATGTGCAAGATTTCCGGGTCAAGAGTTTGGGTGAGAAAAACCAAAGTGAGATGTAGAAGTTGGATAGGTACCCAGTTTTAATTTATTTTAGAGTTAATTGCCTAGATGGTCCTTGTGGTTTAACGTTTTTTCACGTTTAGTCTCTATCTTTTGAAAAAGCAGGTATGCTTCCTATGGTTTGTTATTTTGTTATTCGGATAGTCACCTGAGTAGATGTCACTTAGTTTGGAAATAGCAGGTATGCTCCCTATGGTTTGTCATTTTGTTACTCGGATAGTCCCTTGAGTAATGTCAGAGGACTATCCGAGTAACAAAATGACAAAGCATAGGAAACATACCTGCTATTTCCAAAAGGTGGGGACCAGGGGCGGATGTACCATATAAGAAGGGTAGCCTCCGCTACCCCCTTGCGATCCAGCGGTAGTGTAAATTTTGGAAAAATTTGACATTTTTTTAACGTTTTTTTCGATTTCGTTACCCCTTTCTTTTAAGACGTTACATCTATGAAAGTTTTCTAGATCCGCCACTGGTGGGGACTAAACGTGAAACCACAGGTACCATCCGGGCAATTAACCCTTTATTTTATTAGATGGTATAAACATAGACATAAAATACAGATTTTTATGCATTTTGTATCTTAAAATAAGTTAAGTTTAACTCAAAAACTAATTTGTATAAAAATATAATCACAAGAGACTTGTTGGTGCATAATGTCTAAAGCTTGCGTCTTTGTAAAACTAGATTAATGTATATGGTCTAGATAGGTTATTTTGTATAATTTCAGGGGTTAAAAGTGTAAATTTATGAAAGTTAGAATGTCGGTCCGCTTTTGTGACATGTGTCCACAAAAGCGAACCAGGTATGTTCTCTGGATCGCTCATGTGGACATGTCACAAGAGCGGTTCACCATGCCTATATATACCCCTGAAGTTCATTTCATTTGTAACGTTGTCTTGTGCTCTATGTCGAACTGCTGACCGTGTGGCAATCGTTATCAAGTGAAGAAAAAGTGTTTAAAGTGTGAATTCATCTGTTTCTACTCCTTTCTGTTACGTTTATCTTTGTATCATGCTGAAAATGTGTTTCCGCCACATTTTCAGTAAGCACTAGCTCTGATTGACTCATTCGTGTGGTCAAAACTGATCCTACAATTGGTATCAGAGCCAGTTGCGAGTTAGTTGCTAGATACAAAGTGGTTTTCATGGACTTTTGTAGATCTGGACTGATTTAGCGGTGGAAATGGACTGAATATTGGACAGTAGGTGTGAAACACAGTAATAACAAACCCTTGAAAGTTTCGGATCAAAATTCGGCCAAAAAGTGACCTAAAATCCCTCGTAAAGTTGATTCGCGCTTACGTCATCACCGAATCGCTTTTATGACCCGCTCCTAAGTACAGTTTAAGTCTGGTTCGCTCGTAATTTTCAGTTCTGGATCGCTCCAAATGGATATTTTAGTAGCTGGATCGCTCTTTTGGTCCGCCTGAACGACAGTCTTCTGGACCGCTCCAATATCATCTGTGGACCGCTCGAAAGACAGGGTCTAGGATCGCTCAAAAGGAGATTGTTCTGGTCCGCTCCAAAATTCTTTTGTGGTCCGCTTTTTGTGCAAATTTTTGGTTCGCTCCAAAGTCCTGTGTTGGTTCGCTCATTGCTACTGCTGTGGATCGCTTATTCAGCTTCTGTGGATCGCTTATACAGACTGTTTGAAAGATTTTTCCGTCACGACTGAAAATGGAAAGCCAGGATTTCTATAACATGTTTTCGGGTGTGGGTGCGACTCAAAGTCAAGCAAGTATCATGCAAAATGTCAGTCTAGAAAATGAACTTGGAACGATGCAGAAGCCTCCGAAACTGATGAGTTTAGATGAATATTCAGGATGGTCTGGGAGGTTCAAAAATTGGGTGCAGGCAAATCACTTAGAGAGTTGGATAAAAATCGAAAGAGAGTATGTTCCTCCAGTAGACGGGTTGAATATGAGAAAGACAATTGCCAGTCTGACAGATGCAGAGCAGGTCGAATTCAAAGCTGAGAAAAAGATGGCCAGCATCTTACAACAAGCGATAAAAGAAGATATTTTAGTGTTACTACAGCACAATGATAGTTCACAGTCAATATGGCAAGCATTAGAGAAAAAATTCAAAGGCAGCACGTCAATGATTAAAAGTAAAAAGGCATTGTTAAAGAAAGAGTTTGACATCTTCACAGGGATTAAGGGTGAATCAACGAAGCAGCTTATCGAGAGGTACTGTCATCTGGTGGTAGAGATGAGAAGGTTGGACATCGAGAAGACAAATGAGGAGTGGATAGACAAATTGTGCGATGCACTTCCCTATGAGGAATGGGGAACGTACTTGATGACGTTGAAAAACAGTTCGGATTTCGTGAATTATAGTTTGAGTGTGTTCATAGAGAAAATTGAAGCTCATGAGTTGGAATTGGTGAAAATCAAGAAGATGAATTCAGCGAATATGCCACAGGATGTATCTTTGTATTACAAGAGTAGTCCGGTAGTATCGAATGTTCAGAGTCCGAAAATTCAAACTGGTTTTAGCGCAGACAACACTTCATCTGTTGCTCCAAATGCCTATCAGTCAAGTCAATCGACTCCTTTTGCCAATTACGAACCGAATGTCAAAGTCTCAGATCAAAATTCTCCTCAAAGCTCTACTGGGTCAAATCAACAGACAGTTATGTCCGGAGTGCAGTGTAACATTGCAATTAACATCAAGAATGGAAATGAAATCACCGAAAATGCAGCCAAGCAGCACATCGCGTTATTGGGTTCAATTCTGGAAGCATATGAAGGGTTGGTTGCTGGTAGGATCGGAAATCCTGATATGACTAAAGAGGATTACGATCAGATCGATCCGGAAGAACTGGAATTAATAGATATTAAGTGGTGTATGGCAAGTTTAGTTCGAAGAGCTCAACGATTTATGGAAATCACTGGTAGAAACAGTTTGTCGGGTCCAGATAAGAAATTAGGGTTCGATAAGACCAAGGTCACCTGTTTTAAGTGCAAAGAGAAAGGTCATTTTAAGCGGGAGTGTCCGAATCGTGAGGTTAAAAATCATCAGAATCCGTTCACTAATGATTATTACAGACAGGCTATATATCACCACCCGAATCAACAGCCTACAGTTCAGAGACCTCAGATTGAGAACAAACCTGAGAAGGCGTTGATCGTAAACCAAGATGATGAGAAGGTTGCGTCTGGTTTTAGTTGGGACAAGTATATTCCTGGAAAAGACGATCAAGCGATGATGGCTGAAGTTGTAGAGATTACCGAGACGGGTGCTGAGTCAGAAGTTTTCGAGAAGGTAGTTACAGAGAATGTTAGTGAAAAAGTTTCTGAAAATGATGTTGAGTCTGGTTTTGAAGAAGTTGAGGAAACAGTTACTGAAGCTGTTGAGTCTGTTTCTGAGATCGTGGTTGAAGAGGTTATTGAAGTTGTTGATCAGGAGGTTCCGGAGGTCGTTAAAGATGTTTCTATGGAAGATTCTGCAAAAACTGAGGAATCTGTATCTGATGTTCTTAGTTTTCAATCTCGACGGGAGGAATTTGTCTATACTATGAAATCAATTTTACCTCCTAACGTCTTTGGTTCTTTTGCAGATTATTTTGAAGATCCAAGAACCGGAACGTGCCCGAGATTCGAAGCAGAGAAAGAAGAAGTCGAGGAGATGATTGATGTGTCGAAGGAAATGACTGAAGAAGCTCTAAAGGAGATTGCAGATAAAGCACTGATGAGCAAATTAAAAGAGGTAGATTCAGACATTCAGGAGTCAGTCGATAAAGTGTCAGGTCTAGGAGAGGAATCTGGAGTCTTAAAAGTCAACATGGTCAAGTCGTCTGAGTTGGAGTCAACTCCTGTTGGTAAAATTGTTTGTGAGAATGAGATTATAGTAGAAAAAGTTTCAATCTCTAATACACCGTGTCAACGTTGTTCACAACCATGCACGGAGTGTCTTGAAAAAGACACCATGTATCAGGAACTGAAACAACATGCAGATCTGATGAAGTTTGACTTAGGGCAAGTAAAAGAGGCGTACGACACATTGTCTAGGTCAATAAAAATGATCCAAAAAGAAAGTCTTGAAAACGATAAAGCAACCAAGCTGGCACAATCAACTTTATTTGACAAACAAAGAGAAGTAAATTTTCATTTAGACACAATCGCATCTTTGAGAAAAGAGATTGAGTTGACTAAAATTGAAAATGATAGAATTGATCAGAAATTGATGAGTTATGTGGCATCATCATATGTGTTAGAGCAAATAGTACCACAACAACCACATGCTTTACCTGCCTTCAACAGCGTTCCACCCCTAATGTGGAATCATTATACACAGAAATATCCAGATGGGGTGGAAGTTGCGTTAAACATCAACCTAAAAACACTTGAGAATGATTTACCTGATAACATTGATATAACTTTCACTGCGTCTGACATTGACAACGAATCCCAGGTAATCAAAAATGTTATTGATCAGGTGTTGGACGATGATAGTGAGAAATCTGAGAAGGCAAAATCAGTGGAGTCCGGTAGTGATTCTGAGGAGGACGGAAACTTTTTAGATCGTTATTTGACAAAAACGGATAAAAGTGTGGATGATGATTCAATTATGGTGGCTTACACTATGGTTGGATCTGACAAACTTTACTCCAACACCGAGTTTCCGCTTCAGAATGTTAAATTTGAGAATGTTCAGAAAGTGTTTAAGCTAATTGAGCTGAGCGTAAATGAGTTAAAGAAAAATGATTTCTTTTCAAAACTAAATAAGTCAGTTGGTTCGTCACGTCCTACTAGTCCAGAAAAGGTAGAGGGGGTGGGTAAAAACCAAAACAAGAAAAATCAGTTAAAGAATAAAGGTCTTGGTTTTGAAAAGAAAATGACTAAGAAGTTGGTAAAGCCAAAAGATAGAATTGATGATGTATTTGTTTGTGGTCCGAGCACTGAGACTGAAAAAGATTATATTTTTAGTCAAAAGGCCGTGGACGATTTCAATGCAGCGCAGAAGCTGAAAGCAGAAACTGTTAGTAGCACATTTGTCGAGTATGACAAACGTGTATGTTATCGCTGCAATGAAGTCGGCCACATGGCGAAGCAGTGTAAGAAAGTGATCGAAAAACCGGTTGTGGTAAAAGCTGTTAATAAACAAGTGGTTGAGAAACCGAAGGTTGAAAAACTTAAGGTTGAAAACAAAAATGTGTCAAAACAAACCATTCAAAAATCTCGACCAAAATCACCGGTCGTTGCTAAAGATAAACAAGTGATGGTTTCGCCAATCCGAATTCTCAAACGAGGTGAAAAGTTGAAGTCGGAGGATAAGCCAGAATCGACTTTCGAAATTGGCGAGTCTTCTAAGTCCCCCAAGACTTCGAAATTTTAACCTAAAGCAAAAACTTTTGAAAATCAGTCATGGATCGCGAAATCTAAACCATCTGGTGAGATTAAAAAGATGGAAAATGTGTTAAAAAATGAGTCACAGTGTGTAAAAGATGATGTGGTTAAATTTGAGTTTGAACTCGATCAGTTTTTGTCGGAATTTCCCAAACTTCATAACAATGTGAAACAAGATAAAAAGGAAATTGAGTCAAATGTCACATTTAACTTTCCTAAAACAACTGAGAAATGCAATGTGGTGTTTGGTACAGTGTCGGAAGTTAAAAAGTCGTGGGCATCATTGTTTAACTGATGTGTTTGTGAATTGATTGCAGGAGCTGCCCAAGTCTGTGCTCTCAAGGTGGATAATGGACAGCGGAGCGTCGCGACACATGACGGGATCCTTAGCACTGTTATATGATGTCAAAGCGATTAATGGAAGTTACGTTGGATTTGCCGGTAATCAAGGTGGAAGGATTGTTGGTCAGGGAATGCTCACGAACGGCATCATATCTTTTGACAAAGTGAATTATATTGTTGAATTGACGAACAATTTGTTAAGTATTTCGCAAATCTGCGACAAAGACTTTAGCGTACACTTTACAAAAACAGAATGTTTGGTTTTAAAACCAGGGTTTAAAGTCCCTGATGAGTTGGTTCTGTTGTGCGCCCCTTGGGTTAATGATCTTTACATTTTAGACATGAGCGCTGCAACACCAACAACTCCTCAAAAACAATGTTTTGTGACAAAATCTAAAGCAACTGAAAAAGAGTCGGTTATGTGGCACAGAAAAATGGGTCATATACACATTTGTAAAATGAACTTTCTTGTGCACAACGATTTGGTAGAAGGTGTGAATGTTAAAAATTTTCATTTACCTGACGATTGTGTTGCGTGTAAGAAAGGTAAACAGGTACGGAAGTCTCATCCGCCAAAGATACTCAACACCATCCGGTTACCTCTCGAGAGATTGCATATGGATCTCTTTGGGCCGGTCAACGTCAAAAGCATCAGTGGAGATTCTTACTGTTTGGTGGTAACGGATGATTATACAAGATTTTCATGGGTCGTTTGTTTGGAGAAGAAGGATGAAACGTTCGAGGCTTTAATGGTTTTGTTCAAAAAGATGGAAACAGTGTACAAACTGTCGATCAGGAGAATTAGAAGTGATAACGGAACTGAGTTAAAAAACAACAGAATGTACGAATTTTGCAATGAAAAGGGGATACTTCACGAATTCAGTGCGCCATATACACCACAACAGAACGGCGTGGCTGAACGTAAGAATAGAACCCTGATTGAGACTGCACGTACTATGTTGGCTGATTCAAAGCTTCCAATTTTCTTCTGGAGTGAAGCAGTGTCAGCGGCTTGCTATACATTGAATAGAGTTCTGACCGTGAAGAAATATAAAAAGACTTGTTTCGAGTTGTTGCATCGCTATAAGCCAAATCTTGAGTTCTTAGAACCTTTTGGCTCTCCGTGTACATTCATCGATGCTGATGGTAAATTCGGAGCGAAAGCGAATGAAGGTTTTTTCGTAGGATACGCCAGCCCGTTAAAGAGGGTGTTTGTACCGTGTCTAGGGAAGGTGATTTAGGTCCATCATGTGGATTGTCAGAAGCATACGCCGTCGCAACAACTTCCCGGACAAAGATTCCTATTTGACTACGAAAAACTCTGGGAATCGTTTCATCTGCCGTTCGAGCCGAGTGAGGAGGAACTTGCTCTCATGTACTTGCATCAGCAAAGTCAGTTGCAAGAGCCGGAATCTAGACCGCTAGATGTTCCTACGCCCACCGTGGGCACTCACGATGATGAAGCTGGACCAAGTGGAACAGTTCATATACCGCCAGAGGAACCAGAGGAACCAGCTCCGTCATTTGACGTTTCTGACGACTCAGAGGAGGAACCCGCTCCTACCTTTGACGAGGAACCAAATGAGATATCAGAGGAGGCTGTTGATCAAATTGTTGATCTTGACATTTCAAATCTGGAATCGGAAGTTGTGGTGCCTGATACTGTGATGCCACGGACACTGTCTTACCATCCTTCAGAACAAATTATCGGCGATTTACAGAGTGGTGTCAAAACAAGACATCAGATAGACCAAGATTTTACATGTTTTTATTCTGATATAGCTGATATGCAGAAAGAAGTCTCATACAAATGTTTTATTTCGCAGATTGAGCCCAGGACTTACAAAGAAGCATTGACCGAGGACAGCTGGGTGAATGCTATGCAGGAGGAACTGCAACAATTTGAGAAGTTGGGCGTCTGGAGACTCGTTGATCTGCCAAAGAACCAGAAGCTGGTAAAAACAAAATGGGTGTTTAAATGTAAACGTGATGATAGAGGAGTCGTGGTGAGGAACAAAGCACGTCTCGTGGTCCAGGGCTTCAGCCAGCAGGAGGGAATAGACTATGAAGAAGTTTATGCGCCGGTTGCAAGGCTTGAAGCAATCCGCATCTTTCTAGCCTTTGCTTCATGGAAAGATTTCAAAGTCTATCAACTCGACGTTAAATCGGCATTCCTGTATGGCAAGATTCGAGAAGAAGTTTATGTGGGGCAACCACCGGGGTTTGCAGATCCGCTAAACAGAGACAAGGTGTATCTGCTGGATAAAGCTTTATACGGTCTCCACCAGGCCCCGAGAGCCTGGTATGAGACGCTTTCGACCTACTTGCTGGACAACGGGTTCACAAGAGGCACAGTAGATAGCACCTTGTTCACGAAAGAAGTAGCTGGCCACTTGCTGATTGTGCAGATCTATGTCGACGATATCATTTTTGGTTCCACCAACGACGAGCTATGCAAAGAGTTTGAAGTTGTGATGAAGAAGAAATTCGAGATGAGTTCTATGGGGGAGATGAAGTTCTTCCTCGGGTTACAAGTTGAACAACTACCCGACGGAATCTTCATTCATCAATCGAAGTATGTAAAGGACGTTCTGGATAAGTTTGACATGACAGACTGCAGTCCTGCATCAACTCCCCTCGCACAAAATCATGGTATCTGTCCGGATGAACAAGGTGTGAAGATGGATGAAACGTTATACAGATCAATCATCGGCTCGTTGATGTATCTTACAGCTTCCCGGCCCGACATCATGTATCTGACATGTTTGTGCGCACGATATCAGTCAAGCCCGAAGCAATCACATCTGACAATCGTCAAACGAATTCTACGGTATTTGAAGGGATGCCCAAGCATCGGCTTGTGGTACCCTCGCTCGGGTGATTTTACATTATCTGGTTTTGCTGATTCAGACTTCGGTAGTTGTAAGCAGAACGCCAAGTCCACCACTGCTGGGTGCCAGTTCTTCGGAACTCTGCTCGTTACCTGGCAGTGCAAGAAGCAAACTGCAGTTGCGCTCTCCACGTGCGAGGCTGAGTACGTCTCAGCCTCTAGCTGTTGCTCGCAGATCCTCTGGATCCAACAGCAGATGCGCGACTTCGGTCTGCAATTCTTGGATACACCAATATTTGTGGACAATGAAGCGGCCATAAATGTTACTAAAAATCTGGTTCATCATTCGAAAACAAAGCACATTGAAATCCGTCACCATTTCATTCGAGATTGTTACGAAAAGAAATTAATTCGGATTGAACATGTGGGCACCGATGATCAGAAAGCTGATTTTTACACGAAACCGTTTGATAAAAAGAGATTTTATTATCTTTTAAGGTTAAATGGGCTAAAAAATCTGCAATCTGGGAGGGTTATCGAGTGTGAAGCCGAATTGGGCGGCGATCTGACTTGAACCGTATCGAGTTGTCAATTTTTGTTTGTACAGTTGTATTTCCTGCTTTTCGTTTAAAAACAAAAACACAAAAATATGTTTTAGTTTTAGGGGGAGATATTCGCAGAAAAATACAAAAACATGATAAAATCATAAAAATCCAAAAACATTAAAAAATGCAAAAAGAGCTGTGTAGTATAGGGGAAATGATAGTACGTCAGCTAGACGGGCACAGTACGCTAGTGATATGTAATGTAAAAATGCAATTAAGCAGTCTCGCTAAAGATGTGCCGGTAGGTTCTTACAGATTTAGTAGATCGGTTTGGGATATAAACTAAATTTAACTTGCGTTTTCGTGGGGAACACCTCCAGGATATATAGGTAACCCCTGAAATCCTGTTTGAAAGGTCCCGTATTCTGAGATACTAGGTCTTTATGCTCAGTGATATCTAGGGTATTATCCTGGGACTTCTGCTGTATGGAAATACTGACCTAGTCCCCGGATAATACTTTACGCAAAAAGCTTTGAAAAATAAGCTTCACCCTCAGCATGCTGATGAAACAATAAAATTGATAGTCGCTGCTGTTGAAATGCAAAAGATCCTCTAAAGGGGACCCACCGAAAAGTCGAGCCGTCATCTCTCTGCTGAACGGAAGTTCTGACCTGAGCTCTCACGGTTTCGCATCTACACCCAACAGATATCAGCTGTGGTATATTCACCTGTAAGACTGAATACTGGGATCCGGATACGGGAGTATATACTGAGGTGGGAACATACGTTGACGTTTAAGTCTCTAAAACACTAATAACGTATCCCGAACAGATTGAAAATTCTGTGAGAATTTAAAGTGGATCAATATACCGACAATCAACGCGAATTGCTTAAATGTTTAAAATGAAATAAGCTTAACGGTGCTTGTGTTCTATCGGCAGCTGATATGATCCCCTAACACGCTCGAAAAAATATTGTGTGTATATATTTCAGTTTGTACAGCTTTAAACCCAAAAAGATTTTCTTTTCTTATTTTAGTTTCGACAACTGATACTGGGGATTGGAAGTTCAAAGCCCGTGTGCAGATCATGTTTGTGCCTGATGAGGTTTGGGTAAGCTGTGATTGCAAACATAGATATGGTATGATGTTTGTGAAATAAAATGTGCAAATGTTTGAGACGTTGAAAAGTTCATTAATTTGAACTGTTTTTAAAACAAAACGACAGAGTACTTCATAAAACTGATCATCCAGGGCCATTAACTTGGACTTCGTAGGTCAAACAATTGTCCAGGGTCATTAAATTGGACTTGGTCAACTGGGTGTCAACATGTGAAATCGAAAAAGTTGGAAAAAACGAATAAAAATAAATATCTTAAAAATCAAAGGTTGGATCGCTTTTGTGACATTGGGTCGCTCTTTTGTCAAAATAACATTGTGGACCGCTCATAAGAACATGACAAATAAGCGGTTCAGACCTCATATATAAGGTACAGGGATTCGCTTTTTCAGTCATTACCCAAACCGCTTATACGTCATCTTCTCCGGGGCGATTCGAGCGATTTCAACTGTTCTTCGTGATTTCTTGCTGATTGAGCTCTGTTTTCACTTGTTCTTGATAGATTACTATTGGTTACATCATGGGCAAGGTAAGTAGTTTCTCGATTTCAGTTCTATTGTGTTTAAACATGATTGTCGGTAGGTTTGTTTGAACGAATCGTGTTTTGTGCCTTTAACTGTCATATCTGTCTGAATTGTTAGCTTGATTGTTGTCGTCTGATGATTTTAATAGTTGTATAACATGTTAAATGTTGTAATTTAGGTGTTTGATGAGAGTTGTCGGTAATGAGTGGTTTTAATCTTAGATCTAGTGAGTTTTAGGTATAATTGTAAGAATCCAAAGACACCATTAGACTCGGATTTCTTCGTAGAATCTGATTTTAGAATCAATTTTAGGGTATAAGCTGTTTTTACATGTTGTTGATATGTGGACCGCTTTTACAGTCAGGTAGTTTGAACCGCTCATAGGTCATATGTTGAATCGCTCTTAGCTACATCTTGTAGGACCGTTTTTATGAATAGATAACTCAGGATCGCTCATAGGTCACCTGTTTGAACCGCTTATAGATCATCTGTTGAACCGCCCATATGTACTATTTTTGTAGAACCGCTCATATGTCACTTTGTTGGACCGCCTATATGTACCATTTCAGGACCGCTTTTAAGGCAGTATAGGGTTGATTCGCTTATGTGGCAAGGGACGGTTCGTTTTTTGTGATTTTCTATGTAGGACCGCTTTTTAGTCATATCTGTGATTCGCCTATAGGGTTGCATAGTGTGTGGATCGCTTTTATGGTAATATATTGTTTGGATCGCTTTTAAGGCACTTGTAGGTTCGCTTTTTAGTCAGTGTTAAAAATGTGAAATTTTTCTAAGTCTTAATTTATGTTGTTGTTGTGCAGGCATCACCAAACGTGTTATTCGATCCAGTACACAACAGTTGCGTTGATTTAGATGTGGAAAAATATCCTTTATTGTCATAATACAGCAGTATTTTGGAGTACATGGATCGTATTCCAGTGAAGAAAGCAATGACTGACCAGAGGCCGTTGTACAGATCACATATTAGTCGTTTTTGGAAAAATGCAAAGTACGATGAGGCAAGCAAGGTGATTTCGTCAGAAGTGGAAGTGGATGGAAAGTTGGAGACTATTCTGGTGACTGAAGCGTTAGTTCGCGAAGTGATGAATTTTCCTGATGAGGCCAACTACCCCACAAGATTTCCTGAACGTATGGTGAAAGGGTGTATGTTACGATTGGGATACAGAAGTACATTGAACACCGGGAACTACTTAAAGTCAAAATTTCAGAAATCATTCAAGTTTTTAATCCATTGTATTTTGATTTCCCTGAGTCACACAAAGGGCAGTTATGACCAGATGAACATGCTAATGGCATTGGTGTTGAATAAGAAATACAACTTCTCACATATAGTTTTTCATTATATGGTGGAAAATCTCTCGTCGGATGTTAGAGTCTGGAGATATCCACGTTTTGTACAAATGATGATTGATCATGCATACCCTGGAATTGATAGAAACATTAAGGATGATCTTCTTGTTCAAGCTCACATGTCAAATATCTCGTTGAAGAATCTTGTCAAGTATCATCCTCATCATCTAGAGCCTGAGTTAGTGATTGAAAACTTCGGATTGCTTAAAGATGTGAACTATGTGGATCCTGATCCAGAAAATCATCAGAATTGGAGAAATCAAGAAGAAATGAAAGAAGCATTGTATGCTGTAGAGTTGAAAATAATTCAGGTTTTCAAACCAACAAAGAATGAGTGGTATGTGAAGGAGTCTGGACGCAGACGTAGACTTGCAACTCCTGTAGCTGAAGGTGAAGGTTCTTCTTCAAAGCCGAAGAAGAAACAAAAGAGGAAGGCTCAAACAGTGTTGGTAGATGAGTCTGATGAAGAAGAAGTTCCTGAGGTGAACATTGAAAAGGAACAAGAGGCGGCTAGTGTAGCACATATTGAAATTAATACAGATTTGTTTACATCTGATACGTATTTTGTTGATAATGTTGATATTCAACAGGAAAGAGAGAAAGTGGTAGAAGATGTTGAAGGTGACGATGTTGATAAAGACACTACTAGTTCTTCTAGTTTGTCTGATTTTGAAGTAGTTGATGCAAAAGAACGTGAAAGGCGAATGAGAGAGGAGTTAGAAAAGGAGAAGTTACTTAGAAAGAGGAAGAGAGAAGAGAAAGAAGATGCACCTTATGAACCTTCTCCGGAGCATGTTTCAGCATCACAATCTACACCGAGAGGTAAAAAGAAAGCTGTTAGTCGAAAGAAAGGTACTCCAAAGATTAGGGTGTCGAAGCGTCCTCAGAAGATCATGCAAACACAATCTACACCTCCACGTCAACCTACACCTCCACGTCAACAAACACCTCCACATCAACCAACACCTCCACAATCTCCAATACATCAATCTCCTCCTAGACAACCAACACCACAACAATCACCAAGACAACCTACTCCTCCATCACACTCAACACCACCCAGACAACCTACTCCACAACGACAACCATCTCCTCTGTTTCAATCAACACCACCTTCACATCAACCATATTATTCTTCGCAAGATCTTTTTGGCACACCTCCACTCACCCAAGCACAACTTAGTTCTTCAAGCAGAGGTCTTCCAATACCGCAAGATAATCTGCTAGACGTTGATTTTGACTTTGCAAACAATTCTCAAGTATTGAAGTTGGAAAAGAGAATTGATGATGTGATAGCAGAAAATAAAAAGTTGGCGGCTGAATGCAAAAAGATTGCTGAGAGAGAAAAGACTCTTGTTGGTAAGGTGCAGAGGTTGGAGGGTGAAAACAAAGTGTTGACACTGAAAATAGAAGTTGATCAGACAGAAATCGACGTTCTGAAAGTTCGAGTGTCTGAATTAGAAGAAGAGAAGAATCGTCGAGAGAGTGAAAATGAGTACTATAAGTTGAAGAATAAAGAGCTTATGGCTGCTAAAGCATTGCATGAACACAAGTTCTACATGCTGAATAGAGTTGTGGAAAGCATGTTAGAAACTTCTGTAGAACAAGAATATGAAGAGTTGAAGTTAGAAGATCTTCGTGCTGAACGTAAAGCAGAATTAGAAAGGCAGATGAAAGATAAGGGTAAAGGGGTGGAAGGAAGTTCTGTAATGTCTATCGTGCCTTCAATGGTGGTAGATAATCCTGAGCCTATATCTGCAGTTCCTAGTATAGTTGAAGAAGAATCACCATCGCCTAAGTTAATTGGTGGCGAAGATGAAGAGGATGATGAAGATGATGATGAAGAAGAGTTTGTTTATTCTGCGAGCAGTCACAATTCTAAAGGTGATGATGATGATGACGCTGCAGGAGGTTCAGGTGTTAGAGTAACTGAAGCTTCAAATGAAAAAGTCGTTGAAGATCTGCTAAACGACATAGTCAATGAAGAAAGTGGTGAAGCTGAGAGAAAGGGGGAGTCGAGTAAGACTCAGATTGTAGAACATCATGAACCCTTGTTCCTATGTCTAGATGTGTATAGGGAGATGTTAAAAGATGTAAATCCCGAGATTCCAATTGATCTTGAAGCAGATCTGGAATCTTTTGATATCAATAAACAGAAAGATTACAAGTATAACTATGTTGAGGATGCCGATCAGTATGATAGGGTTGAAGTAGAGGATGGTTCGGATAATGAAGATGTTCCTGAAGACACTTCAAAACTTCCGACGTTAATGGAATTCTTTGCTGCTGAAAACAGAGATGAGTTGCGTCAGAAAGTGACTGAAGCGGTGAATGATAATGTGTTCGAGTGTTTGAGAAAAGAAGCTGAACAGGAAGGCCAATCTAATGTTGAAAAAGAAGGTCAATCGAGTGTTGAAGAGATTGATCGTTCTAAATGGTTCAAAGATTCTCATGAAAGAAAGTTCAAAAGGCCGTTGAAATACTTCCAACGAGATCGAAATGTTTCGCTTGGCGATATTATTAGTTGGGGTTTTCTTCCGCAAGTTAACGCCTATGCAGTTCGAAGAGAATATGGTGTCCAATACTTTAAACGTTTATATGACATTATGTCATTACCATGGTGGGATGTCGATGAGTTATCTCAGGTGAGAACGTTGGATTATCAGGTGAGGCAGAATGATAAGGCGATGTGGGGATATATTAAGTACGAGACTCTGAGAGGATATCGGAAATGGAAGCCTCATCGTCCAAGACGTATTCAAAGAGTAGATCCAGTGACTGGTGTGACAGAAACTATTCTGAATGTAAAGCCTCCAAGAACCATGACAACAATTCCTATGCCAGAAATGGAGCAAGATTTTTATAAAGGGTTCATTGATTGGGTTTACAGCTGTCTGACAACTGAAGCAATCATAACGTACAGAGCTGGTGGTGAACTGAGATATATTCGTGTCTATGATCCGATGTGGCTGGTGAATTGTTCGGCAAAAGACATCGAATGCTTGTTTATTCACAAGATTCGTTATAAAGCAGAAGATAAAGATCAAGCTCAACAGTTCCAACGTGTTGTATCACTGTGCTTTCAAAAAGGAATTAATTCCGAAAGCAAGTGGAAATCGTCATGGTGGGAGTTAGATGAAAAGATGAAGAAGAAAGCAAAACGTGAACGTGAACGTGAAAATCGTAGGATGGAAGCAAACAGAGGAAAGTTTATGAAGAAACAACAGGAAGAAGAGAAGGCAGAGAAGCGAAAGAATGAAAAGATAAGAATTGCTTTGAGCAGGAAGCCTAAAGGGCGTGAAGAACACTACAAAGCTGCTATCTGAAGACCAACTTTCAAGACAAAGACTGCGGCTTCATCCAAGGGGGAGTTTGTTGGTGCATAATGTCTAAAGCCTGCGTCTTTGTAAAACTAGATTAATGTATATGGTCTAGATAGGTTATTTTGTATAATTTCAGGGGTTAAAAGTGTAAATTTATGAAAGTTAGAATGTCGGTCCGCTTTTGTGACATGTGTCCACAAAAGCGAACCAGGTATGTTCTCTGGATCGCTCATGTGGACATGTCACAAGAGCGGTTCACCATGCCTATATATACCCCTGAAGTTCATTTCATTTGTAACGTTGTCTTGTGCTCTATGTCGAACTGCTGACCGTGTGGCAATCGTTATCAAGTGAAGAAAAAGTGTTTAAAGTGTGAATTCATCTGTTTCTACTCCTTTCTGTTACGTTTATCTTTGTATCATGCTGAAAATGTGTTTCCGACACATTTTCAGTAAGCACTAGCTCTGATTGACTCATTCGTGTGGTCAAAACTGATCCTACAAGACTGAATAAATAATGTTACCAAATGCTTGGTTAATTACTTGTGTTATAATTTCACTTTTACACGATTGGTAATATTTAATGTCCTTTAAAGGGCATTTTTTACCACATCAGTATTATAACGTCACTTTAAAAATGTGTAATAGTTAACGTTATTTAAATCATTATTTTCTAATTTTTTTCTCCTAATTTGACGTTATACTAGAAACTCTCCCCCCTTTTCATTCCAACGCCTTTGAGGGAGATGTTGGAGGCGTCATCAAGCCCGTTCACGCCTCTATAATACCCATTGACCGTTACGCATGACCTTAGGCCATGAGTTATACCTTAACTATTCTTAACTTTATGTAAGTGTCACATCACTCGTTTTCCCCCTTTTTACTCCACCTTATCCTAAGACCATGTATAGTGGTAAAACAAAATAATGCCCCCATCATGGGGCATTATTCGACATGTGTCATCCCAGTCAGCATAGGCATTATTGCAAAAGTGGTGTAGTGGGGCATTATTCCAATAACGCCCATGCAATCGTGTGTGTGTAAATTTTAGAATTAAAAAAAAAAAGAAACTACTAGTCATTATGTGATTGGCCAGTCAAACTACTAGTCTCAAGCCCAATGCACCTTCAGCGTTTTAATTAAAACGCCTAACCCCATTTTTTTTCAAAAAAAAAGCCTTATAACGCCTAGTGTACTGGGGGGTGGGGCGTTTTGGGGCGTTTTTTTTCCAAATTTTTTTTTTAAAATACCGCCCCACTACGAGTGGTCTAAGGAAATGGTTTAACATTGTTAACTCTACATCACCCATCATTTTTTTAATTTTTTTAATATTAAACATTTAAATTAAATACAAAATAATAATAATAATACCATTTTCTTAACTTCTAGCTAAAATAAACATTGATAATAAATAACATTAATTTCTTCTTTTTTTACTTAAGGTCATAAGGTATACATTAACCCTTATTAACTCTGCATAAGCGCTACATCGGCCGTTTTTTTCCCTTTTTTTACCACACCTCATCCTAAGGAAATAGTTTAAACTTGATAAATCTACCTCACCCACCATCTTTTTAATTATTTTAATATCAAATATTTAAATAAAATACAAAATAAATAATAATAATATAATAATAATAATAATAGTATTTCATTAACTTCTTAGCTAAAATAAACATTGATAATTAATAGCACTAATTTCTTATTCTTTTTTCCTTAAGTTAACATGTTAACCACTAGAGGTTTTAACACCTCTTAACATAAGGAAGGTGTGGTTTGAAAGACATGTTAACTTGCCATGTCATCTTTAGAACCAATAAAGGTAGAGTACACCCAAGGTCTTAGGCTACTTAGTATGGGAGGAGGGTAGTCCTCAGAGGATGCTCCGTCACGTAGGATGGGTGTGAGTATGGACCTAAGGAAATGGAGGATGAACCTAATATATATATATATATATATATATATATATATATATATATATATATATGTATATGGAGCCGCTAGAATGAAAACCACCCCGAGTTGTAAGAACCGCGAGAACCACAGCATCCGGGTCGCCGTTTACCATGATTTTTTTTACAACTAGGTGTGTATATTATAAACACATCCGTAAAAAAAACTTTAAACGCCCCCCCCCCCCCCGCGAGGGGGTAGTTTTTTACACCACAAGTTTGGTGAAAAAAAAAAAAAGAAAACAAAAAAATAAAAAAAAACACCAAACTTGTGGTGTAAAAAAACTACCCCCTCGGGGGGCGTTTAAATTTTTTTTTTTTTTACGGATGTGTTTATAATATACACACCTAGTTGTAAAAAAAAATCATGGTAAACGGCGACCCCGATGGTGTGGTTCTCGCGGTTCTTACAACTCGGGGTGGTTTTCATTCTAGCAGCCCCCTATATATATATATATATATATCGTGGAGGGTTCAAATGAGAATAAATTTTTTGTAAGAATAAAAAAGAACAAACTTCAACCAATAAAAATGCTTTATTTTACTTTATTTAATTTTTGTATTTAATATTAGTGTAAGGGTATTGGTAAAATTAGATAAATCATTAATTGTTAGTCTTCCTTTTTAATAACTAACTAAATTAAATTTGTAACTTATTTTTAAAAAATATATATCTTCTCATAGAAGAAAAAAAAATAATTTAAAGTGTAGGATAAATTATGAGGTGTGTATGATGAATTACGAGTTGTGTTGGATAAAATTCAGCATGTGTAGGATAAATTTAAGTATGTATAAGATAAATTTTGATGGGTCTAGGCAAAAATTTTAGTGTGGAGGATGATAGTCTTTATGAATAATTAATTAGTTAAAAATAATAATAAATGAGATGAGAGAAAAACTATTTAATGTTTTACAATTGTACCCTTTGTTCTTTTTCTTCTTAATTTAATTTTATTCTCAAATGAACCTCCCCCTATATATATATATATATATGTGTGTGTGTGTGTGTGTGTGTATGTATAGGTGTGTGTGAGAAGAAGGAGGGCCGGCTTGGACGTCGATGGTGCGACGCTGAGGACGACGATTGGCCGTTGGAAGTGGTGTTTGGGACGGCGCTGGGCCTGGACGTGACGGGGACGTCCGCACACCGAGTGACCTTATAAACACGTCTAAATACTATTTCATTGTAATTAATTTTCTTATCTTACGGCTAATTTTTGGGTAAAGGGGACGGAACCCTTAAAATTTACGGATGATTATTTTCTTATGATTTAAGGAGTGGGAGAATGATTTAAACAAAGATATATAGTGATGACTAAACCTATAAATACGTTATAGAAAAGGATGCATATTGTAATTGAAAATCAACTAGGAATAATAATATAAAAAAAAACTACAGATATGTGCTACAAATTCATATGACACTATTCAAATTAAAAAGTAAAAAACATAAACATTCAAATTAAAAAATAAAAAAACATAAACAGTTAAACATTAAAATAAAAAACACAAGAAAATGGCATTATTATGTCTGCCTTTTAGATACGGTGCGGTGCATACGCATCTAAACTTTCATCTTCTAAAGTTATCAAATTTTGAGTAGATAAATTTCGTATGAAATTTGGAGATTGAAAATATCCAAATTTCCAAACTGCTTATGTAGTCATGCTGCTTGATTACAATTAAGAAAGCTATAATTAATTTTTATCATACATAAATTGTTTCATCCATATTTGATCATTCACTCAAAGAATTTGGATGGCAAACACTTGAAACACATCATACAAGATCGAGACTAAACTTACATGTATTTGATGAATCTGGTCTTTAACTCATGACTTAAGCAAACCAAAGTATACATATCGAAGCCATTTTTATGTGTGCTCGACGATTGTTGTTGGCAAGTTCGAAGCTACTAAAGGAGGAATCCAAAAGGATAGCATGATCCCAAGTCTTACATGTAATATTTTGGGATCAATGCGATCCCTTTGGATGTCTACTTAAGTTGCAATCATGAGTTATGATTATCATCCACATCCCTCAAAACACACTTAATTAATTCTCCTTTGAGCTGCATATGAAAGAAAGGGAAGAAGAAGAAGAAGATATGAGAAAGTGGATGATGGGAAGATGAATATAAAGATTGGTAAAAAGCTCTTTAAACAAAGTCAAGTAGGTTTGCATATATATAATATTTGGTCTTGATTCCTTTTATATATATTTTTAATAGTTTCTTTAACTTTTTGGAGTATGAAAAGCACCATCTTGTTTTATATATTTTAAATACATATTTTAAGAAATACATAGTTTACTTTATATTAAAATAAGATAGCCTATAAGTAACTAGAACAATTTTTTCTGTTACTGTTAATAATTATGATGAGTCTAGATTATTTTGATCTTCAAAAATTCTTTAGATGCATGTTATCAATAGAATTGTTTGTCAGCAACTATCAAAGGGTAAAAAGTATTCTTTGATTAAAGTGTGATTAGAATTGAAAATGGTGATATAAAATGATTTCATTGTATTTAAAGTAATTATATATTTAATACGTGAAAACATATACATTTAGTACACAGAAATATACAATACAACTAATCTATTATAATAATTTAGTAAAGGTCCTCCGTCCTTGTGGTATGCAAAAGTTTTAAGAATTTGTCTTTTATTTTCATCGACTTATGACCTTTTTTCTTGTATATCTGTTGATGTAAAATACATATTTAATAACACAATTGTAGTCTACCATCGTCATTGAAAATATAGCGTCAACCTAAATTCACTGGCCCAAAACCAAAAGATTATATAAACATCTTGGATTGTTAATTCCAAACACTATATATGAATACTCTAGAGCTAAGTTAAAGAAAGTACTTAGTTAATACCAATACGAAGTTTATGTTAGTGGTTTAGTGTCATTAATTTCACTTTAGTTAATTAAGATTTTCTTACAGTAAAGAGATATCTGAATATACTAGTTAATTAAGATTTCCTTATAATAAAGAGATATCTGAATATACATTGATAAAAGTAGGGGTGTAAACGAGCCGAGCGGCTCGCGAGCTACTCGAGATCGGCTTGAGAAAAAGTTCAAAACGAGCCGAGCCTTATAGAGCCCGAGCCAAACTTGAGCCTAAAACAAAGCTCGTTTGTTTATCGAGCCCGAGCTCGAGCCTCGCATGTGAGGCTCGTTAGGCTTGTGTAGCCTTATCGAGCCTTAGTGTAAACTAGCCGAGCTTATTTAAACTTGTTTACAAGCCGACCTCAAACCTAAAAATAAGCTTATTTAGTAAACAAGTCCGAGCCCGAGCTTCACTTATCGAGCTTGCGAGCCTAAAAAGTCTATAATTTTATTATTTTTATTTAATATAGGGTTATTGGATTTAATCACCCCCAACTATGGACCTTTGGCCGTTGCCACCCCCAACTAACACTTTGATGCCCGGCACCTCCAACTTGACATTTCGTTTGTGATGGCACCACATCGTTAACCGAGTACTAACTCAGTTAGATTTTTTATCCTAAGTGGCTATTTTTTGATGATGTGGCTAGTTTTTGATGACATATCACACTGAGGTGTAAAATATTATATATATATATATTTCTTAAAAACTTGTTTTTCTTTTCAAATCAATAAAAACCCCAAGCTCCTCCTCCTCACCCTAAAACACCACCACCACCATCACCCCTACCACCTCCTACCTCCACCTTTCTTTTCAAATCTGATTACCACCATGACATGCCTCCTACCACCTCAACCTCCTGCCACCACCACCACAACAATGACTAATCAAAAGTTCTAGTTAATTCGAACAATGCTTGATCCGTACGGTTATTCCATTGTACCAACTCCACCATCAGTCATCTTCTCCGGCAAACCGGAATACTTAACCGACATCGTATTATTCGTAACCATCCACTGCTACTGCTCCACGTTTAAACTCTCCCTGATCTTGGCAGTGTGATGCAACCGGAACGGCGAAATGTCGCCAGATATGTTAAACTTCGGCGGTAAATCAGCCGTCGATGATGTCATCAAACCTTGACGAACATCAAGAGGGTTAACGATATCGGCGGAGAGGACGGCGGCGCGCCAGTGGTGGATAAAGTGCGCTCCGAAAGCCCTAATTTGTCACTTGACTTCAAGGGCGTACGTTGTTGCTGCGGAGGAGGAGATTTAATGGGTTCAATCATGGTTGACGAATCAGAGATCAACTCAAGTTCATATTCATGTGTTGCGGCATCCCCTGAAGATTGATCGAAATTGATGAAGTGGTCATATTCGTTAATGTTTAGCATTTCCCTTCGATTCAAACTTTGACCAATAGGAACTTAATCATGAAACAGAATTCGTTGATGGTTAATTGAATCAAGAATCGTGATGATGAGAAGAAAAGGTTGGTTATATCTTTGTGGGATTTTTGTGTTATAAAGGAGAGAAGGGAAGGGAAAGGAAGGGATATAACACATCAGCAGCCATGACCACGTAATCATGTACACATCAGCAAAATTGTGCCACGTCGGATAAAAAACTAACCAAGTTAGAGCATATTTAACTGGGTGGTGCCAATACAAACAAAAAGTCAAGTTGGGGGTGTCGGGTGTCAAAATGTTAGTTGCGGGTGGCAAGGGCCAAAGGCCGATAATTGGGGGTGATAAAATCCAATAACCCTTTAATATACTAATTAATAAATAATAAACGAGCCGAGCCCGAGCCGAGCTCGAGCTTGAGAAAATACAAACGAGCCGAGTCCGAGCTCTCATAAGTTAATCGAGCTCAAGCTCGGCTCGGCTCGCTTGCACCCCTAGATAAAAGTTAAGATATGTGGAATACACATTTTTCTAATACTATTATAATTTCGAAACCTAGAAACCTTGGGAGTTCTAATACCAATACGAAGTTTATGTTAGCTGTTTTTCAATAGTATTATGTGTTCCTTGTATTTCAACAATTGGCTCCAGATTTTCTACAGGATTAGTATATGATTGATTTTCATTTATTTTACCATGATTATCCACCCAATTATATCCTATCAGTTCTTTAGTTAGTTGATTAAGAAGATGTTGATAATTTTCTGGATTTTGTTTATTAGTAAACTTTATGATGTCATCAGAAATTTTTGTTTCCGATGTATCATCAAAATATACATATAAACTTTCTCCTATGGTCCTTGTACTAATTACAAATTTTTTTCAGCTTTTCTGCTAAAATTTTCAAGACCATCAAAATCATTATATAAGAAACACCTACATCCAAAGGTGTGTAAAAATGTGATTCTAGGTATCCTGTTGTTAATGATGTGGTAAGGTGTTATCTAATGTCTTTTGTTAATGATAGTTCTATTTTGTGTGAAACATGCATTTGCCACAGCTTCTGCACAAAAATATGTAGGCAATTTGGCATATGTAAGCATTGTTCTGGCTGCTTCTACCAAAGTTCTATTTCTTCTTTCCACTTCTCATTTTGTTGAGCGGTTCTAGTTGCAGAAAAATCATGAGATATTCCATTGTTAATGAGGAATGTCCCAAGTTTTGCATTTTTAATTTCTTTTCCATTGTTAGATCTGATCTTTCTGACAATTAATTTTAATAGATTTTCAATCTTCTTGATAAAATTTATTATTAGATCCGGGGTTTCATATTTCTGTCTTAAGTGTCACACCCCCAAAATCCACACGCGGAGTACCATCGCTTGGAGGCGTGACGTGACCAGGATCAAGCCACCAATCATATCGAACATAGCATTTAATATTAAAAGTAGTTAATGTAATTCATCACGACATGATTGATGTTCAACAAAACGTAAATTAAGTAGCGGAAGCATAATATGAAAACCCAAAGTAATGTTCAAGTGTTTAAACGTTCAACGCGGCATTCACGAATCTTTGCCCACAACGACCTGCTCCTCCCTGTGCAAGCTCCATAAGTACCTAAGGTCCTGCAAGGCATGCAGCAGAGAGTCAACAACTAGTTGAGCGAGTTCACAGTAAACAGTTCAGTAATAGTAATAGGAAAGTAAGCCTTTTGTTCGTTTGTTAAGTCATGTATCGTATTAGTTCATATCGCGGCCCTCTAGGCATGTGTGCGATGACTAGGGAAAATTCCCAAGTATCCTAGACTATGTATATTTGTATCGCGGCCACCCTGGCATGTGTGCGAAGTTTTAGTATGTATAGTTCACCAGTTTACATGAACGATGAACTAGCCATACACGGTCAAATCCATACACTAATGAATACACAGTTACCATACAATCACACTAACCACAATGTCTAACATGGATCCTAGAACAACATCATATTGTTATCAACACATTCAATCACATGCTTAACCAGGTTGTACACTAAGCTTGCACAGTTGTACTTTCATAGTAAATCCAGTATCATTATTTCAACTTGTTTACACACTTATATAATTTCTCATTCCTTCATGTCTACAACTATCACAGGTGCATGTACGAGTTCGCGCTCTTGAAAGGGGGGTCGAACCGGGACTCGTTTTCTTACACATATATACTTACAGAGTTATAACTACATATTACATGGATCCGGTTACGGGGTTTTTTTTTATGGCTTTAAAACGGAGTCGAACCGGAACTCTTGTACACTAAGCCTAACACATGTGTTTCATTGTGAAGATCAGTAACGACTACCAAATATTACCATAATTATACTTCACAGATTTAATACCTACAACTGCACCTATGGTTTCTGATTCGACATCGTCAACCCGGTTCGTGTCTACACAAAAGATCACATACACATTTGGATTAGCATGTTCCAGGTAATCATAACGATTCACGTTCTAAGGATCATGTTCATACATCAACACCAATCAACAAGTTTCCATACACAACAACTCTAGTTAAATCACCGAATCCGAATATGATCTAAGTGCCATTAAAGCATGGTTCCTAACTCACATGCATATATTTAGACAACAGGAATCATATCAATGATAAATCACAACCAAGAATAATCGAGATTTCAATCCAAAACAGGTATATGCACTTACCGAAAGATGGGGCGCAAAATTAAGAGAGTTTGACCAGGAGAGGGAGCACCGTGAAGGGAAAGATCGTGACCGGGGGTGGGGATCTTTTGCTGCCGTAAGTTGTGAGGGCGACTAGGGTTTTTCCTTTTGAGATGTTATACAAATACATGCATACGTACCGAATTAAAAGAGGAGGGCAGTTGGGCTTGTGTGTGGGCCGATAAAAGGGAACTTGGGTTGGAGGTTGGGCCGCTACAGGTAGGTAAAGGGACAATGGGTGAGGTGAAAACTTGGAACAAAAGAAAATGGATTATGGCAGTTAAACGTTTTGCATACATGACTTTACTATTTTTTTTATCAACAAATAATACCAGGAGTATAACTTATCATCAACCAATAATATATTTTACTCATGTTATGGTTTAAACGATTTGGGTTGGTTTTATAAGTGTAATTAATTCGCCACCCACGTTCGTGCATTTATATAATAAGATAAGTATAATAATGCTAACCGTAGAAGTACGGGTTGTCACATCATCCCCAAGTTGAAAGAAATTTCGTCCCGAAATTTAGCACGCAGTCGCTGAGGAAACTAGTTTTGTTGACCGTTTTCGTGGGGTGTCACATCATCCCCTACTTGAAAGAATTTTCGTCCCGAAAATTGTTCTAAAACAATGGCTTGAAGTGAGTTCCGACGAACTCGATCTATAGATACCTTACAACGCTTGGGGGGGGGGGGGGGTAATCTTGTGATCGATGGAAATCATGGTATGGTTGTTAGCGTTTCGTTATATCAGTTGCCAATCAAAGAAACAGGGAATTAATGAGGTTCGTATGAAGAATCGAGCGAAAACAGGGGTCCAACAATAACCGAAGAATTCAACCAAGTAATCTGTTGTCTAGAAGCAATTCTAGTAGTGATGTATGGCGGCATGACACAAAAAGGGAAGTTCGTTGCATCACGGTCGCGGAAGTATATCACTTATCCAAAACAAATTTTGGTTGGTAGGGTTTCGAGTTGCAAAACAACGAATGCGTGTGATTGTGTCTGCTTCGTTTCTGGTGACGACAACCGGTGGAGATGGTAAGGTTCGTCAAATGGGATGCGTGGGCATAGTTCTCCTAAACCCGAGTTCGTTTGGGCCGGTTCTGGCCTACGTTCATGTCGATGTGCAAACCGAATACATGGAGGGTCAGATCTGAATTCTAGTTGTAACGGCGACGTCATGTCGAGACAATCGTAAGGATAAATATAACACATAAAACAGTTTTCGTATTGGGGTGAGGAGAAAACAGGAAAAGAATTTGATCACCACTTGTCAAGTTTAAAGTAAACAGTTGAGTGTCAAAGCAAGCACACTAGCGCTAATAAGGGCAATCATGCTACTATGTTAACTAAGCATACCATAAACAACGCACCATGCAAATGTAACTAACAAGTAGGTAACATAAACATAGACCATACCATCTAAAGTGTTGAGTCTTGCACGTGGAGCGAAGCGTCGTTGTGGATCGTTGAGAGCACTGTTCTGGTTATAGTCTGGTTTTAATAAAACGTTTTTACATATTAAAACCCAGTTCTCTATAACCAATGGCTCTGATACCAATCTGTCACACCCCCAAAATCCACACGCGGAGTACCATCGCTTGGAGGCGTGACGTGACCAGGATCAAGCCACCAATCATATCGAACATAGCATTTAATATTAAAAGTAGTTAATGTAATTCATCACGACATGATTGATGTTCAACAAAACGTAAATTAAGTAGCGGAAGCATAATATGAAAACCCAAAGTAATGTTCAAGTGTTTAAACGTTCAACGCGGCATTCACGAATCTTTGCCCACAACGACCTGCTCCTCCCTGTGCAAGCTCCATAAGTACCTAAGGTCCTGCAAGGCATGCAGCAGAGAGTCAACAAGTAGTTGAGCGAGTTCACAGTAAACAGTTCAGTAATAGTAATAGGAAAGTAAGCCTTTTGTTCGTTTGTTAAGTCATGTATCGTATTAGTTCATATCGCGGCCCTCTAGGCATGTGTGCGATGACTAGGGAAAATTCCCAAGTATCCTAGACTATGTATATTTGTATCGCGGCCACCCTGGCATGTGTGCGAAGTTTTAGTATGTATAGTTCACCAGTTTACATGAACGGTGAACTAGCCATACACGGTCAAATCCATACACTAATGAATACACAGTTACCATACAATCACACTAACCACAATGTCTAACATGGATCCTAGAACAACATCATATTGTTATCAACACATTCAATCACATGCTTAACCAGGTTGTACACTAAGCTTGCACAGTTGTACTTTCATAGTAAATCCAGTATCATTATTTCAACTTGTTTACACACTTATATAATTTCTCATTCCTTCATGTCTACAACTATCACAGGTGCATGTACGAGTTCGCGCTCTTGAAAGGGGGGTCGAACCGGGACTCGTTTTCTTACACATATATACTTACAGAGTTATAACTACATATTACATGGATCCGGTTACGGGGTTTTTTTTTATGGCTTTAAAACGGAGTCGAACCGGAACTCTTGTACACTAAGCCTAACACATGTGTTTCATTGTGAAGATCAGTAACGACTACCAAATATTACCATAATTATACTTCACAGATTTAATACCTACAACTGCACCTATGGTTTCCGATTCTACATCGTCAACCCGGTTCGTGTCTACACAAAAGATCACATACACATTTGGATTAGCATGTTCCAGGTAATCATAACGATTCACGTTCTAAGGATCATGTTCATACATCAACACCAATCAACAAGTTTCCATACACAACAACTCTAGTTAAATCACCGAATCCGAATATGATCTAAGTGCCATTAAAGCATGGTTCCTAACTCACATGCATATATTTAGACAACAGGAATCATATCAATGATAAATCACAACCAAGAATAATCGAGATTTCAATCCAAAACAGGTATATGCACTTACCGAAAGATGGGGCGCAAAATTAAGAGAGTTTGACCAGGAGAGGGAGCACCGTGAAGGGAAAGATCGTGACCGGGGGTGGGGATCTTTTGCTGCCGTAAGTTGTGAGGGCGACTAGGGTTTTTCCTTTTGAGATGTTATACAAATACATGCATACGTACCGAATTAAAAGAGGAGGGCAGTTGGGCTTGTGTGTGGGCCGATAAAAGGGAACTTGGGTTGGAGGTTGGGCCGCTACAGGTAGGTAAAGGGACAATGGGTGAGGTGAAAACTTGGAACAAAATAAAATGGATTATGGCAGTTAAACGTTTTGCATACATGACTTTACTATTTTTTTTATCAACAAATAATACCAGGAGTATAACTTATCATCAACCAATAATATATTTTACTCATGTTATGGTTTAAACGATTTGGGTTGGTTTTATAAGTGTAATTAATTCGCCACCCACGTTCGTGCATTTATATAATAAGATAAGTATAATAATGCTAACCGTAGAAGTACGGGTTGTCACATTAAGAAATCAACCCATGTCTACCATGAGTAATAATCTACAATGATTAAAATGTATTTCTTTCCTGAAAAACTTTCTTTACTCACAAGTCCACATAAGTCCATATGCAAAAGTTCAAGATTTTGAGAAAATGAAGATTCAGTTACAATTTTTGTGTGAACTTCTTTTTGATTTTCCTAGCTCATATGCTTCACAAAGTTTATCTTTCTTGGAAGTGATAAATGGTAAGTCTTTTACTAGATTCTTGTTTGCCAGCTGATTTAAAATTTAAAATTTAAGTAAGCTAATCTTTTGTGCCATAACCAACTACTACCTTTGTTATCTTTTGAAAATAAGCATAGTTGAGGATGTTCAACTTTTTCTATAAAATTAAAGTAGTAAATATATTTTCTGATTCTTTTGCCACTTAAATAAACTTTGTTTTTTTCTAAACCAATCATCAAACATGTATCAGGTAAAAAAGTTACCTTGAAGCCTTTGTCACAAAATTGTCCACAACTTAGAAGATTGTATTTCAAACCCTCTACATGTGCACCACATATAATGCTACAATATCACCGTGTTCTTCCCTTTACAGCATTTTCAAAATTTACTAATTTACCCAGCTTTTCTTTATAGTTACCGGGTAATTTCCTGTCCCTAGTCATGTGATTGGAGCTTGCAGAATCACAGTACCAGATCTGCTGCACCTGATGGTTGTAAAATGGAGAGGTTAGAAATTTTTAGGTACCAAAACCTTTTTGGGGACTCTTTGTAATGAAATGGTATTTCTAATTCTTTCACAGTCCTCTTTTGATGAACTATTGTAATCAGATTTTATGTTCAATGCTGAGTCATTGACAGTTAAATTATCTTTTGAAAGGTGTTGAATTAATCTCATAATTTCAACACACATACAATTCATTCTTTCAGAATTTTATTCTAAATTGTATTGTGATAGAAGAGCATTTTCTTGATTTTGAAGAAAATTTTGTTTTTGGACGAAAATCTTTTTGAGTTATTTCTTTTAGCGAGGTCTTGTCTTGTCAAAGTTTTATCTTTAGAAATTGTTTTCTTCAATTCTGAATTGATTCTGAAGAGGATGTTAAGAAATCAGAGTTTGCAGACATGCTTGATTCTGCATCAGATTCTGATGTGATTTTATCATAAATTGGTTTTGTCACACCCCAACCCGTAGCGGAATAGTTGATCGGGGCATGATTGGGTTGACTTGAGAGCTTATGACTTGATATTACATGTTTTAAATAAGGAACAATGGAATTTAATAATCCCAACTTTCACCAGTTGGCCGGCAACGGACCCAACTTCAAAAATAGCCACTGGCGGTCCCAACTTTTGAGATTTTGTAAAACATTGGACCCTTGCTAACACCGTCCAAGGGATGTTAGTGGTGACCGCCAGTGGTCCAATGTTTGAAGTTGGGACCACCCTCTCCTACTCTCCCAGCAAGGGTCCAATGTTTTACAAAATGTCAAAAGTTGGGACCGCCAGTGGTTATTTTTGAAGTTGGTTCTGTTGTCGGCCAACTGGTGAAAGTTGGGATTATTAAATTCCATTATTCCTTTAAATAATCATTAATTCATAACAAATATTTCACAAAACAAATAATTCAAATAAATAATTACAAACACAATACATTGTTCATAACATATAAACTACACTAATCTGTTTATTGTTAACTAAGGCCCATCATATGTCCAATCTTCTCTTCAAACATGTTCACCTGTATCATGTGTAAAAATAGATTTTTGGGTCAACAAAGGTTGGTGAGTGAACCTTATTGTTATTGGAAAAATAATATGTTTAAGTTTGATTTATGGTGAAAACGTGCGTTAACCAACGTAAGTAAATATGTTTGTATGTCATATAACAAAACTCATACCACAACCTCAAACAATAAACAAACCAACTCAAATGATTCAAATGAATGTATGCATATTGCATTGTATTATGGTGTGCTGATGAATGTATGTATGTTGCACGGTATTATGGTGTACTGCAAGGTCTAAGCTCAATCAAACGGAGCTAACCTCGTATGGTTGGCAACGTCAAGTTCCGCTCATAGGTAATGGGGGACTACGAGCCTACGATGATGTGATGTCCAAAATGAATGAAATGCACCAAGTGGTAAACAACCAAAAACACATAACACAACCTCAAACAATAAACAAACCAACTGTAATGATTCATATGAATGTATGCATGTTACACGATATTATGGTGTGCTACAAGGTCTGAGCTCAATCAAACGAAGCTGACCTCGTATGGTTAGCAACGTCAAGTTTCCGCTCATAGGTAATGGGGAACCGATGAGCTTATGATGATGTGATGTCCAAAATGAATGTAATGCACCAAGTGATAAACAACCAAACAACACATAACACATACACTACACAATGGGTAATGGCACGTAATTGATAAAAAAGAATAGTAATGCAAAACGACAGATGATACACCCCAAAAACGAGTAAATAATGTAAAAAGGGGAGTTGTAAGATTCACTCACAGTAGTTGCGTTTGCGATTCCTTGTAAAATAATGCACGAGTAAAAGTTGAGAAACCGAACAAACGGAAACGATTATCCTAGATATTTACAATACCACACAACGATCTTATTAATATTTGTTGGTTAAACAAATAATCCTAATATTTATGGTTTATAATCCAATTATTTAGATATTTAAGTTTATCCCATTAGTTTCAAGTCTGAACACTAGTGTATTTGTGAACTGAATAAACTAATCCTGGCTATACACGTGGGGGGGGGGGGGATATTCCACGGTCCTCCCAACCGCCGGAGTGTGACACTCCGCAGGTTAGCTTAGTCCCATAGCCACCTGGGGGTTAATACCCTATACCGAGTCGATCCGTTTCCCCGTGGAAGAGGTGGGAGGCTGGTGACCTTCCCTGGAGTCGAACCCGGGTCTCTTGGGAGAGAAAGGGTGGGACTGGCCAACTGGGATACCCCAGTTGGTTAACTAATCCTGGCTATACACGTGTGTAAATCAATGGTCAGGATTTGTTCACTCAATTCGCCAATACACTAGTGTTCACTCTAGAACCCTAAGCGGGTACGTAAATGGATTTACACATTTACGCACTAGTCGTAATAAAGTTGTAAATGGGTTAAATGGGCCATAAACGGGTTGTTGAGTTAAACACATTATATATAAATGTGTGTATATATTAATATCAATATTTGTAATTCTACGTTAGAATGGTTAATCCGTTTAGTTACATGACAATTTATAACCCTCGCAACAACTCAACCCAAACTATGGTTTTAATACATGTTTTCATCTCCCGCAGGAATTACGTACTACTGGTGCATATGTGCACTTTACAACTCTAGTTTCAAGTTTTAGTTATAAAATTTAGAGTTAGTTACATAGTTAGTTCTTGTGGTTTGCACAAAGTAACATACTTAGGTACTGATAGTTTAAAATCACATTCTAGGGTATTAACTTTTCATTTTGTAACGTTTGGAGGTATTGACGTTATTTGTAGGTTTAAAATCACATTCCATTAGTACCTAAGTGTGTTATTTTGTGCAAACCACAAGAACTAACTATGTTAATACCCTAAAGTTAATACCTCCAAACGTTACAAAATGAAAAGTTAATACCCTAGAATGTGATTTTAAACTATTAGTACCTAAATATGTTATTTTGTGCAAACTACAAAGACTAACTAATGTAATTAACTCTAAAATTTAATTTCTGAAATGAATATTGTCAGATATCAACCTCTTAATAATTTTACATGTTATTTAGAATCAAACTTCCAGGTTTTTAAATATGTGTTTACTGTTTAGGTTTGGGAAATTAAAGGATATGGGTTTGACATTAGTTCTTCAATTTACAAACAAAATTAATAGTTTTGATTTTGCTTTTAAAAAGATAATATGACTTTGAGAGTGGGAATATCACGAATAATATGAAGGATGAGAGATAATATAGTCATAATGTGAAACACATAATAATAACCACTGATTGTTGGTTATATTCTTATCAAGGATTAGATACATGGTCAAAACTCCAAATTAAGGAAAAATATATTAAATTAAAATAAAAATTTAAATTAATATTTTATTTTATTAACATAAACTTCATTTCTATTTTTTAAATTACTCCATATTTTATTCAATATCTTTTTAATTGGATATATGTTGTAATAAAGCATAATGTATTATTAAATACTAGCCCTTAATTAGATAAAGATGAAGGGTTTTTTTTAACCGAAAATTCTTTTAATCCATCTCGTCTATCGTCCGTGTATGAATTAACGTGTTTAAAGGGTTTGTTTTTGAAATGATTTGTTTTTGTCAAAGGACCACCAACCCATTGATTAATTAAAGATGAGGTATTAGTAAATATACTTTAAGAGAATAAAAAGGCAAACTAGTTTATTACATGAACAAACTTATTTATATTAATTACTGCATTTTATTCTTGTTAATGTTAATGTTATTAAAAGGTATAGAAAAAGTCAGAGAAAGAAATACTTGGTATCCAAAAGTATGAATATTTTTGTTCAACTTAACTTGTTTTTAATGGCTATGAAGTCTTATCGTGTATAATATATTTATATAGCTTTCTTAAAGAACATATCAAAGAATATTTTGGCATAAAATCTCAACCTACAATGATTAGAGCGATAACTTATTTATTTCGTATAATATTCAGTGGAACCGCAATCATTTGGTGCTAACAAAAGTGGTGAAGTTTCTGATGCCAATTTCAACATATAATATAATAAACTTAATAATTGTATAATGAGTAAAATACATAGGGATAATTTTTATATGAAAGACAGTTGCAATTTATTTCTTTTTTATCTAAACGATAAACACCAACTTTTCGTAGGAATAATATGTATAATGAAACTAAAGTATTTGAACGCCATTTAAAAAAATAAATGACGATGAAAAGAAAAATATTTGAACAACCCTTTGATCGTGAACACTAGTGAACTAATCCTAGCTCTTGATTATTAATACACAAGTGTAAATCAATGTCCAACATTTAATGATGAAAATACACTAATGTATTTTACGATTTGATGATGTAAATCAATGGTCAGGATTTGTTTATTCAGTTCACAAATACACTAGTGTTCACTCTAAAACCTCACCCTATATATATATTTATATGGGATGTTATACAATGAGCAAACATGCAAACAATGCAGAAAGAATAGGTAGAATTTTGAAACGTTGATTTAACAATTCAATGGTTGGAACTTAGAGATTAATTGTTCTAAGATCCTAAAACACTAAGTAATGTTAAAAAGCCGAAAGGACAAAGAATGAATACCCACCATTGTTTTTTTTTTAACCGCAAAGAAAACTTTTATTCCACCACAACTAGCAAGAAGTTAGAAACTACACAACATACACACACCAAGAAAACGGAAAAGAACAAATACAAAAACCTCCACGCTATATGCAAAGTCATCCCCACCCTCCAAAAAAACCACATAAGACGACCACCAAACAAAACTACCCAATAGACACCCTTCATGGATCATGCTACATACGACGAGGGGAACGTGTAATCCGGCTTGGGAGAAGCTGGAATCTGGACCCCACCAACCTTTACGCACTTTAGTTTTACTCCCCTTTTCTGCTTCCCCCTTTTCTGCTTCCGAACCGGATTCCCAACACCTTTATTACTTTTGCTTTTGCCAATAGCCCACCATTGTTGATTTTTAGAGTTAAACCAACTATCATCACTTTTTCAAAATATCCACAACTTTTCTATACTTTATATAGAGTGTGAGGTTTAATAGAGAATAGTAAAAAAGTAAGGAACTGAGAAACAATACATTTAACATGTTAAATATATCATAAAAATTCAATTTAAAATGCTGAATTGTAACATCCCGAAAATACAAAACTCTTAAATTCCAATCATATTACTAATAAATTAGTAAAATAAAATAACTAGGGATGGGACTAACCTAGTTAGTTAATTACCTATGAGTAGTAAGAGTTAAAACATGAGAAAAACTAAAGTAGAGGGACCAATTGTGTTTAAATGCAAACTAAGAATACTAAAACATAACAATTAACTCACAACACCATTGTCTGGTGTTGTTGAGATCGACCAGGAGACAGGGGCGAACCCAAGCTCCCCTTCAAACCCTAGACTCCCTTAAATCATACAAATTGAAGGTCAAGATCTGTCCCAAATCGAAATTCAAGCTGAGATTAGTGATCCTCATCACAAGAGGATTACAAGGTATGTAAAATTTGATGAAAACTCTCAACTTGAAATTCTCATGAAATTGAGAATTTCTGAAATTTATGGTTGCATGTTGGTTTTATGATGAATTAAGAACCCCATAGTGTCAAAGGACAAACCCTAGTCGATTACTTGATGAAATTGTGCTTATTTTGTGTAAAATTCATAATCATCACCTAAAGTGATAAGTGGGTTTTGTGAAACTTGATAAAAACTAGGATTATAGTGGTTGTTCTAGTGTAATTGAAACTTTGTTAAGTGAATCCAGAATTATAGAAGTTAATATTCATGATTGATAGTAGACTGTTGAAAATCGGGGCTATATGACAAGCTATGAACTTGTTAATAAATCATGTAAAATTCTGCCCATAAAGTGTTTGCATAAATGCCTCAAAGAAGGCTTAAAACTGAGAATTTAAGTTAAAACGCATAATTACGATGTTTCGGCAAATTATGCGATATGTGATTTAAAGAGAGTTCTAAATATGCCATAATTGAACTCTATAGGAAAGGACACCGGAGCATCAAGCGGACAAGCCAGTGGCAACTTGCGTTTGAAGGGTCCACTTTGAAGGTATGTAACTTGACTCGTTACGTTAAACAAACTATTGTTAAAATTATGCGAAGTCTCGTTGTAGGGTAGTTATGGTGTCGATTGTAGCGACCAAGATCGCTTCTTGAATTAATAGGCTAAGAGTGACAAGAAACCGTTTGGTAGTCATCATATTGGAGGATTCCACAAGATGAGCCAAACGGGTCGAATTGTTGTGTAAATTGTTGTACTAGTGATCTTGAGAGTCAAAATGGCGATGACAATCACAAGAGCATTAAACCATCTGATTGGTAAAGAAATGCGGGTGATAATAAGCCCCGGATGTTGGGTATAAAGTGCCATAAATTTACTAGCCAAATGGTAGTTAAATGTGTGAAGTTAAAATAGGTCGAATAATTTCATAAGCGACTTTTAGTTGTTCGGCCCGTAGGTTAAACTTTTGGTATGAAGATTGAAATAGGCACGTTGATAATTAATTTACAGGCATATAGGAGAAAGAGTCACTAAAAACGACATGCGGATTCGGGTAAAATCATCAAAATAGTCAAAATAGCAAAGTTACAGGAGCTACCGTAAGTTACGGTACCTACCGTAACTTACGGTAAAGAACAAATCGTTACGGTGATTCACTACTGCCTTACGGCAGACATAATCATTCAGAGTCCACCATAACTTACGGTGGGTACCGTAAGTTACGGTGGAGCCCAGAAAACTTTGAATGTTTATTCTTTTTCACATTTTGATGTCGGAACTTGTCTTTATGTATTATATTAAGGTCAAAACTAATGTTTTTAGTGGATATGACCCCAGGTGATGAACTGGATCTTACGGATGGCGATCAAGCTAGATGTCGAAGAACCAAACACTCATTTTTGAGCTTCCGCGTTAAATTAACTTTGATAAACAATGTTTTGGAATGTAAACTCTTGTTAAACAACTAATGAATTTCTGAATTAGTCAGTGGTTGACTAATGTGTGGATTACTTTTAAACTATGTTTTGGAATTTATGTTTTAATTAGACACCATTTAGTTTAAATCGCTAAATTTACGATGGATTCAAGTAGTGATTAGACGGGTGTTACAAGTTGGTAATCAGAGCTTAAGGTTGTCAACAAAGTGTTCGGTTCAAGCTTGATCGATCGTCCGGTAAGAATTAACTTATTTTGTTAATAAATTATGTCTTATGTAAGAATGAGAAAGGAATTGATGTGCATGGGAAGAGTGTGTCAACACACTCAAACCCGGAAAGTGCATTAAATGTGAACGGTTAAAGCAAGTTGAGAACTTGGCTAAACCGAAACAAATGAAGCAATGTTATGAATGAAATGTTTAACGTTTAATGTAAACATTTCAGTTTCAAGATGTCTGAAGGAAACGACGATGATCCGGTGCAAACAAGCACCGAACAAATGAAGGAGATGATTCCCGAAGAAGTAGGGAAGGCAATTGAAGGTAGTCTATCTGGGTTTATAGACAAAATTCAAAGCACGGTGTTGTCGCTTGTCGAAGAGCGAGTTAAAAGGTTGGAGGATAGTGTCAACCTAATAAAAGAAAAATCGGGAGAACGCAAGGGGTGTTCGTACAAAGAATTCATGGCGTGTAAACCGCCAATCTATAACGGGGAGGTTGACCTGATAATTTGCCAAAGATGGTTGGGCGACATCGAAGGAGTGTTTGAAAGGACCCATTGTGATGAAAGCGACTTTGTTTCTTACGGAACGGGTCAGTTGAGAGGTCAAGCCAAAGATTGGTGGGACAACAAAAAGAATGAAATAGGAGCCGAAGCGGCAAAAACCATGACATGGGAAGAGTTTAAGACGCCGTTTCTTAAACATCATAACCCCAAGGCGGTCATTAATAAAATCAAGGAAGAATTCATGCAACTGAGGCAAAAGGGCGAGACCATAGACAAGATCACGACGATGTTTATGGACAAGATGAAGTTTAGTAGTGAGTTGGTGACGAATGAAGAACAGAAAATATACTACTACTATAACATGTTGAGCGCTGAATATAGGGAGTTTATGACTCCTTCAAAATACGAGACCCTTACCAAAATCATAAACGTTGCTCGGGAACGAGAAATTGAGTTGAAGAAACAAGTTGAAAGAGGTGAGCGAAGGGCGCAAGATGTGAACCCAAGCCCTACAAAGAAAGCCCGAACTGGAGAGTCGGGAAAGAAAGCGGATGTTAAAGGCGGGTCGCCAAGTTGCAAGGTATGTGGAAAGGGGCACAAAGGTGAGTGCCGCTTCAAAGATAAGCCGTGTCCGATATGTGGGAAGACGGGGCACACCGCATCGCTATGTCCCGGAAAAGTTTCCGTCTGTTACAAATGCTATCAACCCGGTCGCAAAAAGTCTGAATGCCCCGAGTTGGTTGGAAAGAGAGACACAAAAGAGTCTCCAACGGAAGCTCCAAAAGCGAAGGCTAGGTCCTTCCAACTTACAGCGGCTGAAGCAAAAGCAGAACCGATGTGGTCTCAGGTATATTCACAATTAACTCAATTCCAGCACGTGTATTGTTTGATACGGGTGCGAATAAATCCTTCATTTCGCATGGATTTATTCGACATCCTTCATTTGTATTGACGAAATTATCTGTGCCCTTAGAAGTTGAAATAGGGGACAACAAAAGCTTTATAGTTTGTGATATTTGTCGAGGCTGTAAATTAAATATTGATGATGAGGAATATTTGATAGACCTAATCCCGATGTCAATGGGAGAATTTCAAATAGTTGTTGGGATGGATTGGCTATCTCAGCACCACGCAAAGATCGTGTGTTTTCGCAAGGAGATAAAGCTAATATCTCCTAGCGGAAAACACGTTACAATCTATGGCGAAAAAGGAGGCAACCCCATAATATGCTCAATGTTGAAAGCTCACAAGCTAATGAAGCAAGGATGCAAGGCATTCATGATATACGCAAATGAGCCCGAGAAAGAACCACTGAAGATTGAAGATGTACCAGTAGTACGAGACTATGAAGATGTGTTTCCGGAGGATTTACTGGGGATACCGCCTGAACGGGAAGTAGAGTTCGGGATCGAATTGATTCCGGGCGCAAAACCCGTAGCAAAAGCACCATACCGACTCGCACCGTCGGAACTACAAGAGTTGATGTCCCAAATTCAAGACCTACTTGACAAGGGATTCATAAGGCCGAGTGTCTCTCCTTGGGGTGCACCGGTACTATTCGTGAAAAAGAAAGACAGAAGCATGCGCATGTTTATCGATTACCGGGAATTAAACAAACTCACGGTAAAGAATCGATACCCGCTTCCGAGGATAGATGATTTATTTGACCAATTACAAGGTGCGAACTGGTTTTCAAAAATTGACCTTAGATCGGGGTATCACCAACTAAAGGTCAAGGAGGAAGATGTGCCGAAGACGGCTTTCCGCACGCGATATGGACATTACGAATTCCTCGTGATGTCATTTGGGCTAACAAATGCACCCGCGGCTTTCATGGACCTCATGAACCGGGTTTGCAAAACGATGTTGGATAAGTTCGTCATCGTGTTTATCGATGATATTTTGGTGTACTCAAAAAGTGAAGCCGAACATGCGCACCACTTACAAGAGGTGCTAGAGACACTTAGACGAGAGAAGTTGTATGCGAAATTCTCTAAGTGTGCCTTTTGGTTACGAGAGGTGCAATTTCTTGGCCATATCATAAGTGCCGATGGAGTATTAGTAGACCCATCAAAGATCGAGGCCGTGTCAAAATGGAATCCCCCGAAGAAACCTTCGGAAATTAGAAGCTTTTTGGGGCTTGCGGGATACTATAGGAGATTCATTCAAGATTTCTCCAAGATTGCCTCGCCATTAACGAAGTTAACCCGGAAGGAGGAAAAGTTCATTTGGGGTGTTGAACAAGAGAGAGCGTTTCGGACGCTAAAAGAGAAGTTAACTCAAGCTCCGGTATTAACGTTGCCGGACGAAGTTGAGGACTTAGTAGTCTATTCAGATGCCTCATTGTCGGGGCTCGGGTGTGTTGTGATGCAACGGGGCAAAGTTATAGCTTATACCTCGAGACAATTGAAGATACACGAGAAGAAATATCCCACGCACGATCTCGAATTGGCTGCGGTGGTATTTGCATTAAAAATATGGAGGCACTACTTATATGGGGTAAAGTCACCATTTTCACCTATCACAAGAGCTTGAAATACTTCTTTGATCAGAAGGAGTTAAATATGCGACAAAGGCGATGGTTAGAAACGGTGAAAGATTTCGACTGTGAAATACACTATCACCCCGGAAGGGCAAACGTGGTGGCGGATGCCTTAAGCAGGAAGGCAGATTATCTCCCGATACGAGTACGATCATTGCAACTCATTGTGACCTCGGGCTTGCTTGAACAAATCCGAGAGGCACAAGATGAAGCAGTAAAGATGGAAAACTAGAGAAAGGAGAGGATTGTCAGCCAAGTTAAAAATCTCGAAATAGGCAACCACGGTTTAAAAACACGTTTCAGTAGAATTTGGGTTCCTAACACATGTGGAGTTAAAAAGCTTCTATTAGATGAAGCTCACAAGTCCCGTTATTCCATCTATCCGGGGGCGACCAAGATGTATAATGATTTAAAGCAAAACTATTGGTGGCCCGGGATGAAAAGAGACATTGTGAAATATGTGGAAAAGTGTTTGACCTGCTCGCAAGTCAAAGCGGAGCACCAGAAGCCATACGGTAAGTTGCAACCATTGGACATCCCAGTCTGGAAATGGGAACAAATCACCATGGATTTGTTGACCAAATTGCCCAAAACCAACCGCGGGTTTGATGCTATATGGGTAGTCGTAAATAGATTGACGAAAAGTGCTCACTTCATTCCGATTCGTGAGACTTATACATCCGAGAAGATGTCGGAGGTATACACCAATGAAATCATAGCACGTCATGGGGTACCGATATCCATTGTGTCAGACAGAGATACTCGGTTTACTTCAAATTTTTGGCGTGAATTCCAAGAACAAATGGGAACTAAACTGTTCATTAGCACCGCTTACCATCCACAAACGGATGGGCAGAGTGAAAGAACAATACAAACGTTGGAGGATATGCTGCGGGCTTGCATTATTGACTTCGAGGGTAGTTGGGATGTCTATCTACCCTTGGTCGAATTTTCATATAACAATAGCTATCACGCGAGCATTAAAATGGCCCCGTATGAGATGTTATATGGTAGAAAGTGTCGAACTCCGGTATGTTGGGGAGAAGTGGGTCCACGAGGACTAGCACCTACGGATATAATCCGAAGCACTAATGAGAAAATTGAAGTGGTGCGAGCCCATTTGAAAGCGGCCCAAGATAGACAAAAGTCTTATGCCGACAAAAGACGAAGACCGATTGAGTTTCAGTTAGGTGATATGGTTATGCTAAAGGTTTCCCCATGGAAGGGCGTTATCAGATTTAGAAAAAGGGGAAAACTAAGCCCGAGGTTTATTGGGCCATTTAAAATCATCGAACGGGTTGGCAAGGTGGCTTATCACCTAGAATTGCCGGAAGAATTGAATGGAATACATGGCACGTTTCACGTGTCGCAGTTGCGAAAGTGTCTAGCGGACGAAACAGCTTATGTCCATTATGATGATATCGAGGTGGACAATAGCCTGAATTATGCAGTGAGACCGGTGGAGGTTTTAGATCGAAAGGTCAAACATCTGCGAAACAAACAAATCGATCAAGTCAAGGTCAAGTGGGAGCATCGGAAGGGTTCGGACACTACATGGGAGTCCGAAGAAGAAATGAGACGTCTCTACCCTACATTGTTCGGTACGTACCTTGGTTTCGGGGACGAAACCCTTTTAAGGGGGGTGGACTTGTAACATCCCGAAAATACAAAACTCTTAAATTCCAATCATATTACTAATAAATTAGTAAAATAAAATAACTAGGGATGGGACTAACCTAGTTAGTTAATTACCTACGAGTAGTAAGAGTTAAAACATGAGAAAAACTAAAGTAGAGGGACCAATTGTGTTTAAATGCAAACTAAGAATACTAAAACATAACAATTAACTCACAACACCATTGTCTGGTGTTGTTGAGATCGACCAGGAGACAGGGGCGAACCCAAGCTCCCCTTCAAACCCTAGAGTCCCTTAAATCATACATATTGAAGGTCAAGATCTGTCCCAAATCGAAATTCAAGCTGAGATTAGTGATCCTCATCACAAGAGGATTACAAGGTATGTAAAATTTGATGAAAACTCTCAACTTGAAATTCTCATGAAATTGAGAATTTCTGAAATTTATGGTTGCATGTTGGTTTTATGATGAATTAAGAACCCCATAGTGTCAAAGGACAAACCCTAGTCGATTACTTGATGAAATTGTGCTTATTTTGTGTAAAATTCATAATCACCACCTAAAGTGATAAGTGGGTTTTGTGAAACTTGATAAACACTAGGATTATAGTGGTTGTTCTAGTGTAATTGAAACTTTGTTAAGTGAATCCAGAATTATAGAAGTTAATATTCATGATTGATAGTAGATTGTTGAAAATCGGGGCTATATGACAAGCTATGAACTTGTTAATAAATCATGTAAAATTCTGCCCATAAAGTGTTTGCATAAATGCCTCAAAGAAGGCTTAAAACTGAGAATTTAAGTTAAAACGCATAATCACGATGTTTCGGCAAATTATGCGATATGTGATTTAAAGAGAGTTCTAAATATGCCATAATTGAACTCTATAGGAAAGGACACCGGAGCATTAAGCGGACAAGCTAGTGGCAACTTGCGTTTGAAGGGTCCACTTTGAAGGTATGTAACTTGACTCGTTACGTTAAACAAACTATTGTTAAAATTATGCGAAGTCTCGTTGTAGGGTAGTTATGGTGTCGATTGTAGCGACCAAGATCGCTTCTTGAATTAATAGGCTAAGAGTGACAAGAAACCGTTTGGTAGTCATCATATTGGAGGATTCCACAAGATGAGCCAAACGGGTCGAATTGTTGTGTAAATTGTTGTACTAGTGATCTTGAGAGTCAAAATGGCGATGACAATCACAAGAGCATTAAACCATCTGATTGGTAAAGAAATGCGGGTGATAATAAGCCCCGGATGTTGGGTATAAAGTGCCATAAATTTACTAGCCAAATGGTAGTTAAATGTGTGAAGTTGAAATGGGTCGATTAATTTCATAAGCGACTTTTAGTTGTTCGGCCCGTAGGTTAAACATTTGGTATGAAGATTGAAATAGGCACGTTGATAATTAATTTACAGGCATATAGGAGAAAGAGTCACTAAAAACGACATGCGGATTCGGGTAAAATCATCAAAATAGTCAAAATAGCAAAGTTACAGGAGCTACCGTAAGTTACGGTACCTAACGTAACTTACGGTAGAGAACAAATCGTTACGGCGATTCACTACTGCCTTACGGCAGACAGAATCATTCAGAGTCCACCGTAACTTACGGTGGGTACCGTAAGTTACGGTGGAGCCCAGAAAACTTTTAATGTTTATTCTTTTTCACATTTTGATGTCGGAACTTGTCTTTATGTATTATATTAAGGTCAAAACTAATGTTTTTAGTGGATATGACCCCAGGTGATGAACTGGATCTTACGGATGGCAGTCAAGCTAGATGTCGAAGAACCGAACACTCATTTTTGAGCTTCCGCGTTAAATTAACTTTGATAAACAATGTTTTGGAATGTAAACTCTTGTTAAACAACTTATGAATTTCTGAATTAGTCAGTGGTGGTTAACTAATGTGTGGATTACTTTTAAACAATGTTTTGGAATTTATGTTTTAATTAGACACCATTTAGTTTAAATCGCTAAATTTACGATGGATTCAAGTAGTGATTAGACGGGTGTTACATGAATGTTATTTTTTTTCAAAATTTTTCGAAACTCGTGCATATAAAGATGTGTATAAGCTAGACAATAAAGAAAAATATTTTTGTAAATTTTTACCTATATTAACTGTTTTTAAGCATTTTTTAAATTTTTTAGCTTTTTAATTTTTTATTAAAAAGGCTTCTACATGTACTTATATGTAAAAGCTTATATTTTTTTTTTTGAAAAAATTAATTTTTAATATGTTAAATTGTATTTTTATGATTTATTTAACATGTTTAATGCACTATTCCACAGGTCTCCATTTTTTAGTGTTCCCCATTGAATCCAACCGTATATATAGAAGTTTCAAATGAAAACTACTAGTTAACGCGAAAACTCGAAAACTAACTAAAAAAGCCTAAAAACATACCAATTTTTTTTGCATGCCAATTTTCGCTATTTTAGGTATATAAAGAAAACTTTTTTTTTTCAAAAAAAAAAAAAATTGTAGTGCACATGTGTAATAATTCACATGTGTAGGTGTAATAGTACACATGTGTATGTGTACTACACATGTGAGTTATTACACATGTGCATTACAATTTTTTTTTTTGAAAAAAAGTTTTTTTTTTATATACAAAAATTAGCGATTTTTAATAAAAAATTGAAAAAAAACTGTGTGTTTTTTACGCTTTTTTAGTTAGTTTTCGAGTTTTCGCGTTAAAAGTGGTTTTCATTTGAACCATCCCCTCTATATATATATATATATATATATATATATATATATATATATATAGAGAGAGAGAGAGAGAGAGTAGGAGTTGGGTGGAAAGTCTATGTTTCCTAGAAAGTCTAGGAAGGAATAAGAATTGGACATGTGTCATTGAGGGATTTTAAGTAGAAGGGCTATCATGTAATTTCACATTTTAATTTTATTTTTGGAATGTATCTTCATTAACTAAAATTCCATGATTTTTGGAATTTTTATTATTTTCGAATTCAAATCTGGAAGTCAATGTGTTCATTAACTAAAATTCCATGTCACATTACATCGCATATTCCATTGTTCAGAAGATTACTGGAATTTATCAGCATGTTCTTGGTGCTGTGTTTTAACAGTTTACAGGGCTAAAGTCAATTTTTTTATAGATCCCACAATATAAAGATGGTAAAATACAGTGTATGAATCTGATTGCTGTTAAAACACAACTGTATGAATCTGAATGCTAAAACACAACCGTATGAATCTGATTGCTGTTAAAACACAACTGTATGAATCTGAATGCTAAAACACAAGTGTATGAATATGTTTGCTGTTAAAACACAACTGTATGAATCTGTTTGTTGTTAAAACACAAGTGTATGAATCTGAATGCTAAAACACAACTGTATGAATCTGCTTGCTGTTAAAACACATCTGTATGAATCTGGATGCTAAAACACAACTGTATGAATCTGAATGCTAAAACACAACTGTATGAATCTGCTTGCTGTTAAAACACATCTGTATGAATCTGCTTGCTGTTAAAACACAACTGTATAAATATGTTTGCTGTTAAAACACATCTGTATGAATCTTGTAACACCCTGAAAATGGGTTTGGTAATTAAACCCCGTTAATACTACAGACGGGGAAAGTACCGTTAGTAGTAAAAGTAAACTGGCAAGTATTAGGAATTAATTGAATAATCCTAATATTTATTTAAAGTGAATAAGAGCTTTCAAGAAAATAGGAATATAAAAGGCCCGATTTAACGGGACTTAAAGTAAAACGGGTTACGACTTCCCGAACCTACTAAGCTAACTAGGAATAATTCTAACCTAGTTAGGTAGTGACTTATGAGTGGGTTAAAACACTTAAATTATGAACTAAGGAAAATGGATGGGCCAAAGATGTTAAAATTGAAACATGTGTTGCTAATTCTAATTAAAACAAAAACCAAACACCCCATTTGGGATGTCTGGTCGTACAAGAACAAGCAGGGGCGATCCCCCACTCTCCAAAACCCTCAACATCACTAAACTTTCAAATTGAAGGCTCAATCCAAGCTGAAATCGAAAGTAAAGCATAGATTATTGATCCTCATCACAAGAGGATTACAAGGTATGTAAAATTTGATGAAAACTCTCAACTCGAAATTCTCATGAAATTGGGAATTTCTGAAATTTATGGTTGCATGTTACTTTTATGATGAAATAAGAACAATACAGTGTCTAGGGACAAACCCTAGACCAATACAAGTTGAATTCATGTGAAAATCAAGTAAAATCCATAAACACCATTGTAGGTGATTAGTGAGTTATGTAGATTTTAATAAACAGTAGGAAATTGGGTGATATTCTAGTGTAATTTGACAATTGTGAAGTGACTTCAGAATTATAGAAGCTAACAACTTTGTAAGATGATTGATTTATGTGAAATTAGGGCTAAGAGATAAGCTAGAGACTTGATAAATAAACATGTAAAATTCTGCCCTTAAAGTGTTTGTTGAAATGCCTCAAAGAAGGCTCGAAATTAGAATTTTTGTAGTTAAAACACCTAATTGTGATGTTTTGGCTATTACGCAAAATGTGATTAAAAAGAGTTCTAAATGTGATAAACGTGGTTAGAACTTTGGTTAAAACGGTGGTCTAAAGATAACGCCTACCGGGTAATTAAAGAATGCTAAAACTAGTTGATGAACTCGAATATGCAATTAGTATATTAATGGGCATTTGACTTTTAAAAAGTCAAACTGACCTACGATGTGATGAATGATAATTAGACATAGAAAATAAGTGAGGTGGAATAGTCGTGATTGTTAATGACTAATTTAACCGCCATGTAAATGATTGACAATAGTTTGACGCGTAACAAGCTAGGTGAAAGCTTGGAGGAAGGAGCGGGTCAAACGGAGCAAGTACGGAAAGAAAAGCATGGCGTGGATGCCAGGTAAGTGTAATTTACATACTTATGTAGAATACCCGTTTATTCGATACGTTGTAAACGTGATAACGATAATATTGGAAATATGGAAATTTGTCAAGTGTCGACTAATGTAAATCAAGGTTAAAAGGACACCCATGGCGTAAGCCGAAATGGGTTGAATTTGTAAGAAAAGAGTGTAAAAGAAAATGGGTATGGGTATAAAATCCGGGATGGTATGGATATATGAATTGGAAATCAAAAACGATGTTTTTGATTAAATAGATAATGTTGGGCATATAGTCCAAACGGGTCGAATGGTGGTGATAACACCATTTGACAATATCGACTAATGTGGTTGTCAAGTCTTATGTTAACAGGACCGGTTAGCAAATCAGATAATTTCGTCACCATTGATGGTGTGATAATGAAAACGAGGTATAAATCGGGTCTACTTTTTGATCCGGGCCAGGTACGCATAATTATGTTGTAGTTAAAAATGCTACTTTGGTCGAATAATTTGAGAGAGAGTCCTTTGTCATAAAAGGACTAAAATCGACCAAAACGCCCTTGTAGGCTAAGTGGAACAAACGACCCTTAAAGGTTGTTTGGAAATGAGTTTTATGACTAGGTAAATACTTAGAATAAGTATAGAAGCTGAAAGAGGTATTATATTAGCCAAATGGCACTATTTGAGTTTTTGCCATAAAATAATGATTCGAGAGGTAAAATTTGGTTTATATTGATCACCACATTAAACCTACCTTAATTACAGTTGAGGTGGAAGATTATAGGATAAGAAATGTGGTAATAGAATGCCAGAAGCAATCGAAAGCTATTTTAGGCTCGAAAGTGCTTAAATACCCTTAATGGGTCAAAATAAGCATACGAGAGAAAATGGGTTTAAATTGTGTAATAAACCTGTGATTAGAACCTAATATGGTATATAACATTAATTTGAAGAAGTATAGGTGATATAGGAATCAAACAAATATGTTTGTTTGATAAAATGCATAAACGAGTTAAAATTCGGTAAAAAGGTAACGAGTCGAAGGTTTAGAAGTCTAAAAATTTATTAAGTTGGATGTTGGATTTTAACTCCATATGATGGGGAATCAAATTACAAACACATAGGAGGAAACGGTAGGTCAAACGGACGAGCGGATTGAAAGATACGAAAGTTTTCGTGTCAATAAACGGCAAAATGGAAAGGCTGAATGCAGGGACCACCGTAACTTACGGTGCCACCGTAAGTTACGGTGGGGATGATATTGATACGGTGGTTGCCCACTGATTTACGGTGGGGGATTTGACATTCAGCGGCCACCGTAACTTACGGTGCCACCGTAAGTTACGGTGGAGGCCAGCTCAAAATTAGTCTTTTGAGATCAAGAGATTCACGTTGGGGTTTTTCTTTCCATTATCGTTACCGGACTTGTTTAGATACGATTTAATTCCCGTATGACTAAAGCATTTCATGTTTATGAAATGTAGGTATATTTTGGATGCCGAAAGACGATCAAGCTCAACAAAGAACCGAACACGATAAAGATTCATGCTACCGCACATTGCCTCGTCGTAAATTTTAAACGACGAATTCGATCACATTATGTTAAATAACTTATGATTTGTAAACGTTTTATTAAACCCGTATTTTTTTATAGCATGTGTAGTCTTAACTACACATCTAATTGTGGTATTTACATGTAAAACCGTTAAATAGAAAGTAGGGTGTTACAAGTTGGTAATCAGAGCTCAAGGTTGTTGACAAATGTGTTCGGTTCGAGGCTTGATCACAAATCCGGTAAGTACATGTATGTTAATAGTTTAGCATGCTAAAGTGTTATAAACAACACACATGGTTATCGTGTAATACACGTTACACCAATAAAAACGATATAGAATAGATATAGTCAACAAAATTACACGCGTTGATGCGTATAGTAGAAAAGCCTTGTATTATAATACGGGCATCCTTTAATGTTGAAATTACTAACTGTTGTATATGTTTTTGATCGAAGGACACTCGCATATGAAGATAGCGAGAGTTTAACAAATCATGGATTTGACAGAGGAACGGTCCAAAGTATGACAAACAGAACACGATCACCAAGGACCTAAATCGCGCAACGATTGCGAATAAGTTAATGGCAAGGGGAGCCTGTTAGAGCAAGTATTATCAGGTGCACGTTTTAAATTATTGCATAAATAGTAATATGCAACAAATATGTAGAGATTGAAAGTTGCATATGTAGATTGAAAACTTGGAAAAACCTGAATAGAAAACCTATCCGGGATATTGTTTCCAAGAAAAACAGATAGAGGCATTACTTACATGGGGTGTAATGTGAAAATTATAAAAAGGTCATGTATACCAGGTGTTGATCGCTTACTCTGGCCAAGTAAGTAGTGAACACGTGGTACCATGAACTTCTTATGATGGACACATTTATGTCCGATGTAGTAAGGGTGGGGTGAATGGGACTAACTTAAAAAGTACCCAAATGAATCAAATGAGCAAAAATAATTGATAATAATGTAAACGCACAGCTGGGTGATGGAAGCGTATTACATTAGGATGATGAGCCCGAGTGAAGGGACAAAGATCAATGTAAAACGATTAAGGTATGCAATTGGGAGGGGTGTGCTTACACTCGAACCCGAAGAATGCAAATAAGACTCTTAACGGGCCGATTTTGTAAAACACCAAATTTGAGAACAAAGTAGGAATATAAAAGCGAAACGAAGTCATAATGCATACCGTAAGGGTTGCAATAATAACGACTTCGGTAAAACACCCGGTTGGTGGGTAAGGATTTAAACACATGCGTAGACTGAGAAACAGGAACGCGAAATAGAAAGTCAAAAGAATCGGAATATGAGTCATGACTAAAAGATGACAAGAATTTTCGCAAACATAAATTTTGGTAATTACGTTCAACCATTTCAAAGTTGGACGGGTCAAATAAAGAATGAAGTTTGACATTCATAGGTGATGAAAATTCACCCAAAATGAGTCAAACGAGTCAATTAAGGAAAATGGAGGGGCCAAAATGACCCACGGGTCATGAACTGAAGCAAAGGGATCATAAGGGCCTCGTCTTAAAGAGATGAAAGCTTAAGGAAATAGCCTACGAGGTTAGGTGAAGGAACCTACGGGTCAATAGTGTAAGGTGAGGGAACTTGTTACGATTCCTCGCGTAAAACGAGAACGGAAAACAATAAATTAGGGGTTGTCAATTTCCTTGATATGAGTAATTGACCTAGTTAAAGAGAAAAACGTTAGACTAAAATTCAGTTTTAGTAAGAAATAACATTTTTATAAATATAAATTCTGATAGGAAATTGAATAGTAAGCATAAAGGATTCAAGTCTTGACGCTGATAGGCGCAAGACGATATATTCGAAAAGTGGCCTTTTTGAAAATGAAAGGTTGATATAAATTAAACATGCGTGACACGATCACGATCAAGAAATGCAATATGAAGTGGAATCACATTATAACCAAGCGAGCGGTAAAAAGTAACTAGACTAATAAGTCTAGTTAGTGAGACCGGTTAAGGTCATTTAAGTAATTTGGTTGCTTGTAAGCGGTAGATTCGGTATAACTGAACCGGATAAATGAATTTTGAAAACAAAAGAAATTGTTGCTAAAAGTGAAAGATTTCACTAAAGACCTTTAAACGGGTCAAAGTAACGGATTCATAAGGAATTCGATAGTATATGAAAGCGATGGATATCGCTAAGTTAACTAAACTAGTGGAAATAACGAGATTACGTTATTTCGAAGTTACACTATGTCGTATGGGATATGTAGACAATTAGTAACCAAAAAGATGTTACCATATTTTTCGGGTAATATTAACGATTGGTTAAAAAAAAGTATAGGTAATGTTTAAAATATTTCTCAGATAGAATACATTGAGTTTAAACTCAATGAAGTACGTAAGAAAAGGTTTCTAGGACGAAACCTCTTTAAGGGGGGTAGACTTGTAACACCCCGAAAACGGGTTTGGTAATTAAACCCCGTTAATACTAAAGACGGGGAAAGTACCGTTAGTGGTAAAAGTAAACTGGCAAGTATTAGGAATTAATTGAATAATCCTAATATTTATTTAAAGTGAATAAGAGCTTTCAAGAAAATAGGAAGATAAAAGGCCCAATTTAACGGGACTTAAAGTAAAACGGGTTACGACTTCCCGAACCTACTAAGCTAACTAGGAATAATTCTAACCTAGTTAGGTAGTGACTTATGAGTGGGTTAAAACACTTAAATTATGAACTAAGGAAAATGGAGGGGCTAAAGATGTTAAAATTGAAACTTATGTTGCTAATTCTAATTAAAACAAAAACCAAACACCTCATTTGGGATGTCTGGTCGTACAAGAACAAGCAGGGCGATCCCCCACTCTCCAAAACCCTCAACATCACTAAACTTTCAAATTGAAGGCTCAATCCAAGCTGAAATCGAAAAAGCATAGATTATTGATCCTCATCACAAGAGGATTACAAGGTATGTAAAATTTGATGAAAACTCTCAACTCGAAATTCTCATGAAATTGGGAATTTCTGAAATTTATGGTTGCATGTTAGTTTTATGATGAAATAAGAACAATACAGTGTCTAGGGACAAACCCTAGACCAATACAAGTTGAATTCATGTGAAAATCTAGTAAAATCCATAAACACCATTGTAGGTGATTAGTGAGTTATGTAGATTTTAATAAACACTAGGAAATTGGGTGATATTCTAGTGTAATTTGACAATTGTGAAGTGACTTCAGAATTATAGAAGCTAACAACTTTGTAAGATGGTTGATTTATGTGAAATTAGGGCTAAGAGATAAGCTAGAGACTTGATAAATAAACATGTAAAATTCTGCCCTTAAAGTGTTTGTTGAAATGCCTCAAAGAAGGCTCGAAATTAGAATTTTTGTAGTTAAAACACCTAATTGTGATGTTTTGGCTATTACGCAAAATGTGATTAAAAAGAGTTCTAAATGTGATAAACGTGGTTAGAACTTTGGTTAAAACGGTGGTCTAAAGATAACGCCTACCGGGTAATTAAAGAATGAAAAACTAGTTGATGAACTCGAATATGCAATTAGTATATTAATGGGCATTTGACTTTTAAAAAGTCAAACTGACCTATGATGTGATGAATGATAATTAGACATAGAAAATAAGTGAGGTGGAATAGTCGTGATTGTTAATGACTAATTTAACCGCCTTGTAAATGATTGACAATAGTTTGACGCGTAACAAGCTAGGTGAAAGCTTGGAGGAAGGAGCGGGTCAAACGGAGCAAGTATGGAAAGAAAAGCTTGGCGTGGATGCGAGGTAAGTGTAATTTACACACTTATGTAGAATACCCGTTTATTCGATACGTTGTAAACGTGATAACGATAATATTGGAAATATGGAAATTTGTCAAGTGTCGACTAATGTAAATCAAGGTTAAAAGGACACCCATGGCGTAAGCCGAAATGGGTTGAATTTGTAAGAAAAGAGTGTAAAAGAAAATGGTTATGGGTATAAAATCCGGGATGGTATGGATGTATGAATTGGAAATCAAAAACGATGTTTTTGATAAAATAGATAATGTTGGGCATATAGTCCAAACGGGTCGAATGGTGGTGATAACACCATTTGACAATATCGACTAATGTGGTTGTCAAGTCTTATGTTAACAGGACCGGTTAGCAAATCAGATAATTTCGTCACCATTGATGGTGTGATAATGAAAACGAGGTATAAATCAGGTCTACTTGTTGATCCGGGCCAGGTACGCATAATTATGTTGTAGTTAAAAATGCTACTTTGGTCGAATAATTTGAGAGAGAGTCCTTCGTCATAAAAGGACTAAAATCGACCAAAACGCCCTTGTAGGCTAAATGGAACAAACGACCCTTAAAGGTTGTTTGGAAATGAGTTTTATGACTAGGTAAATACTTAGAATAAGTAAAGAAGCTGAAAGAGGTATTATATTAGCCAAATGGCACTATTTGAGTTTTTGCCGTAAAATAATGATTCGAGAGGTAAAATTTGGTTTTATTGATCACCACATTAAACCTACCTTAAATACAGTTGAGGTGGAACATTATAGGATAAGAAATGTGGTAATTGAATGCCAGAAGCAATCGAAAGCTATTTTAGGCTCGAAAGTGCTTAAATACCCTTAACGGGTCAAAATAAGCATACGAGCGAAAATGGGTTTAAATTGTGTAGTAAACCTGTGATTAGAACCTAATATGGTATATAACATTAATTTGAAGAAGTATAGGTGATATAGGAATCAAACAAATATGTTTGTTTGATAAAATGCATAAACGGGTTAAAATTCGGTAAAAAGGTAACGAGTCGAAGGTTTAGAAGTCTAAAAACTTATTAAGTTGGATGTTGGATTTTAACTCCATATGATGGGGAATCAAATTACAAACACATAGGAGGAAACGGTAGGTCAAACGGACGAGCGGATTGAAAGATACGAAAGTTTTCGTGTCAATAAACGGCAAAATGGAAAGGCTGAATGCAGGGACCACCGTAACTTACGGTGCCACCGTAAGTTACGGTGGGGATGATATTGATACGGTGGTTGCCCACTGATTTACGGTGGGGGATTTGACATTCAGCGGCCACCGTAACTTACGGTGCCACCGTAAGTTACGGTGGAGGCCAGCTCAAAATTAGTCTTTTGAGATCAAGAGATTCACGTTGGGGTTTTCTTTCCATTATCGTTACCGGACTTGTTTAGATACGATTTAATTCCCGTATGACTAAATGTTAGAACTTTTGAGATCGTTGATACTTGTGCTGGATTAGTTTAGTATCAGTTTGTAGCAAATTAGAATGTACAAGGGCTTGTTTTGTAATTCTCTAATAGTAATGTTCCTGACCTAGTGTAGATAAGATTCCAGCAAATTTATAAATTTGCTGGCTGATCAGTAACACCCTATATATAGTCTAAGCCTTGTAACCAACTTAAGCTTTTGGCTCTTGAATGAATATTGGTGTTGTTACTTTCTCTTGTTGATCTTGTGCTCAAATATGATATCCAAGGTTGTTTATTGATATATCTTATTGTTTGGATTCAATACAACACTTGTTGTATTCATTAATCCATTAGCTTCACCTTCATCTTTGATCTTTCTTAACTTTTCATATCTCAAACACCTAATCAATAGGTGTTATGGGTTAAAACAACCAACCACTGTGATCCGGATACGTTTTGGGATCTACAATTTGGTATCAGAGCCTTTGTGCTCTTGGTTGTTGTGTTCTTGTTGAGATTTTTCATTGTTTTGAAGGTTTTTCAAAGTTTCAAGGTTTTTCAAATTTTTGAACTTAATATGGATTGATTTGGTGTGTTTAATCGATAGGTTGTTGTTAATACTTGATTAGGGAGTCATTTTGGACATTTTGATTCATCAAAACATGGTTTTTGAGCTGTTTTTGAGTGATTAGAGGGTTTTAGTTCGTGATAAACCCTCTGTCCAGCGAAGATAACTTGAAGCCAGCGAAGAATTTTTGAATGTGGCGAAATTATGTTTGAACATAGTGAAATTATTTTTAAAGATAGCGATCATAGCATTGAACACAACGAATTAGATCAAATCGCTGAGAAAATCATCGCAGAATCACTAATTTTGCCGATCACCATTCGAGCGAAATTATTGACCTTTAGCGAAATAGTATCTGTGTCCCTTGAGCGAACTTATCAAAGGCGACTTCGAGAACTGTGATACTGAACCACAGCGTTCTTATCACGGTTATCGGTGAAATTAACCTAACATTTGTCTGTGTTGTGTTTTGTCAGCGAAATTACCGTGATCGCTGGTGCAGGAATGCCTATTTCTGAAGCCCGACTATGTTGTTCCAGCTGAAATGATCATGCTTACTGCTCCAAGACAGAACAACACATATGTGCTCAATATGAAGAATCCCAAGACAAATGATAATCTAACCTGCTTGATTTCTAAGGCATCAGAATCGGAGTCACTGCTTTGGCACAGGCGATTGGGGCATGTTAATTTTAAAAATATGAATAAACTCTCTAAGTTAAATCTAGTAAGAGGTCTTCCGATTAAAGAATTCCCATTTTCTGAAAAATGTATAGCATGCGCCCAGGGAAAGCAACACAAGAAATCGCACAAGTCCAAAGCAGTGAATACGATCACTGCGCCTCTTCAATTGCTGCACATGGATCTTTTTGGTCCAATTAGTGTTAAAAGTCTTGCTAAAAGTTCTTACTGTTTGGTGATCACAGATGGTTTCTCTCGTTTTTCATGGGTCTATTTTCTTGAAGCAAAAAGCGAGACAGCTGAAGTCCTCAAAACATTCATCCCGCTGATTGAAAATGTGACCAAACTGAAAGTGAAGTCAATCAGAAGTGACAATGGGTCTGAGTTCAAAAATCAGACCTTCATATCCTTCTATGATGAAAAGGGAATCATCTCCAATACAGTGCTGCCAGAACTCCTCAACAAAATGGAGTCGCTGAACGCAAGAATAGAACGCTGATCGAAGCCGCACGAACCATGCTGGTAGACTCAAAGCTTCCAATCATCTTCTGGGCAGAAGCAATAAATACGGCATGCTATGTTCTTAACAGGGTATTAATCGTAAAGCCGCACGGAAAGACTGCATACGAACTTCTTTTCAAAAGAAAGCCGCTTATTGACTTCTTCAGACCATTTGGCTGCTCGTACACCCTTCTTAACACTCAGGAAAATCTCATAAAATTTGAAGCAGTGGGTGATATCTGCTACTTCATGTGGTATTCATCCACACAGAAGGCCTACCGTGTCTACAACAAAAGAACAAAGATGGTGATTAAATCCTACTATGTCGATTTTCAAGAAGGAAACTACACCAACACCGGAAGTACTCCTGATTGGTTCTATGATGTGGGTGTGATTTTCAACACCTTTGAAATTCCGGATGCGGTTCTAGAAACTGAGCCTGTTGAAGACACTCAAGTTGAACCACTGTTTGACTCATCTGACATTGGTTTAACTCCATTTACCACCCGCTTATCTCCATCATCCGCTGATCCTATTTTGGCTGTCAATGAAGCAACTGGTGACACTTCGCCTGAGAACACCCAAGACAATGGTGCTTCTTCTTCACAGGCGAATGTGAATGAGCCAACTCAAGAAGATGATCCACCAGTGATTTACGTGGACGAACATTTCACCAACCTTCCGCAGCAGATTGAATCTCTAACAAATGTCGGATACAAGACAAATAGAAATCATCCTCTTGAAAACGTTATCGGCGCTGTAGAAGAAGGAGTACGTACACGCGGGCAGTCGTCAAGCATTAACAAAGGTCTCTTCGCAGCTTTTCTATCACAATCAGTTCCACGTGACATCGAAGACGCTATTCAAGACTCTAGTTGGGTTCAGGCAATGCAAGAAGAGTTATCTCAATTCAGGAAGCTAAAAGTTTGGGAACTAGTAGATTTACCTGAAGGAAAGTTTCCAATTGGCACTAAATGGGTCTTTCGAAACAAGATGGATGATCGTGGAGTGGTGATCAAGAATAAGGCCAGATTGGTGGTGCAGGGTTTTCGTCAAGAAGAAGGAATCGACTACGAAGAAGTATTTGCTCCAGTTGCTCGACTGGAAGCAATCAGAATATTTCTGGCGTATGCATCATATAGAAATTTCAAAGTTTTCCAAATGGATGTCAAGAGTGCTTTTCTTTATGGGAAAGTAAAAGAAGAAGTGTATGTATGCCAGCCTCCAGGGTTCGAAGACCCTTATTTCCCAGGACGATACTTCAAGTTGGACAAAGCGCTCTATGGTCTTCACCAAGCTCCACGCGCTTGGTACGAGACCTTGTCCACATACTTGTTAGAATGTGGATATACCAGAGGAAAGATCGACATGACTCTTTTTACCAAAAAGATCGGGGAGGATGTAATGCTGGTTCAAATCTACGTCGATGATATTATCTTCGGGTCAACTAACGAGGCGTTGTGCAGAGAATTCGAGACCGTAATGAAGGCAAAATTCGAAATCAGCATGATGGGAGAGCTGAATTTCTTCTTAGGACTAGAAGTGAAGCAAAAGGAGGATGGGATTCTCATTCATCAGGCAAAGTACATTCGGGATATTCTCACGAAGTACAACATGAACGATTGTAAAGTTGCAAGCACCCCGTTCGCCTCTCAGACAGAGTTCACTCTGGATCCTCAAGGAAAACCAGTAAACAAGTCCATTTATCGCTTGATGATCGGTTCTCTGATGTATTTGACGGCTAGCAGGCCGGACATCATGTGGGCAGTCTGTCTTTGTGCTCGATTTCAGACAAATCCCAAGGAATCTCATGAAATTGCTGTAAAGCGAATCTTCCGCTATCTCAAAGGAACTCCGAAACTAGGTCTTTGGTATCCTAAAGATAGCAACTTTGATCTTATTGCTTATTCTGACAGTGATCATGCAGGTTGTAAAGTAGATCGCAGGTCCGTATCAGGAGGATGTCAATTCTTGGGAAATCGTTTGATCTCATGGCAAAGCAAGAAGCAAACAACGGTGTCCACCTCGACCACTCAAGCAGAATACACCGCGGCCTACAGCTGCTGTTCACAAGTTCTCTGGATACAAAATCAGTTGCTGGATTATGGAATCAACATCATGAAGACTCCTATATTCATCGACAATGAAGCGTGTCTAGGAATTGTGAAGAATCCCATACACCACTCAAGAACAAAGCACATCGAGATTCGAATTCACGCAATTCGAGACGCTTACGAAAAGGGATATATTCAAGTGGTGCCAGTGGATACAACACAGCAGCGGGCCGACATTTTCACGAAAGCCTTCGATAAAACCCGATTCAACCAGTTGGTAACCTGGTTGGAAATGGTCAATTTGCTTGACTGGAAATGAATCTTGTGATCAAAATGTGTTGTTAAAAAAAAAAACGTTTGTTGAAAGTAAAACAAGTATCAAAAAACGTTGCCCACCAAAAAGATTTTCTTATTAAAATTTTATTTTCGGGCAAATGGACTCACGAAAATGAAAATTTTAGGGGGGATATATTCAGAAAATCCAAAAATGAATGCTTATGTCTGACTCCTGCTAGAGGAAGTGATAGAAAATTGCTAACACTTTGTCATTTCTTGCAAACACAGAAAACAAAAGGAAATCAGGGTACCAAGCAACGACATGTCGGTAGATTCAGCAACACCAACGAGTAAACTGCTGTTAGGGAGCAAAACATAATGTCTACACAAGAATTCTGGCTTTTCTCTGGCATTACGTTTCTCAGTGGGTAACACGTTGCGGCATATGGCTTAATGGTCTTGAATCTTGCGTTGATAGATTGCCAAAATCTGAGATTTCGGGTCTTTATATTGGTTTTTCATTCGGAGGATATCATAGTCGTTCTTCTGCTGCATCCAGATACATGCTGACCTAGACGCTATGATATTCTTTTAATAATAAGTGCCTTAAAAAAAGGCCAAACCCTTTCTAATAAGCGCCATTTTTGGCCAAAATTCATAATAAGCGCCATTTTTGGCCAGAATCCTTTGATAGATTAGTTTGGCAACTCTGCTGTACGGTGGTACTGACCTATTAGCCGAACTATCTGTCTTAGCCCTCGATAGCTCTTGGGATCTCTGTTGTACGAAAGTACAGACCTGATCTCCGTTCTATCATTGAAGAGAATGAAACCAATATACTCACCCGTTATGAGGAATCTTTGTGCATACCTTGATATGTCCTGATGTGGGACTCACGAGGGCGTAATGATTCTATTCTCAATAGCATGTGTGGGGGCCATCGAAGATTTGTCAATATTACCGAAAACATGATAAATGCGCTCTCCGGAGGCATGTTGAAAGAAGGATGCATGGATTTAAATGGACAAATATACTGGCAGTTTTTCTTGTGCCCTGGTTAGTAAAATAATAATAATAATATATTAAGAATTTGGCGAGTGTTGGCAATATGATCTTCTGCAGCTTAGTTCGACGAGCGTCAGATATTTCAAGGAAATCTACATTAAATGGAACCTCCCAAAGCAAGAAATTTGAAGTTCGGAGTCAAAATGGTCCAATTTTTAGCAATATTGTAAATATTTCGAAATAAACAGCATTTTAAACAAAAATGGGAACGTTTTACGAGAAAGTTTCAAATCAACGAGCGAAATTGAAAATTGTTTGAAACCACACCCTTAGCGGCGGAATTAAGATACCAGCGAAATTATAATTTCGCTGGTTATCTAAATTCACATATAAATATATTTTTTTTAACCGTCTTTTACCATTCCAAAATTTTCAAAATACTCTCAAAACAGTTACACCTTTTCCCTAGTTAATTTCCGGTCAATCTAATAAATCAACACAAGATTCAGTTTCGATCAAGATCATCAGGTATCTTCTAATTTATCTTTCATTCTGTCATCAATTCTACATCTTCATCTGTTCAGATCAGTAGTTCATGTGTCAATCGATATGTGGGTTTGGGTTTCAAGTATCTCTACATTGTTCTTGACATATCTTAAAATTTGTTAACAGTATATGTTGCTTGTATGTGACCGTTTTTTCGTCACACATTGGAATGCCATGAAACTGCTTTGAATAATATGAAGATTTATGGAATCAGTGATAAAGTGGGTAAATTTGTTAAGGGTTTAAAAAGGGTTTAATAAGAAAAGTTTGAAGCCAGCGAAATTAACATGATGCCAGCGAAGACAGCGATTTTACTTGGGAATCTCAAAAGTCTCGAACGCGAGTTCGAGCAACCAGCAAACGATCTATTTCGCTCGCGCAGCGATTTAGCTTGTTGTCTTCGCTGGTAAACAGTTTCCGGAAAAGAAACTCTGTCTTCGTTATGATCGCCAGCGAAATTAGCACTTGGTCTGATTGATTAGCGAACTTAGCGAAGATGTAGTGACTGATCTAGTCCGGTTATTGAGCGAAGGTAACGACGATACCGATGTCTAGTCGACCAGTGAAGTCAGCGATGGTGAATCATCTTCGCTGACTGATCTGGTCTTCGGATTTCGATAACCGGCATCAGCGAACATAACCTGTTCTGCCAGCGAAATTAGAATTCTTTTTATCTTTCAAATTCATTTAATTCTCTTGTTAAATACCTAATATTATCTGGTTTTTAATTTTTGTAAATACTTTTCTGTGCACAGTTTCTCGTGTAATTATCTATTCTAACTTGCCTCGTTTTACGTGTCATGTGCAGTATGGTGAAGAATCTAGAATGGGATAAAACGCTGAAACACAATCAAAGTATCAATCTAGACGAAGTGCCTCAAGATTTTGAAGATGTAACCAGATGGGTGTGTTCCAGCAGAATTGGCTATGCTGTGGAGACATCTGTTATAGTCTACAATATCCACATTCAAGATTTTTGGCAAAACGCAAAACCAGAAACCATCAACAACAAACCAGGGATAGTATCGACCGTTCGCAACAAGAGAGTAGAGGTGACTGAAGACAGGATACGCCGGGTTCTAAAATTTCAAGATAATGATCAAGATCCGTTAAGTCTAAGTCAAGATGATATCCTGGATGGTTTTAAAGGGATGGGTTATGCTGGGGATTTCCGTCAAAAGAAAGAAATCAAGAGAGGTGGACTCACCAGAGACTGGAGATTCATCGTTCATGTGAACTCTATGAGTCTGGCTCATCGAAAAGGTGGATTTGTTGGTTTAAACTTGGAATGGTCGGCGGCCATGTTGAATTTATGCCTCAATCAGAAGTTTAACCTCTCGGGCTTAATATTCAACTACATGCGTGAAAATGCAAGTGGAACTACGTGGGCGATGTACCCTAGATTCATTCAAATGCTTATTAATGATCAACACAAGGATCTTCCGAACGATGGAAACACTTACAAGTTTCATGTCCCCACCAGCCGTCAGTACACTGAGATAAAGACCAATGAATGGGTGCTGTTGCATGATTGGATGTACCGAGCAGAAAGATTACCAATCGTCAAGGAAGCTTATAAGAAGTACAAAGAAGCGGTACGAGAAAAACAACAGCGAGCTGCCCAAGCTCAAGCCGAAGCAGCCTCAAAAGAAGAACGTGCTAAAGGTAAAAGAAAAGAAAAACAGACAGCTGAAGGCGAACCACCCAAAAGAAAAAGGGGGTCGGAAAGCACTGAACGATTCATGGAGGCAGGCATAAGGACAGGCGAGTCAGAAGAGCAACGCCAGCACATTAAAGATTTGAAAGCGATTCACGCTCTGCAAGAGAAAGAGAAAAGAGAGAAGAGTTTGAAACGAAAAGAAATATCTCCCTCAGAAAGACCAGAGACGGTACCTGAGGAAATTCAAAGAATGCATGATTTCGTTGACACCTTACTTGTCGATCCCGATGAAGTCCAAGCAAGTGAAGGAACCTCCAAAGTCTCCCCTGTAAAGCCAACAAGGATTTCAAGGCCTCCGGTGCCTCCGCAAAGGGTTCGCCCCTTTCAAGAACTGTACGAGAAGCTAATCAAAGACACCGGGCCTTCAGTTGCCAAAGAAATTTGTTTGTTGAAAAATCAAGTGAATGACACCAACATCCTCAGGGAAAAGATCAAAGATCAGAGGAAGAAAAACAAAGAAATGACTGCATACATGGCTAAGCAGTCCAAATTCATCAGATTCCAGCAAGCAGGGCTGGAGAAAATGTATAGAATGATGCGAAATATGTGTGAGAAAATGAAAATCAAGCCAATGTTCACTTTTGATGAAATCTTTGACTTCGATGCCTTCATAACAGAAGAAACAACTAGAAAAGAAAAGGAGGCAGAGGCAAAGAAACGGCGTCTGGAGTCAGTTGACAGAGTATCGGAGGGAGATGAAAGTGAGGAAGAAGCTGTGGATCGGGAAGATATGCCAGCAAAGTTTATTGAATGGGGTCTTGAGGACGAAGTTCTCTACGAACAAGAGAATGGAAAAACATTTGCTCCTGAGCACCCTGAATGGTTCAAAAAGGAAAGAGAACGACTTCCTGATTTCCATCAAGTCATCAAGGTTGAAAAGACTGAAGCTACCGATAAGATTATCAGTTGGATGTATGATAATCTTCGAGGAATGTTCGTGGTGAAAAGACGCGGTGGAGTAATCCATTATTTTCAAACTGGATTTGATCTGTTCACACTTCCGAGGTGGGATCTGCGGGAACTTGGCCGTTTAGACATATTGAACCATGAAGAAAGAGGAATCGGGAGGGATTTCGAGCGTATAATTGCCAAAGAATGTAACAAGGGCTTCCCAACTCATGCTCCGCAGCGTCCAAGACGCAGAGTGTCAAAAACAACCATCGATCCAGTAACTGGAAAAGGGAAAGTGACGTGGGTAATCAACCCAGCCAAAGTTGTCACACGGATCAAACTCCCAGAAGAAGCTCCTGTCACTCTCACAAATTTCAAGAAATGGTTCTATGACAGCAAGACCGATGAAGCTGTAATAAGATCAAATGAAAACGTGGATATCCGTATTCTGGATCCGATGGATGTCTTCATGTTTGGGCTCTCAGATCTGACAATACTAAACGCCAGCCGCATAAATGTAGGAGCCAGAAACGCAAATTTGGAGGAGGCGGCGTTATTTTCGAGAGCAGTGGAGCGAGCATGGAAGCTGAAAAGAGATATGCTGGATTTGGTTGATAAAATCGAGAAAAGGAAAGAAAAAGATGATAAGAAACAGGAAGCTAGAAAGAAAAAGAAACACGAAAGAAAGAAGGGAGGAACATCTGCTTCTACTACTGAACCCACTCCCAAATCACCACCTCCGGCCTCATCCACATATGAGGCCACTAAGGAGGACCAACAAACTTGTGAAGCTACAATTATTCAAGAAACTCCGGAAGCACCAACCGAGACAGAAGCACCACCAGAAACAGCAACTAACGAAGAAAATCCAACAGAGCCCGAGAAGCAAGCTACCGAGAATCCAGCCGCCACAACTGAAGAATGAGAAGACAAGTATGCAACGATCTAGGGGGGATATTGTTAGAACTTTTGAGATCGTTGATACTTGTGCTGGATTAGTTTAGTATCAGTTTGTAGAAAATTAGAATGTACAAGGGCTTGTTTTGTAATTCTCTAATAGTAATGTTCCTGACCTAGTGTAGATAAGATTCCAACAAATTTATAAATTTGCTGGCTGATCAGGAACACCCTATATATAGTCCAAGCCTTGTAACCAACTTAAGCTTTTGGCTCTTGAATAAATATTGGTGTTGTTACTTTCTCTTGTTGATCTTGTGCTCAAATCTGATATCCAAGGTTGTTTATTGATATATCTTATTGTTTGGATTCAATACAACACTTGTTGTATTCATTAATCCATTAGCTTCACCTTCATCTTTGATCTTTCTTAACTTTTCATATCTCAAACACCTAATCAATAGGTGTTATGGGTTAAAACAACCAACCACTGTGATCCGGATACGTTTTGGGATCTACACTAAAGCATTTCATGTTTATGAAATGTAGGTACATTTTGGATGCCGAAAGACGATCAAGCTCAACGAAGAACCGAACACGATAAAGATTCATGCTTCCGCACATTGCCTCGTCTTAAATTTTAAACGACGAATTCGATCACATTATGTTAAATAACTTATGATTTGTAAACGTTTTATTAAACCCGTATTTTTTATAGCATGTGTAGTCTTAACTACACATCTAATTGTGGTATTTACATGTAAAACCGTTAAATAGAAAGTAGGGTGTTACAAATCTGAATGCTAAAACACAACTGTATGAATCTGCTTGCTGTTAAAACACATCTGTATGAATCTGGATGCTAAACCACAACTGTATGAATCTGCTTGCTGCTAAAATACAACTGTATTAATTTGCTTGCTGTTAAAACACATCGTCAAGAAAACGGAGATGATAAGAACAATATTTGAATGGTGATGATGAACTCAGATATGGTGGAGATGGAGAAGTGTTTTAATTTGATCTGGTGCTCTCCATCGTTTCTAAAGTCATCTTCTTTCATGATTGTAGTTATTTTTGGTTGGGATTGGGGTTTCCAAGATGGGTTTGGAGAGAGAGAGAGAGAGAGGGAGAGGGAAAATCGCTTGAATTTAGGAACTGGGCGGTTATCTAATTGATTTAAAACACGGCCATTGACAAAATTGCCCCTACTCATTTAAAACAATCAATTAATTAAACTCAAATATTACAAGATTGCCACTGATTTAATCTCAACCCTTAAACACACCAATCGGATGGAGCAGATCGTTTCCTAGACTTTCTGGGAAAAACACACTTTCCGTGCGAACCCTACATATATATATATATATATATATATATATATATATATATATATATATATATATATATATAGGGGATGGATCATGAGAAAACTAGTTTAAATGAAAAAACCAAAAAACTAACTAAAAAAGCCTAAAAAACATACAATTTTTTTTACAAATTTTTATAAAAAAAATCGCTAGTTTTTATACATGGAAAAAAAATTTCAAAAAAAAAGTAAAAAAAAAAATTTCTTTTGTTGTATTGCACATGTGCACTATTACGGATATATTGCACATGTGTAGTACACATATAATGCATATGTGTAGTACAACAAATTTTTTTTTTTTTGAAATTTTTTTATATATAAAAATAGCGATTTTTTTATAAAAAATTGTAAAAAAAAAATTGGTATGTTTTTTAGCTTTTTTTAGGCTTTTTTAGTTAGTTTTCTTGTTTTTTCATTTAGATGTAGTTTTCTCATGATTCTCTCCCTATATATATATATATATATATATATATATATATATATATATATATATATATATAGGGCAAGGATAAATTGAAAACCCAGCTGAGTTGACTAAACCCTGAAAACCCATTCATGGCCATTGATTAACCTTCATGGATGGCTGAGATTTAATCTTCTCATTGTTGGATTTTGAATGCCTTTTGTACATTTTTTTAATATATTGATGGTACTTGAAGGGCAATATGGGAAAGCCGAAAGTGATATAATCTCTTATAACAAAATAAAGACTGCATGGTGTAAGAAGTTTACATCAAACTTACATCAACTACATCATTACCCCCCTAATCTACAAAACCTATCTCAGTCTACAAAAAATTCAAAATACCCAAAACTCACCGGAGACTCACAACCCTCAAATTCTTCAAAAATTCCTAAAACTCTCTCTCTCTTGTAGTCTTCAACAAACCTCTGAAATTAACCCCAAAATCACCTGAGATTCACGCTCTGTCATTCATCTTCATCACTGAGTCTCTTGAATCTTCATCAATCGACGAAGATTTCCGACAATCACCGAAGAAAAGAACGTTCGCCGGGAAAATTAGGGTTCCGGTACGTCGTTTCAGGTTTTTACTTACTCTTTGATTATGTAAGTGTCAAATAGATTCACAATTTGCCATGGTTTTTTTAGTCTTGTGCGTCATAACAATGAAGGATGTTAAAAAGAAGGGACTTTATGGGGATTATGTTCTGCAAATAACATTTGGGTTTTCTTAAAAAGACATGGTTCTTCCCAAAAAAATTTCTTCCATTTGCATAGCCTGGTGCCGACTAAACTGGTTTGTTTTGGGGGGGGGGGGGGAGGGGTAAAAATGAAGGTTTTTTTTATATATTTTGTAAGCCTTTGTTTATGTAGAATCCGGACTTTTATATATACAGGTTTGGGTGTGTTTCATAGATTTGTTGTTTCTGGTTTTTTTTTAAAGGCTTATGATTTGTTGTTAATGTTGTTTCTTTAATTTTTTATAAGGGTTAGAGTTTGTGTGTGGTTCTAAAGGAATTGAGTTTTGGGGGTTTATGTTTGAAAGTATTGAACATCACAATTTTTTTGTAGTATATGTTTCTTGCTTCTATTTGATTGAGAAAATAAATTACACTAATAATCTGTAATTAGAAAAAACGGCTATTCGCGGTTTATCAATACATAATCAGAAATCATAAGTAAAAAAAATCAAGAATTCTGAGGATAATAAAAAATAAAGGGCATAAATATTGTCCGAATAATGGTCGTCTGATGTGTAAACTGATGCTTTGTTGGCATACGTGACATTTTGCTCTGATGTGTAAACTGATGCTTTGTTGGCATACGTGACATTTTGCAGTCATCCGCATTTACGACTAAAAATCCAAGGAAAAATGAGCCCAGGTGTTTAAAATTACAAAACCTTTCATAATTTATGCTTACGCATTCAATTGGAAATTAGTTTATTAATGTTGTTTACAATTAACAAACTGCAGCTAAAAAGACTCGCCGTACGCCGGTTGTCGATAAGCAAGCGCATCAGGATAAGAAGTTGCAAAAAAGAAAGCTAATAAGTACGTACAAGCATTTTTTTCCACTAGTCTTACATTTATGTTTTGGAAAAAAATAATAAAACAAACTTGTTGTCTCAGTTACAACAGACAGTGACTTGGACACACCCGGGAAAAACATGGATAATATACAAAAAGGTATGTTTTTTCTTACGTATAAAAGTTTCTTTGTTACATTTTTTTAAAATCTAATATTTATGTACTTGCACATTGAAAAAACGTTCTGAGTTGCAACGATTCGAGTGGGCACACGCGGAAAAAACATGGAGAATATACAAAAACTATTTTAGATGTGATCTTAATGTTTGAGACCTTCTGAAGCAATCTGAGAAAATAAAAAAAAAGTACATATGAAAATCTTTGAAACAAAAATATAGTTTTAAAGTGTCAAAGAGCAGTTTTCAAAGTGCTCGGTTACTTCATACATCTGGTTTTCTGTTAATGACAGGGGTGACATTAGGGCTTTTTCGGGATGAACACATGATCAATTTGGGGTGGGGGGGTGGGGGGTGGTTTGTGGGTTAATTTTGATTGAGAAAAAAAAATTATAGTGTGTACTTGTTCATTCTAAGGAAACAAAACTCTGCTTGCTATAAACTGATCTGGGCCATAGTGATCTACTGTTGATTGGAGTCCTATATTTGTTATCTACTGGTGATATGTGGTCCATATATTGACTGCCTCTTTATCTCATACTTTTGCAGGATCCGTTGTAACAGCTAAGAATAGCAAAAAAAATCCGACAAAAAAAATGACCACAGGTGCTTATAAATTAGATAAACTATGATCAATTATGCTTACAGATTAAAAACCATTTTGTATTTATTGATGTTGACTACAAATAAAAAATGCAGCTAAAAAGGTTCGTGATACCCCGGTGGTTGAGAAGCGCAAAAACAGGCAACAAATATGTACGTAACTACTTTTAATTCATTACATGTTTGTTTGTCATGTTATGTCTAATTTCCATAAGCTTTCTAAAAAACAGTGACACCGGATACTAATACATGCGGACCAGCAATGCGGACAAGGGGGGCTAGAAAAGGTTTAAAATTACTCTTTTTTTTTAATAAATATTCTGGTAAAGGTTGTTACTAGTTCGTGATCTATATAAAACTTGTACAAAATGTAGTTAAGGATGCACATTGTGAGGAGAAGGTACGCAGGAGAAAGCTAATAAGTACGTAAAAAAGCATTTTTTTTCTTTCGATTGTCTAATAGTAATGCTTTATATAAATAATAAAACAAATATGGTGCCACAGTTTTACCAGATAGTGACTTGGACACTCCGATGGAAAACATTGAGAAAAGAAATAAAGGTACATTTTTTAATGTATGGAAGCTTTGGTTACATTCTTCTTGAATCTAATATTTATGTGTACATGACTTTGTAAAACATTTGTAAGGCGAGGGCGATCAGGACGGGCCGGCAACACGTACAAGAGGAGGTACAAAACTGTGCTAGACATGATCTTTGAGAGTCTAAATAAAATGAATATATGTTTCAATACTTGGCTTAGGTACTTTAATGCTAATTATTTACAAAAAAATGTATATTTACAGCTCAGCGATGGCGTGAAGATAGCAAACCAAAGAAAAATGTCAAAAGGAAACTAATAAGTACGTAAACACACCCCACTACTACTTTCCTTCTTTATGAAATATGTAAATCTTAACCAAAAGTTGTTATCTTAGTTTCAGCAGATGGTGACTCACAGATGACTGCAGATACAGCTCTACCAAAACAGGATGCAATTGCTGTTAAAAAAACAAAAAAAGTAAAACATGATCGGGTGGAAACCCGAAGTGGCAAACACGCAAAAACGACGCATAAGTGGCCTAAATTAAAAACACGTTCGTCACCTATGCAGTTGTTCAAATGCATCAAGTCTCTAACGAGGAACCAACGAGAAGACGTTAATAGGATGGGTTTTGGAAAAATGTTGTCATTCAACATCAGTGGGATACCTCTAAAAATTGCCCACTATGTTGTGGACCACTTTAACCCAGAAGAAATGGCTATTGAATTGCCATGTGGGCAATAGATGTTGATGTTCAGTCTGTCCATGACCTTCTAGGGATTCCTAAGAAGGGCATAGACATGCAAAATGTACGAACATATTCAAAGCTTGATGTTGCTGTTGAAGCATGGAGAAAACGATATCGTAAACGATTTGTGGCACCAACGAACCTGGCACGATCTATACTCACAAGTGATGAAGCCAACAGTTTTCATTTCCGACTGGACTTCCTGATGTTATTCTTAACCGTCATGGTTGAGTGTAACAAAAATGGGCGAATGAAAGAGTGGATTTTGAAAACTTTTACAGGAGACACGGATTTTAGTAAAATCAATTGGTGTGCCTATCTGATCCAACAAATCAAATCATGTAAAGATGGCTGGAAGAGTTCTGATCCTGAATCTCCATTTTCTGGACCACTCACACTTTTGGCTGTAAGTGGCCTGTTTAACAAAACTTACTAACAATATAGGCATACAACATTTGTTTTGTTATCTTACCGCTTGTTTTTTTTTTTCGCCGTTACACAGTTGCTATATGTCGACAGAGTTAAATGCACAGGATTTCCAGTTGACCGGACAATATACCCAATCGTATTCTGGAGCAAATACGAACTGAAAAAAAGAGAACGGTTTGAGATAAAAAGAGGTGGCTTTGGTGGAGAGGATTTGCATGAAGTTGGTGTGGTTAGACGGGATCCAAGAAAAACAGAGTTACATGCTAATGATGAAGTTGTGAGTGTAAGATTAATAATTACAACCAATTACAAAATAATTATGTTCTTTCGAAAATTGGTTAAAAATGTATTTTATAACTTTGTTTGTAGAATGAGATTGCATTGATAGAAAAACATTTGGACGTGATGGAGGCGAAAAGAGTTACGGTGCAAAAAAAATTGGAAGTAGTGTTCAATGCTCATCCAGACAACGAGCAAGTTAAAAAATTGATACAACGATTTGAGAAAATTGTACACTCAAAAAAAACAAGGGGATGGCTGTGGCCTGATTCCCCAAGGGAAAAAATTGCTGGGGTGCTCATGTCTCTTAACAAGACAGTCCAAAACCCAGATAATGATTACACGGAAGGTACAACGGGAAAACGGATATGTATCACTTCATTGAATATGTACTCAGTTTTTTCTACAAGCTGTTACCAATTTGAATATTTTTTTTAAATGCATACCCTGAAGATGATGTGCCAAACGCGGCTGCAGTGGCAAAGATCAATGGTATGACCTTTTTTACAAAAAAAATATTTATCTTTTTTTATTTTGCAAATAATCGTTTACACGAAAAAAGTATTCATATGTATTTGTAGCTCAAAAAAAATAGAGTTCGAGATAACTTTTTTGGTAAGACTTACTGGAAGAAGAATATACTTATCGTAATTCGTTCAGATTCGTTGAGCCATAAAAGTGCTTTTTACGTTCTTCGTACAATCAATTTACTCCTACACGTTAAAAATTTATTTGAAATATGGATTAACAAGCTCCATTTTGATTACATTTTCCCGAAAAAAATAACAGTGCCATTAGAAATGCCTATGTATAGTAGTCAAAAACTTAGGGTACATTTAATGTATCGTGGTCATGTACTGACTCTTTAAACCCATTCATTTCTAACACAAAAATAATGAGAATTGACAGATTCGAATAAACCGAATCATGTGGATGTGCGAAATAAAAAACGCAGTGCAGCGAGTGATGATTTACTGAAAAAAGGTAAGGTGCAAAAAAAAAGTATAATACACGCACGTGTGATAATAAACTGATACAATTTTTTTTAAACATATATAGCATCTGGCAATGATCGGGGGAATGGCAATGGTAAGCGAATGAAGAATGATGTGTCGGCAAAAGGTAACTTTAGTGATGACAATCCTAACAAAAACGTCTTGTGTGATAATAAACTGATACTATTTTTTTTAACGTATATAGCATCGGGCAATGATCGGGGGGATGGCGATGGTAAGCGAATGAAGAATGATGTGTCGGCAAAAGGTAACTTTAGTGATGACAATCCTAACAAAAACGTCTTGTGTGATAATAAACCGATACTATCTTTTTTAAACGTATATAGCATCTGGCAATAATCGGGGGGATGGCGATGGTAAGCGAATGAAAAATGGTGTGTCGGCAAAAGGTAACTTTATTGATGACAATCCTAACAAAAACGTCTTGGGTGATAATAAACTGATACTATTTTTTTTAAACGTATATAGCATCTGGCAATGATCAGGGGAATGGCGATGGTAAGCAAATGAAGAATGATGTGTCGGCAAAAGGTAACTTTAGTGATGACAATCCTAACAAAAACGTTATGTGAGGAAAAGCTAACTTTAATTTCTTTATTTGAAATAGAAACTCCACTTTAATTTCCTACACGACAACATACACGTGCAGTAATTGTAGATGGAAAAATAAAAAAAATTAATGACATCAATGTTACATTTCTCTACAGATGAAAAAATGTAAAATGTTTAACTAACTATAAGTAGTAAACCACCAAATGTATGTCCTAAAATTGCAAACTAAGCGTAACATGTGTGTATGTGGCCACATTAAAATAAATAGATCGGGGTAGGGCTGACAAAACACCAGAGATGATAGATGGAGAAAGGTGCGGAGATGCCACTACAAAAAAATGCTACATGTGGAGACATAGGCAACAAAGAAAATGAGGCAAAAGATCAAGAGACGATAACTACAACAAGTAAGTTTTACATCTTACATATAACCCGTCACAAGTGTAGAAAAGTCAATAAAACCAAATCACACACAAAACAAACTAACACGTATGTGTCTGTGTACATGTGAATGAATATAAAAAGACAAGAACAACGAAACACAAAACATGCAAGGATTGTTTGATGCGCCTACCTTTCACCTGCTCACACAAGAAGGTGACTCATAATTCCCCAAAAAAAATGAACATGTGTTATTTCTGTACACAACGGATAACCCGACTTATCAATACGAAAAAAAAATTGCAGGTGATGATGTCGATGATACGCATGACAAAAATCAAGAAGGTGAGTTCTACATGTTTTTTTTACTTCTTTCGAAGATTATAATAAACTTGGCATTTTTTTATTAAAAACTAACAAACAATAACTAAAATTGAACAGGGAAGGGAACGGCTGAAAAGGATATCAGACGTAATGCTTTGATAAAGGAACTCGAATCAAGACGAAGAAAACCAGTTGGTAGGTTCGCCCGCTCACGTGATGACCATGAAGACGAAATGGGAATAGACATTACAACGGAAGAACAGCGTATTTGGGATTTTCTATTCGATGTGAAGTACTCAATGTAAGCTTCAGTTTAAAAATATTAAAAATATTACTTGTTACATTATGCAAAACTTTGGTCCTCTGATAGATTATGGAATGTTTTTGCTCCAAATAGTATGTTTTTTTTTTAAATAGTCTATTATGTTTTAAATGTATAACTGCATATGATTTTTCGCAAAACAGGACACGTGGAATGGTCATCTCCTTGTCTAGCGGGGTAACAAAAAAATTTGGTCAATCTGCTGGGTAAGTTCACCTATAAAAGATATACATAAAACATAATAGGCCTAGTTTCTTGATATCCAGAATCTAATCTACATATCTAACATTGTCTTGCGCAGAGATGTTATCTTCGAGAGTATATACGGCTTAGAACTCACAAAAACGCTGATGCGCACTTTGAGGGAGGAAGTGAAGGTCTGCTCTGATGTAGTTGATGCTTGGGTAGATGTGATGAATTTTGAAGAACTTGACAGAACCGACGGCTGCCCAACGCGGGTTTATTTTAACACAACTGTGATAGTAAGTATTCATACTATATTACTTGATCTTTGACTGTGATTTTGGATTTATTAAGTCTTTGGGAACGTTGTAAGTATGTCTATCTAAATGCATCTTTTGAATTATGGTGATTCGCGGCTTGCACCACCTTATTGACACAACTTATTTTGGAGAAAAAACAGGACAGCTGGCTTTTGACGGATTCTACTTGTGATGATGATGAACGTATGCAAACGTTCGGCGAAAGGATGGTCGTAGGCGGCGCATATGATTTCATTGGGATCAAAATGGGTTTCTTTCCAATCCTCGAGAATGATGAATATTACATGCTTGTTTTCGATCTGGAAAACGGTGAAATAACCGTCATAGACCACAAGCCTGATCGCACACCCTTAGCTGGCATTAGGGATCATCAAGACTACTACAAAAAAGATACACCATACAAAGTGGTTAGTCATTTTCTTTTCCCATAAAAACATTAGGATGAAAAACAAGAACTCATACAAAAACTGATTAGTTTATCGTTTTTTTTTTTTTTACAGAAGCATATGCTGGACAATTATTTGGAGCATTGCAAACATCCGTTAAAGGATAAAATTGCACCAGCCAAGATTAAAAGGTGTGATATCCATTGGGCGACAAGTGCACATCCAATGGATAGTGCAGTATTCCTTATGCACCACATGTAGAATTTTAACGGCGTTGGTAAACACTTTGAATGTGGTTTTAGTAGCAACTGGAAGCAAAAGCAAAAGCAAAAACAGATTCTTACCCTCCGAAAAAAATTCGCTACACGCATACTACTCTGTGATGTCAATGTGGTGAAGGGAAAGGTTCGTGATGCTGCATTATCAGTGTAAGTTGCTGCTCCGTATGGTAATGTTATGTTTTTTTGTGGATGGGACTATGGTGTACAACTTAAACAATTTAAACTCGTACTTTGTCAGTTGCCTATATGTATCTAACTATTAATGTCTGTCGTTGATCCGGACATCTTAAACATTTGGGTGAACCATAAGTAAACTACTGGAAAGTTTGACAAGCGACCATAACTATCAATATGTGTGTTCTTTGCTATAATAATTAGCATTAGTCAAGCGGCCATAACTATCATTACAGAATTGCTTTGTTACAAAAAAATATCTTTCTTTGTACAAACAAACAGTACCAACAAAAAATGTAACAATATATATTAAATTGAGGGGCGAGTTACCTGCTATGCAAAACCTAACTACTCATTATAATATATTTTCATAAATGCCAGCTTTGAATTGTCAAATCTGCAAAAAAAAAAGTACACGCATGTACCCCAAACCATATCCAAGAAATATTTATAATAATATATATAAAGTAGTTGTTATGGGGAATCTAAGATGGACAAAAAGCCATGATAGTTCTCAGATTGTACTTGTGGGAAACGTTGAACTTATATGTTAACTCAATTGAAATACTATTATAGTATTTTTATAAAGAAAAAAAAGGTGAAGTCTTACAAAGTAGTTGTGCCAACTTGGAAGTGACTGCATAAGTACATACATATCGAACACTATATCCAAGAAATATATAAAAGTACAGTCTCATTAAATGCCCCAATATGGGGAATCTAAATTGGACAAAAAGGAAACTTGTCACTTATTAATGTTTACACCAATGAAAAGGCATAAATAATAAAAAGGAAAAAATATGTGTACTTCTAGCTCTTTCTTATGTCCAAATAAAAAAGGAATAAATCACTACTTCTATCTCTAAGTATATTCATTGTTAATGTATCTCTGTCATGATTTCGTAACTACAGTACACACATCTAATAAATTCCAAATTGACTCTTTGCATGTAATAATAAAAATATAAAATATATATATACACCTGTCGCATTTGGGTAAAACAAAAAACGATGCAAAAATCAAAAGTCCAAATCTTTAAAGAAAATTGAAACTCCTTAAATCAAAAAAATAATTATCTCCTATGTTGGTCAGTGTAGTACATTTAATGTTGATGTAAACTGATGTAAACAATATAATTAATTTTTCCACCTAACATCATTTGATTGTCTATAAAAATAAGGTGAAATGTAAAATTTAGTTTCATCACTTGTTCACCATAAAAAAGAACTAAAAAAAACACCTTACTATGTCTAGTCCATCATCACCGGCGAACTCAAAACGGGTTACCAAACGATTACGGAGAACTCTTTCATTCGAACTCCAAACTCCAAAATCGGATTGCAACCCAGAGTGTTCTCAAATCACAAAAACCCCTTGCATTCCGTCAATGCCGCCCACTGTTGAAGAAAATCTGGATATCGATGCTAAGCTTATAAGTGATCTCCTTACTAACACTAAAGCTGAAGGAACAACACATGATGAGATGCCGCTAGATGATGAACTTTTGGATGTTGACTGGGGATCATTTTACTTCACCACACAAGTTACCCCCATCAAAAAAACTTCATCTGTGGTGCTCGAAGACCAAGCAAAACCAGTCAACGGCACCCAGGAGACCTCCCCGGCAGTTGATCAAAAAACTATCGATGATCCTGAAGATGATCCTATAGATGATGATTACTCTTGTTACTCTCAAAACACCCTTATCTCGTGGGCCAACCACAACCCCTGGGAGAGTGAGCTTAGCCCAGAACCACTTAGCACTGAAATTGAGTATGGCACACCAAGATCGTTTCTTGACTAAATAGTGGTGTTTACATCATGTTGCTATTATCGGTGTGAAAAAAAATGTGCCCCAATTTTCCCTCTCTCATGCAATATAGGGGCTACTTTACTTATCCTATGTTGTTTACCATATCTAGTGTTGAAGTTATTATGTACTCAACTATTGAGATAAATCTATGTTTTTCCCAGTGTATCTTATTCAATAATTCGTGTCATTATTATATGATTTTAAAAAAAATTGATATCTTAAAAAAAAGGGCATACATAGGTTACACACTTTAGGGAAAAAAATAAATAAATAAAAAAGAGTCAAGTGATCAAATCTAAAAAAACATACAATGTTGTTGGGGAAAAAAAATACTCAAGGAAGGTTCAAAGGCACATGATCAAACACACATATAACAAAAAATGTACAAAAAAAACTCGCTGAAAAAAATGTATCTCGGATACACCAAAAATTTACAAAAATCATAGGCAAAAGAAAAATGTAACATGGTAAAGACAAGAACCAAAAAAACATAACATAAAAAATTCTGATTCAAAATATCAAAAGTCTACATAAAATCTTAGTGGGAAAAAAATGTAATATGGTAAAAACAAAACCCAAAACCCCATAACATAGAAAAATCTCAGATTCAACCAAACATCACCAAGTACATACTAGAAAATGTCATTAAACATACTAATAAGCATAATCCAACTAAGTACTAACTAATTCTTAATCATAACAAACAATGCTAACAAGTAAGCTGCCAAACACTAACGCTAATATCAGTAACCATATAACCCTATTCTTCTTCCGAATTTCTTGTTCGCGGGTAAACAGTTCAGCTTGCAGGTTGTTGATGTTCCTCAAAAGACCTGGTATGATCCTAGTTGACCGTAAGCACATCGGTGGGTCGACCCAACCAATGAAAGGGCAGTTGCTAGGCTACATTAAAAAAAAGGGCAAAAAACACGATTAGAACACACGTTTACTTAATAAAACCAGGGTTTGAATCTTTTACCTTAAATGGACATGAATAGAACCTTCTTCCTGGGTTATCGTCGGTCCATGATGTCCGAATAACAGCAATCCTCCCACATGAACACCTTTTCATCTTTTTTGAGAGATAGATGAATATAGTTTGGGTAGTTGGAGATGGAGATAGTTGGAAGCTTGTAGTTGAAATGATGGATCTAATATAAAGATATGAACCAACCATTTGTGGGTCCCATGGTAAATATATCCTTTTGTCATTACCCACGTCCATCTACTTCCTACTTTTTTAACTTTTCATTACTTTTTTTAAAATAAACCAAAAACATAATACATCCCAAGAAATAAAGTAACAACACACAAAGTAGATAGTTTTTTTTTCCATTACATATTACACCACAAAACATTACAAAAACATTAGACACATAAATTACTCCTTACATAATGTTGATAACCTGATACTACACCTGATTTCTAATTAACCTAAAAACATACATACATCTTAAAAAACAACATAATTAATAAAACACACCAACAACACCTAATTTCTACTTGAGCTTGTTCATGTGAACCATTTTTTGCACTTGCAAGGGTTTGCTGGCACAGGGGAAACTGATATGTTTATTGGGAAATATGAATCCCACTCAATTTCACACATCCATGAGACATCATCAACCCAATCGCTGGTTGTGGGATCTTCAACATCTCTTTTTTTTGGGTATGTTGTAGGCTCACCCTTGGGCACTACTCTTGGCTCCATCTTGACTGTGGCGTTAACAGTAGGCTCGTTTTTCGGTATTGCTCGCGCCGTAGGCTTCACATCGGGTTCAACCTTGGGGGTCGGGAAACTAGTTCTCTTCCCGCGGGGGTGCCCATCACTGGTAAAAATCTCCCTAAGCTTGCGTATGGGCATAACGGGTAGAGGGGTTGTTTCAGGAATATCGCCAACGCCGACTGGAGTCGATGCATACTTTCGAAGTCTCTTGCCAACATTAATGAACTCATTTTTTTCAGGCTTGAGATCGATCGCCTCAACATCCGGAACTTTGGAAACCAAACATGGCCTCTTGTGCATTGTTATGCTTTGTGTGTGATAAGTAGGTAACAATGCTTTGGGGATATACACATTGGGGGGTGCTGAAACTTATTTATAATGAAAAAGGATGGTGGTGATTAGATATGAAAGTAAATGACAAATTAAATGCATCACCAGGTAAAAAAGGGAAAAAGTAACAAAAAGATACATCTTGTTCTATGTATTATGGAAAAATGTATCTACGGCTAGTGTTTTGTAAAAAAAATACAAACTGTCACACCCCGATTTCCACGTGTCACCGGTGGGCCCGGTGTGGGGTACAGTGACGTAGTTGGCATCGTCATAGACAATCAACACAATATAATAATGCACAGCGGAAGCAGAATAGAAACATTTCAACTTTAAATAAAGTGCAATAATAAATATCACGGTAGTTGAAATGGATCCACAGGCGGATCAAATAAAAGTAGAAATGAATAGTTCAACAGATAAATGTCGTCCGAGCTTGCGAGGCTATAGTGGACGCTCTTAGGAAACAACCAGCCTATTTCCGTATAGTACCTGCACTTAACCTTTTGGGAAAAATACGTCAGTTTACACTGGTAAATACAAATCGACTGACTCATTTTGAAAATGATTGAAAATCTATTTAAATGCACAAGGCATAAATATTTATTAACTTGGGATAATTATATAATATAAACTTGTGAACGAATTACATGCACTTATATCTCTGGTGGCCCGGGATCTGCTGTCCGGGCTAGAGATTAAATGACACACCACATTAAAGAGTTATACACGTCGGGTGTACGCCTACACCCCGTGCTCTGGTCGTGGCCATCTCGTAAGATAATGCCAAGGATATCCGGGACATGGTCAATAACCCCCCAAAGCCTTTAAGTAAGACAAAACTGTTTAAACGAAGTCGCACAAGCTATTCAAGACTGTACACCTATAAGGCGCAGGACTTGTGCGCCCGATCAAGCGGTATTTTAAATACCGTACCCCAAGCCCGTATAGGGAAAATAAGTCAAAATGTATTTACCTGAGCAAGTATAAGTCACAAACGATAAGTGGTGGTAGCTTTTACCGGGCTTCCTAATCTGGAACAAAGGTTTATAATTAACCTATTAGATTCCTAACGGCCTTTTATTTAAGCTTAAGCTTTGACCGGTTAGTTTTAGGAATGATACGGTTTACGCACGATTAAGCGAAAGACCGGATAGAATGTGATTTAGACCCGACAAGTTTGAATACTTGTATAATATGGGTATACTAAATACATTCTGGATTTTGAGATAAAAATGATGACGTTTGACCCGATTCGGTCAATTTACGCAAACTAGTTACGTAAACCGAACCGAACGCGATAAGGGCGGTACGGGTAGCCAAAAGATTCAAATGCAAGTTCCCTGAGGTAATATGCTTAAAATATGATATTATATCAGTAAGTTATGTTCTATATTGCCCGGGATAATTTTAAACTCAATTTATGCCTTAGAAGGGCATTTTGGTCATTTAAAAGATAATAAAAGGGTAAAATTAGAAATCTGAGTTTCGGGTCTGGTTCATACAGTAAATATACTTAATATAACATATTATATCAGTAGGGTATGACCCATATACCAAATATATCATTTAAAACCAAACTATGCACCGTAGGGGTATTTTAGTAATTTCACAAGGGCTAAAAGTGCCAAAACTGGAAACCTGAGTTCAAAGTATTATACTTACTGTTATTATATGAAAATATGTAATTTACATCAGTAGGTATAAGTCTTATAGGTTTAAAACAAGTACAACGCTTACTATGCGCTTAAAACGCTAAAAATACGATTTAAGGGCGTTTTCGGGTTTTCAAATTAAATCTGAGATTTTTATATTTCCAGAAGTCTTATAATAATTTATTCATCCTACAAAATCAGTAGAAAAAGGTTTCGGGTCAAAAGGAGGTGTAAAGCTCATTTTATGGCTAAAACGGTCAAAACCGACATAAGCCGAAATGACTAGGTGATCTAGGATCCGTTCAGCCAAAAATTAATTAAAAATCATCAAAATTCCCAGAATATTATATTACATCTGTTGGTAAAAAGTTTTGTATCAAAACGTGGCCAGAAACGGGTTCTACGCGAAAAGGACCGTTTATGTAAATTTATAATGTAGTTTTACGCTAATGGCCATAACTCACAATCTGCACCACCAACTGATCCGAAATTTTCGGTGCAAGTTCATATACTAGAAATAAAGATTTCTATCCTTTCATTTTTCCAAAAATCCCGTTTTAAATCAAAAAGGGCAAAATAGTCAACTTTATGCATAAATCGGAAACATGCATTCGAATAGGCTAAGCATAGACCCAATCAAAGAAAATTCCAGAAAGTTTAACTAAAATAAAAATAGTCAAAGATACTTTCCAATACAGATCTCGAACATGCATGTACGAATCCGAATCGATAGTCTACGGAATAATCGTTTTATAAGACTTTCGGTTCCGATTCGTGTCTATACTATAGATTGTCGAGTTGATGATGATTAAAACACATTCTTATATGTAATACAAGTTACTTATGATGATCAATCAGATTGCATGTCATCTATATCATTAATCATGTCATTTTTCACAAAAATCGCTTCTGTTGACTTTTTAGAAATAGGTTTGACTCGACATTTAGCATGCATGTAGTGGGAATCAGAGAGTACCCTATAGAGGGTTTGTTTCCCACATAAATACCAATCTATAACAAGTTTCAATTCGAGAAATGACTGAAAGAAATCCGTTTAATCGGAAAGTCAAAGGTTATGAACACCCAGTTTGACTTTTATCAATAATCAAAGCAAAAACGGATTATAGAACGAATTGAAAGCTTACAAAGGTCCTATAGATGTTTAAAAATCACTAGGAGTCGGCCTTGTTGCTCAGATTGTCTCCAGGAAGCTGCCTTGAAGTTCTTGAATGTTGAGAGCACTTGTTTACTTTGAGAATGTCCAAGAAATGTGATCAAAATCTGATTTAAAGCCATAAATTCGAGGTCACTGTAGTAGTAGCCATGCAAGGCATGTTATTGGGTCATTTGGAGGTGCAAGTGAGCTGTAAACAACTCAAATTCGGACTCAATCCATCCATTTTGCGAATTCTGTCGCTGGGCAACCCACGCGGCCCGCTTGGGCTTTCCCAGGCGGGTCGCCTGACCCTCCTGATCAGCCAACAACTTTCATATATTGACAGCTTTGACCCCTGAACTAGTACGCGATGTTTCGGCTACTTTTCTCGACCCGTAAACCCCCAAACTTGGTTTCTAAGAACCTTAGGACTTTTACCAACATGGTAATGCCCTCGGATAACTTTGCGCTCAACCGAAAAGCCCTGAAATTCGACGTTGACGCTTTTAGTCCCTTAAGTACGGTTTTGGCCATAACTTTCTCATACGTTGACGAAACTTCATGAAATTTTTACCACATATTCTAGTGAGTATATTTTAGCTATACAAAGCTTCGGGTCTGCCAAAAGTTCACTCAGAGGTATAAATTGAACATGTTGACACTTTTGGCCCCTATAGTTTACAATACTTCACTTTCGTGCAATTTCCGCGTCGTATGATCCATGAACCATCCGTTTAAGGTTATAAACATTATGTGGGGTTATCATAGAGTCTATTTATCCATTGTTGACACTTTGGACCCTTACGTTCCATAGTTTTCACTGTTTGTCACTTTTAGTCCCTCTAAAGTATGTTTTCACATAACGGAACCTTATGACACGTGTCAAGACATTATTGGACGAAATTTTTTTCGAGGTGTTACATCCTCACCCCCTTAAAAGAAATCTCGACCCCGAGATTTATTCCAACAAATGGGGATATTTTTCTTTCATCGTGGATTCCACTTCCCACGTGTATTCGGGACCTCTACGGGCATCCCACTTGACCTTTACAATAGGCACGTGCTTCCTTCGAAGCTTCTTTACCTGTCGATCCTCAATCGACAAAGGTTTTTCAACAAACTTTAGACTTTCGTCTATGTGTATATCTGTATGCGGTATAACCAGTGAATCGTCAGCGAAACACTTCTTCAAATTACAGATGTGGAACACATTATGAATGGCACTAAGCTCTTCAGGCAAGTTTAACTTGTAAGCGACTGCCCCGACACGTTCGATTATCTCGAAGGGTCCTATGTATCTCGGGCTTAGCTTGCCTTTCTTTCCAAATCTCATCACACCTTTCCAAGGTGATACCTTAAGCAACACTTTTTCACCTACATCAAAGTGAAAATCTTTGCGCTTAGGATCCGCATAACTTTTCTGCCTATCCCTGGCAGCTTTCAAACGATCACGGATCTGAAGGATCTTGTCTGTCGTCTCAAAGACGATATCTGGTCCAGACAACTGGACATCTCCAACTTCTGCCCAGCAAATGGGCGATCTACACTTTCTACCGTATAGGGCCTCAAAAGGCGCAGCTTTTATGCTGGAATGGTAGCTATTGTTGTAGGAGAATTCAATCAGTGGTAAGTTCTTATCCCAACTACCACCTAAGTCGATCGCACATGCTCGAAGCATGTCTTCCAGAGTCTGAATAGTACGCTCACTCTGACCATCAGTCTGAGGATGATAAGCCGTACTAAAATTCAAACGAGTGCCCAACGACTGTTGGAAACTCTTCCAAAAATGCGACGTATATCTAGTATCTCTATCGGAGATAATAGATATAGGTATACCATGTAGCGCTACTATCTTATCGACGTATAATTGAGCTAACATATCTGAGCTATACGTCTCTTTGATGGGTAGAAAATGGGCTGACTTAGTCAGTCTGTCTACTATGACCCATATGGTATCATTTCCCTTTTTCGTTTTTGGCAACTTGGTGATAAAATCCATTGTCACCATTTCCCACTTCCATTTGGGAATTTCCGGTTGCTGAAGCAAACCTGACGGCTTCTGATGCTCAGCTTTGACCTGCGCACAAGTCAAACATTTGGCCACATACTCGGCCACGGACTTTTTCAAACCAATCCACCAGTAGTTTGATTTCAAATCCTGGTACATCTTATCAGCTCCAGGATGAACGGAGTATTTAGAGCTGTGGGCTTCTTGGAGGATAACATCCCGAAGTCCTCCATATACTGGAACCCATATTCGTCCGTTTAGTCGTAGCATCCCATCTTTGTCGTGGGATAACTGCTCCTCAGTCACTCCCAACTTTTCTGCAGGATAGTTAGCTTCCAGCACAGCTTCCTTCTGTGCAGCTAACACCCTTTCATTCAAATTATTCCTTATTTCAATGCGCTTGGCATTGATTCTGATCGGTTTCACCCTTTCCTTTCTGCTTAAGGCGTCGGCAACCACATTTGCCTTGCCTGGATGGTATCGTATCTCGCAATCATAGTCATTGAGAGTTTCCATCCATCGCCTTTGTCGCATGTTCAATTCCTTCTGATTGAACAGATGCTGAAGACTCTTGTGATCCGAATAAATTATGCACTTGGTTCCATACAAGTAATGTCTCCATAGCTTCAAAGCAAATACAACCGCACCCAATTCCAAATCGTGGGTGGTGTAGTTCTTCTCGTGCACCTTGAGCTGTCGAGAAGCGTAGGCAATGACTTTGCCTTTCTGCATGAGTACGCAACCCATGCCAGTATGTGATGCATCACAATACACCACAAATTCATCTATACCATCGGGCAATGTCAACACTGGCGCATTGCTCAGCTTCTGCTTCAGAATGTCAAAGGATTCCTGCTGCTTAGGGCCCCAATCAAACTTAATCTTCTTACGGGTCAACGAAGTTAGGGGCGCAGCAATTCTCGAAAAGTTCTCGATAAATCGCCTATAGTATCCTGCCAATCCGAGGAAACTGCGAATCTCGGTAGGAGTCTTCGGCTCCTGCCAGTTCATGACTACTTCTACTTTAGCGGGATCTACTTGGATACCACGCTCACTTACAACATGTCCAAGAAATTGGACTTCTCGAAGCCAAAATTCACACTTCGAAAATTTGGCATAAAGCTTCTCTTGATTCAAAAGTTTGAGAATACAACGAAGGTGTTTCTCATGGTCAGCTTGGCTCTTCGAGTAGATAAGAATGTCATCAATGAAGACGATGACGAACTTATCTAAATAAGGTTTGCAGACGCGATTCATGAGATCCATGAATGCGGCTGGTGCGTTAGTGAGCCCAAACGGCATCACTAGGAACTCGTAATGTCCATAACGAGTCCTAAACGCGGTCTTGTGTACGTCTTCATCCTTGACCTTCAACTGATGATATCCTGACCTTAGGTCAATCTTGGAGAAATAACTTGCTCCTTGCAACTGATCGAACAGATCGTCGATCCTGGGTAACGGATACCGATTCTTGATAGTGACCTTGTTAAGCTCACGGTAATCGATGCACAGACGCATCGAACCATCCTTCTTCTTAACGAACAAGATTGGCGCTCCCCAAGGAGATGAGCTAGGTCTAATAAAACCTTTAGCTAATAGATCATCCAACTGCGTCCTCAACTCCTTCATCTCCGTTGGTGCCAATCTGTATGGTGCTCTTGCTACAGGTGCAGTGCCTGGAATGATATCTATCCGAAACTCTACTTGCCTATCCGGTGGCAAACCGGGTAGTTCTTCAGGAAACACTTCAGGATATTCCGAAATAACAGGAATATCTTCAATCTTCGGCTTCGGCTCATCAATGGTAACTTGTGCCATATAAATGACACATCCCTTCTGCATGCATCTGGATGCTTTGAGCATGGACACTTGCTCCGGCAATCCATGCTGGGTGTCTCCTTGAATAGTAAGTGACTCACCAGACGGAGTCTTAACTATTACTTGCTTCCTATTGCACAGAATCTGGGCTTGGTTACTCGACAACCAATCCATGCCTATTACTATGTCGAATCCAGCTAGCTTAAAGGGAAGCAAGGATAACGGGAAGGAATGATTCCTAATGGATATAACACACCCATCTAGAACAGTCGAGGCGGTTTCTATGGTTCCATCGGCTAATTCCACCTCATATTTCACACCTAAGGTTTTAACAGGAAGGTTCAACCATTTACAAAACTTATTATCTACAAACGACTTATCAGCCCCCGAATCAAACAAAACTCTAGCAAAAATATCGTTTACAAGAAACGTACCGGTAATGACGTTATCATCAAGGACTGCTTCCTTTGCGTCCATTTTGAAGACTCTCGCATTAGTCTTCTTCCCTTCCTCGGCCTTCTTTGCAAACTTTGGGCAGTTGGGCCGAATGTGCCCTTTCTCGTTGCAACCGAAACAGGTTGCATCCTTCATTTTCTTGCAATCCACAGCTTTGTGATCTGTGGACTTGCAGATTCCACATCGTTTCTCCGAAGACTGGGATTTTGTTTCTAACCGACACCTCCCAAAGTGGTGTCTCCTGCAAACCTTGCATCTGGGTTTCTCACCCGACTGATGATCATTTCTCCTAGACCCCGACCCTTTCCTGTGGTCGTTGTTCCCTCTATGTCGCTTTTCAGATCTTCGTGAGGTGTCATCCTCACGTTTTCGTTTGTTCTCCTCAGAGCTCTTCATGGCTCTCAATCTAACCACGTCTTGAGTGAGGGAGAGGGATAGATCTGCTACGGATCTAAATGTAGTGGGTCTTGAAGCTTTGACGCTGGCTTTGATCTCCGGTGCCAGACCCCCAATGAATCGAGCAATCCTACGCGGCTCCGGGGTCACCAAGTAAGGCACTAAACGAGACAGCGTGTTGAACGTAGTAAGATACGCTTGACAATCGAGGTTCTTCATGACTAAGGATACAAAATCCGATTCAATTCGCTCGACCTCGTGCTGCGGACAGAAGTTCTCTTTAATCAGGGCCACAAACTGTTCCCATGACAAACCGTACAGTGTGGCCTTACCGGCAGCTTTTAGGAGTGACTTCCACCATGCTAACGCATCTCCTTTGAATGATTGGGACACGTACTTCACGACGTCCCTATCAGCACACCCGCTGATATCAACTACAGTGTCCATTTCGTCAATCCACGTCATGCAGTCGACGGCTCCTTTTTCCCCAGTGAAATCTCTGGGCTTGCAAGATACAAAGTATTTGTACGTACAGGACCTGCTGTACGTGTCATGCTTCAGCTCAATCTCCTGCTTTGGGACGCTGCTGTGGTTGGAGGAATGATTATCATCCTCAGCTTTCTTCGGCTCACTCTTTTTAGACGGCGGCTTACTATGAGCCCCAGAATGAGTCTTAGCCTTGACATGCGTCACTGAGCGGGTTCTACTCTGAGTACCACTAGATTCTTTGAACTGCCTATCCATAGCCTTGGCGACAGCATTATCAATCAGTGCTTGCAATTCTGCACCGGTAACGTGAATCTTTGCATTATCTGAGCGTTCCCCAGAATGACTGTTGGTTTCTTCCGATTTGGCCATCGTAGCTTTAAGCTACAATAAAGGACAAGGTCTTATTTAGAACCTAACAGTATTATCGTCCTAGACGATTTATTAACCATGGTATCAAAAACCTTAGCAGTTAATTTAATAAATTTCATTCAGGCTCTTATTAGCAATCAAGGAATGAAAATATATATATTGGCACCATAGGCCTAGTCACAAGGACAATCACTAAATTATAAATTTAGATTTTTATAGGACTATAAATTGTATAATTAAACAAATAATCCTTTACTAGACAGAGAGTCATAAACCACAACTGTCATTATATAACATAATTATAACCCGTAGGTATCAAGCCATTAATAGACTTGTGTACAGATATAATCTGTAGATATTTCTTTTACTAGGCAGGGAGTCATAGACCACAACTGCCACTATATGACCTAGTCATAACCCGTAGGTATCAAGCCATTAATAGACTTGTATACAGATAGAATCTGTAGATAATTTATTAGAAGGTGGGTCGTGTGATTCTACAGATCACGCTTAGCCCAGAATGTTAACATGTTCTCAGATGTTAACAGGGAGTTGAATCCTTTCAACCAGGTTTTACCATCAGGGCCAGGCCTGTTAATAAGGCATTCAGGCTAGGTTATACCTTACTAAGATTCTTATAAAATGGCAAATCAAATAAAAATTGATATCTTCCATTATTTTAATATTATTCATGCATATAAATAAAATGAGAAATTCAAATTAATCATTTCAAATTTCAAATAAAATACCAGTACATAATTGCCCTAAACGGGACTTTGAAATAACATAACTAGCATGAATAACATGCCCGCGCAGGGGCTAAACAAGTACAACAATAACAAAATAAAACAAACCCACGCAGGGGTTAACAGGATAACATACCCGCGCAGGGGTAGAGAAAGACAGATATACCCACGCAGGGGTAGAGTACTGGAATAAATGTCCACGCAGGGACATGAGTACATGAAATGATAATCGAAGGATTCAACGATCCTTCTTGCTCTTACCCTTGAGCAAATCGAATACCTTCTTAAACATGCCACTGGTGCGTCGGCGATCCTCTCGCATATTGTGCTGAAACTCGCGTCGCATGCTATCAATCCCCTGCAGGATCTCCTGAACCTGCGGCGGCGACATCATAGGCGCCGGCGGAGGTGGTTGGTACTGCTGCGGCTGCGGCGGCTGGTATTGCTGCGGCTGCGGTGGCTGCTGGTAACCCGGAGGGTAACCAAAAGTAGATGGGCCAGCAGCCCAAGGGTCTCCAAGTGGACCACTATGTGGGAGTGAGCTGAAGTTGGCAGCTTGCCAATAAGGGTCTCCCGTGTAGTCGTAGCCCTGAGGATAGAGCTGGGCGAATGGGTCGAATGGCGCTGAGCTGGCGAAGGCTGGAATCGGCTCCCCGAAATTCTGCGGCGGCAGAGGCGGGATCGGAACAGAAGTAACCTCCGATACGGGATGCTGAGACTCCCCTGTCTCAGACTCCCCGGGTAGAGACGTGTAGCGGCTGCTACTAACACGTGGAGGGGTGCCTATGCGAATCCCTCCGCGCGTAGACATGCGCGCGTTCCTCCTTGGCCTCTGAGGCGGAGGAGGTAAGACTGGTGGCGGCGGTGGTGACGGAGTGATCACGTCACGCCACAGGGCCTCAGATAGGTCCTGCGGTAGAGGCGGCTGCTGCTGAAGCTGCTGCGAGTGGTGCTGCGAGTGCACCGGTGAACCATGGAGCGATTGGAGCATCGGAGTACCATGGAGTGATTGAAGCATCGGAGAGTTGTGGCTAGGGGTGAAGTACCAATCATGCTGCTTAAATCTCTCCTGAAAACTGTCCCCACCATTATAGGGTGATCCCCTAAATGGCGACCCATCCGATATCTCAATCGGATGGTTAGGCGTACCTGATGGTGGTAGCGAGGGGTCCGTATCCTCGTCGACGTCCATCTCGTGACCACCAGAAAAGTGGTCCTCCTGTCCAAGTGGGTTATGACCCACTGGCTCATCCCCAAAAGCATCAGGGTTATACAAACCCTGGTAGACTGGTGCTGGATACTGGTGCGGTGACTGCTGCAAAGGTATGTAGGATCCATGCGAACCATGGGGCCCATTCTCTGAGTGGGGCCCAAACGAGTGGGGTAAAGACGGTGAAGTGCTGGCGGATACCGAGTGTCTAGCAGGCTCGGCGAAAGACCTCCAAAGGTCGTTGGCGGCTGTGTTGTGCGTGGCGGATGGTGCTCGCCTATGTGAGGGCCCTGCCTCATGGTCGTGAGACGTAGCAAATCCTCCTCGACCTCTCATTCGTGGCGGCATAGTGATCCTGTCAAAAGTCAAACAAGTTGCACAACAAAATATATAAGACAAAGCAAAATAATAAAAATAAATTAAACGAAATGTTGAGCATTTCCTAAGTTCTTTGTCTAGACTCGAAAATCGAGGAATGTGCAATTGTGTAACTGAGATTAAACACAAAAGACTAGTGTTTAATTCACTCAGCGTTGGCTCTGATACCAACCTGTCACACCCCGATTTCCACGTGTCACCGGTGGGCCCGGTGTGGGGTACAGTGACGTAGTTGGCATCGTCATAGACAATCAACACAATATAATAATGCACAGCGGAAGCAGAATAGAAACATTTCAACTTTAAATAAAGTGCAATAATAAATATCACGGTAGTTGAAATGGATCCACAGGCGGATCAAATAAAAGTAGAAATGAATAGTTCAACAGATAAATGTCGTCCGAGCTTGCGAGGCTATAGTGGACGCTCTTAGGAAACAACCAGCCTATTTCCGTATAGTACCTGCACTTAACCTTTTGGGAAAAATACGTCAGTTTACACTGGTAAATACAAATCGACTGACTCATTTTGAAAATGATTGAAAATCTATTTAAATGCACAAGGCATAAATATTTATTAACTTGGGATAATTATATAATATAAACTTGTGAACGAATTACATGCACTTATATCTCTGGTGGCCCGGGATCTGCTGTCCGGGCTAGAGATTAAATGACACACCACATTAAAGAGTTATACACGTCGGGTGTACGCCTACACCCCGTGCTCTGGTCGTGGCCATCTCGTAAGATAATGCCAAGGATATCCGGGACATGGTCAATAACCCCCCAAAGCCTTTAAGTAAGACAAAACTGTTTAAACGAAGTCGCACAAGCTATTCAAGACTGTACACCTATAAGGCGCAGGACTTGTGCGCCCGATCAAGCGGTATTTTAAATACCGTACCCCAAGCCCGTATAGGGAAAATAAGTCAAAATGTATTTACCTGAGCAAGTATAAGTCACAAACGATAAGTGGTGGTAGCTTTTACCGGGCTTCCTAATCTGGAACAAAGGTTTATAATTAACCTATTAGATTCCTAACGGCCTTTTATTTAAGCTTAAGCTTTGACCGGTTAGTTTTAGGAATGATACGGTTTACGCACGATTAAGCGAAAGACCGGATAGAATGTGATTTAGACCCGACAAGTTTGAATACTTGTATAATATGGGTATACTAAATACATTCTGGATTTTGAGATAAAAATGATGACGTTTGACCCGATTCGGTCAATTTACGCAAACTAGTTACGTAAACCGAACCGAACGCGATAAGGGCGGTACGGGTAGCCAAAAGATTCAAATGCAAGTTCCCTGAGGTAATATGCTTAAAATATGATATTATATCAGTAAGTTATGTTCTATATTGCCCGGGATAATTTTAAACTCAATTTATGCCTTAGAAGGGCATTTTGGTCATTTAAAAGATAATAAAAGGGTAAAATTAGAAATCTGAGTTTCGGGTCTGGTTCATACAGTAAATATACTTAATATAACATATTATATCAGTAGGGTATGACCCATATACCAAATATATCATTTAAAACCAAACTATGCACCGTAGGGGTATTTTAGTAATTTCACAAGGGCTAAAAGTGCCAAAACTGGAAACCTGAGTTCAAAGTATTATACTTACTGTTATTATATGAAAATATGTAATTTACATCAGTAGGTATAAGTCTTATAGGTTTAAAACAAGTACAACGCTTACTATGCGCTTAAAACGCTAAAAATACGATTTAAGGGCGTTTTCGGGTTTTCAAATTAAATCTGAGATTTTTATATTTCCAGAAGTCTTATAATAATTTATTCATCCTACAAAATCAGTAGAAAAAGGTTTCGGGTCAAAAGGAGGTGTAAAGCTCATTTTATGGCTAAAACGGTCAAAACCGACATAAGCCGAAATGACTAGGTGATCTAGGATCCGTTCAGCCAAAAATTAATTAAAAATCATCAAAATTCCCAGAATATTATATTACATCTGTTGGTAAAAAGTTTTGTATCAAAACGTGGCCAGAAACGGGTTCTACGCGAAAAGGACCGTTTATGTAAATTTATAATGTAGTTTTACGCTAATGGCCATAACTCACAATCTGCACCACCAACTGATCCGAAATTTTCGGTGCAAGTTCATATACTAGAAATAAAGATTTCTATCCTTTCATTTTTCCAAAAATCCCGTTTTAAATCAAAAAGGGCAAAATAGTCAACTTTATGCATAAATCGGAAACATGCATTCGAATAGGCTAAGCATAGACCCAATCAAAGAAAATTCCAGAAAGTTTAACTAAAATAAAAATAGTCAAAGATACTTTCCAATACAGATCTCGAACATGCATGTACGAATCCGAATCGATAGTCTACGGAATAATCGTTTTATAAGACTTTCGGTTCCGATTCGTGTCTATACTATAGATTGTCGAGTTGATGATGATTAAAACACATTCTTATATGTAATACAAGTTACTTATGATGATCAATCAGATTGCATGTCATCTATATCATTAATCATGTCATTTTTCACAAAAATCGCTTCTGTTGACTTTTTAGAAATAGGTTTGACTCGACATTTAGCATGCATGTAGTGGGAATCAGAGAGTACCCTATAGAGGGTTTGTTTCCCACATAAATACCAATCTATAACAAGTTTCAATTCGAGAAATGACTGAAAGAAATCCGTTTAATCGGAAAGTCAAAGGTTATGAACACCCAGTTTGACTTTTATCAATAATCAAAGCAAAAACGGATTATAGAACGAATTGAAAGCTTACAAAGGTCCTATAGATGTTTAAAAATCACTAGGAGTCGGCCTTGTTGCTCAGATTGTCTCCAGGAAGCTGCCTTGAAGTTCTTGAATGTTGAGAGCACTTGTTTACTTTGAGAATGTCCAAGAAATGTGATCAAAATCTGATTTAAAGCCATAAATTCGAGGTCACTGTAGTAGTAGCCATGCAAGGCATGTTATTGGGTCATTTGGAGGTGCAAGTGAGCTGTAAACAACTCAAATTCGGACTCAATCCATCCATTTTGCGAATTCTGTCGCTGGGCAACCCACGCGGCCCGCTTGGGCTTTCCCAGGCGGGTCGCCTGACCCTCCTGATCAGCCAACAACTTTCATATATTGACAGCTTTGACCCCTGAACTAGTACGCGATGTTTCGGCTACTTTTCTCGACCCGTAAACCCCCAAACTTGGTTTCTAAGAACCTTAGGACTTTTACCAACATGGTAATGCCCTCGGATAACTTTGCGCTCAACCGAAAAGCCCTGAAATTCGACGTTGACGCTTTTAGTCCCTTAAGTACGGTTTTGGCCATAACTTTCTCATACGTTGACGAAACTTCATGAAATTTTTACCACATATTCTAGTGAGTATATTTTAGCTATACAAAGCTTCGGGTCTGCCAAAAGTTCACTCAGAGGTATAAATTGAACATGTTGACACTTTTGGCCCCTATAGTTTACAATACTTCACTTTCGTGCAATTTCCGCGTCGTATGATCCATGAACCATCCGTTTAAGGTTATAAACATTATGTGGGGTTATCATAGAGTCTATTTATCCATTGTTGACACTTTGGACCCTTACGTTCCATAGTTTTCACTGTTTGTCACTTTTAGTCCCTCTAAAGTATGTTTTCACATAACGGAACCTTATGACACGTGTCAAGACATTATTGGACGAAATTTTTTTCGAGGTGTTACACAAACAGAAAAAAAACACAAACTACTATATGTGCTTATAATTTTTTTTTTGTTACTGACTTTTGTAACGAAAAGGGACATTTTCTAGCTAATTATATACATAAAATGGATGTAACGACCAAAAATATGTAACATGGTATAAAAAAAAAACAAAAAAACCATAAGATTGAAAAAACTCAGATTCAAACACAGCAAAGAATCTACAAAAATACTCGTGGTAAAAAAAATGTAACACATTAAAAAAAAAAAACTAAAAAATACATAGCATAAACAGGTACATACTAACGAAAATATCATTAGCATACTAACAAAAGATAAATCCAACTAAGTACCACCCATTTCTTAATCTCAACAAACAATGCAACGTTTACTTCTAACACAAAACATTAGGGATATCATTTCATAATGCAACTGATCAGTTAAAACATAGTCATTAAACTTAAAACCATACGACATACCAAAACCACATACATCCTAACATGCAAACATATGCATATGCATCGACTTTCAGATAATCTACACATGCAAACATGTGCATGTCCAAAAGGGGTGATCAAAGTTTACTTGCGCTCCACTAAAATGGAGACCAAAAAGCTGGCGTCATAAAAGTTTTCAAAACACGCACATCACACACATCAACATAAAAATACCAAATCAAGTGGACTCCTGGCTCGCAGAGCTTGAGTCTTCGTCCTCGTCCTCGTTACCTGATTTATTCTTGTTCTTCTTTTTCTTGCAATTTCTTGAATCATGCCCAGTCACGTACTTCATACAGGTTCGGCAAAGCCTGGGTGTTTTGGGAGGTTTGACAGCAGAGTTGCTCGTTCCATCCTGAGGTGCTCTAGACAATCGCCGGCGTTTGCCGCGTCCTTTGTTCCTGATCCCGTCTGGGTTGTCGAGAGTTACGTCCCCATCTAAAGAAACACCAAGCAATTCTTCAACAGCAGCATAGTTATCATTGTTGGCTTCGTCATCAACTGGTCCTCCATTTAGTAACTTGCATTTCAGTTCCTTTATCTGCTCAGCGAACGAGGAAAGTCCTCCAACATCGCTTCTTAATGCGTCCACACATTCAGTTACGATCTCAAGGATCTGACTTCTAGCAGCAGCTTGTGGACGAGTGTCAACGCCATATCGACTCTCAATAGAAAATAAACTTTTAGGAAGCACGTCCCTAGTCCAACGCTTAACAACATACTGCGCCGGGATTCTTTCAATATTGTTTACCCGGTAAACACAAAAAATGTGCCTACACAAATATCCAATACGGATGAAGTTGTTGCATGAACAGGATACCGACTGGTTACTCAACTCAAGTATAACCTATAAAAACACCAAAACACATAATTAAGCTTCTATGAAAAAAAGCGTAATGAATAACTTAAAACAAAAAATGCAACTATAAGGATACATCAAAATTACCGTAAATGTGTTGGTTGCATTGTTACGTTTGTCCAAATGATTCACATAGTAAACACAACCTTCCTCACAATCCTCCGTGTTTACAATGTAACAAAACAGCTTCCCCTTGTATATCTCTTTTCTTACTTCCGTAGAAATTGCATGTGTATACAACTCAAAAGCATGCTTCTCAATAGCTAGGTCAGTACTGTCCATGAATACACTAGATGAAGTTTTAAACTCTGCAACGCGTTGCTTGTAACGCTGATTGTCTATCCTAGTCTCGTAACATAGCATGAACTGAACTAGTGTGTTAGCACTAGAAGAGTTGACCTTGAAGCTTGAGTTAGAGCTTTCACATCTTGATGTAGTCTTCATCAAACAACACATTGGGATGTCACGGAAGTAGGCAGGTACCCATTGGTCCCTAATTGAGTACATGTCCTTCAACCAGTCGTGATCTTGTAACCCATATTCCTCCATCAAAAGTTGCCACCGCGTCTCAAATGTAGATGGCTTCATGTGAATACTCCACACCAAACGATGCATCAATGCTCTTAGCTCAGAGTTTTGAAACAAGTCTCCAGCAATCTATACAAATGAAAACACAAAAACTGTTAAAATAAATGAAACAAAAAAAAACTTCTCAAAATAGATTCATAAATTAATAAAAACCTTGGTGGGAAGTTTCTTCATAATATGCCACATGCAAAGGCGGTGCCGAGAGTCTGTGAAAACCTCTGAAATGGCAGCTTTCATTGAAGGATCCTGGTCCGTCAGAACTAGCTTTGGTTGCTTCTTGTGTGCCTTCAGAAATGATTCAAGTAACCACTTGTAAGACTCAGTGGTTTCGTTGAATAACAAGCCAGCACCGAATGTCACACATTGTTTATGATTATCAACGCCTGTGAAAGGAACAAAAATCATGTTGTACCTGTGCGACAAAGAAAAAAAAACAAAAGTTAAATAATATGTTAAAGGGAAAAAAAGTGCAACTATCAAAAACCTTACTTGTTAGTGTGATAAGTCGCATCAAAAGCTAACACATCCCCAAACACCTCGTAGTTTATCTTGGAAATTTCGTCTTCCCAAAAAATCGATCTCAATTGCCCTTTCTCAACAACAAACTCATAGTAAAAGTCTGGTAAGCTCTCGGATCTTTCTTTGAGACGATCTATAACAAGTTGCGCATCACGATCGCCAATATAAAGCCTAACCGACTGGCTCCAGTTCTTAAAATCAGTTGGCGTGCCACGTACATTGTGATGTCCACCCATCAGGGACACTAAAACTCTGTGAGAAACAATCGGACCAATTCTGTTCAAACTCATGTTATGGATAAACTATTTGGATGCAAATGGTAGTTTCCTTGAAGTCCTACTTAGGTCACGATTGAAACGCTCAACAAACGGATGATTATGGTGCTCATTGAACCCTACCACTGTGCACGTAGAGCTGCCCTCACAAAACTTAACCAGTATACTAGCCTTGCAATCTGTCACTGTGAAATTACTTTGCCTAATAGTCAAGCTTGAATGCTCCAAAGTATCGGTTTTACGCTTAATCTGTGGTTTTGAATATTTAGTACACCTATGTACTGGTGAGTGACAACCCCCTTCCATCTCTTGGTTTGCCCCTTACGAATAGAAAACCCAGAATACACAGCATAATCCTTGTACATACTGAACACATCCTTCCACGTTTCATAAACAGAACCAACAACAGGCTTTAAAACAATAGGAACATTAGGACACCGCATTCTAGTCCCATTGGGTGTGTGGTGACCATAAAATTCCTCGTCCGCATGAACACCTAGAAAAAGTGTATTGATTAAAATAAATCATAACACGTATAGGTTAAAACACAAATTTACTTGTAACATGAAAACATAACAAACTGATACTATAGTTTCCAAAAATACAACATTAACACCTTTTCCAAAAAAAATTCAAATAAAACGTGGAAGTACATTTTATTGATGACGCCAAAAAGTGTAGATGCTATTGCATTTTTTTAATGGTGACCATATGTCATACTTTGTTAACGTATACTTACTAAATTATTATTATGGTATGCGATAGTGTCACCTTTTCAATACATACTATCATATATAACCTAACCATAGTACCAAGTTCAATACCTTGGTTTCCAAAAAAATATAAAAACTTAATACAAGTGTAACGACATGTTTTCTAAAAGCTTGTTTCTTAAAAAAAATGGTTACACTTGTTTTTTGCCTTGGAAAAAAAAATACCACATTTTCAACCAAACTACCCAAAACATCATCTGTTTAATAATAATAATAATAATAATAATAATAATAATAATAATAATAATAATAATAATAATAATAATAATAACAATAATAATAATAATAATAATAATAATAAAAATAAACTACAAACAACAATTAAACTATAGATAAAAACAATGACCTGTTGATAACAACTGAGTAAAAGTACAATCTTGAACACCATCTTCATCATCATCTAGTCCATTTTGATTCAGAATTGAGGCTACACATAAAAAAAAAAAAATAAGCAACAAGAATCCAATGTACAACTAAACAAATAAATCCTTATTTTACACAACAGAAAAAATAAAGGAACCAACATGAATCGAACGAATATCTACACAAGCATTTAAAGCTGTACATTTAATGAAACAGAAAAAAAAATCACTCACGTGTCATCGCTGAAGAAATAGGTTCAGGATCTGGAGAAACTCTACCCTCAACCAAAGCATCTTCATCTTCATTAAATGCAAAATGAAGTGAAAGATTATGTGGGACAACATTTAATGGTGAACCGGGATCATCATTGAGGTTGGCTACCTCCGTACCGCCGGCAACAGTTAGATGTTGTTGGTTGTTCAAATCAGCCATGTTAAATGCAAGTTCTCTTCAATGGTGAGTAAATGAAGAGAAAGAAACTGATGAGAAGAGCGGCTTGTTTAACACATTCTTTATGATATTGGAAGGTTGTGATATTAAGAAAGGAGAGAAGAAGAAAGTCTCCAAGTACAAGCATTTATTAAAAGCATGACAAGATGAAGGTAGGTTTGATACAAGGAAAGAAGTCTGCGCTTGCAGACATCACCATCGCCATCTATAGATGTCAAAAGTGAGACATGCAAAATTACTATCATGCCCCTCCTTCTTCAAATAACAATTTAAACGTGGATGAATCCTAGCCACATATTAGAGTTTTCAGGGTTTATTCAACTGGACTGAGTTTTCTCATTATAATTAGCCTATATATATATATATATATATATATATATATATATATATATATATATATATATATATATATATATATATATATATATATATATAGGGGACCGTTAAAATGAAAACCACCTCCAGTTGTAAGAACCATGAGAGCTTTTTGATCCGGGGCGAGTTGGACCAAAATTTTTTTCATACACGTAGATGAGTGTATTATAAATATATTTGTAAAAAAAATTCAAAAAAAAAATGTCGTGATTGTAGTTTTGAGCACCACAAGTTTGTTTTTACGGGTACCGTAAATTTTATTAAAAATGCCAAAACAGCCAAAATGCTTGTTTAAACGATATCATCCCGTTAAACGCCCCCAAAAACTCCCAAACTATAATAAAATTATTTTGAAAAAGTATTATAAACCCCCCCCCCCCCCCAAAAAAAATAAAAATAAATAAACAACAAAGTTGAAAATGTAACTAGAAACAGTAACTTCAAATCAGAAAAACTGAAGATAGGGAAAATTTATATTAGAATCTAAAACGCCAAACTTGAAAGATGGGACGTGTTACAGACTTCAGAGTTAAAGCTTGTCAAAAACAATAATTACAACCAGTAACTGAAAAGACGAATACTTTATTATAATAACGCACTGCCTAACTTAGGCGCCAAAAAGAGATCCTATAAATTGATACGTCTCAGCAACTTCCATTTGATCAAACAAAAAAAAAACAAACGCCAATACTACTAAATACCACTCACTGTAAAACGCCAAAAAAAAAATCAAAGATGGCTAATATGTTTTCTTGGATATTCAGTATTGTTATTCGTCAAGTTTCACTGAATGAATTGTTAGCGGAGGCGAGTAACTCAGTAAGATTTTGCTGCATGAGATGGACAAAAATTCAAGAAAAAGATACTGATGCCAGTCATATGGCATTTTGTATTTTTTGTTCTTGAAGAAGGCTTGGATGAGGAGAAGAGATCAATGACACTGAAGAGTGGGATGATTATAAAGATGAAGATCAACATGAAGAAAAAGCGAAAAACCCACCCACACATCATAGATCTATGTCCCCAAACATCCACAAAAAAACCACTTCAACAGACGAGGCAAAATAATCAAACCGATGGGTTTGTTAAGTTTTACATAAAACACCATATTTTGGTGCCAGTTCTTGTACTATTAAAGAACAAAGAGACTGATGACAGTGAATATTGTGAAGAGAGATCCGATTAGGATTTTTAATTTATTTTCTTCGCTTGTATTTTTTTTACTGTGGCTGAAATATAATCCAACAATTGTAAAATGCCAAGATAACCCAAACGCCAAAATGTTTATAAAAAATAATAGAACAATGGGCCAACTTGTTTAAAACGCCTTGAAAAACGCCAATCAAATAGATTTCATGACCCCTAGGTTACAATTGTATATGATTTGAATAAACGCCAAAATGTTAATACGATGAAACCATTAAACGCCATTAATTATTGAATTTGGTTAACGCCAAAAATCTTAAACCCCAAAAATTCAAACAATATTTGGAAAAGCGGAACTGGAAAAGCAGAAGATGAAAGGACAAAAAAGCCCCTCCGCCCTTCTCTATGCCGTGTGACACGTGTTGGGTCAGGATGCGTTCTCACCGTTCTCACACTTTTGAGCGTTTTCTTCTGATCCCGTTTCTATATATATGTATATGTATATATATATATATATATATATATAAACGAGAGCATTATATTATTTTTAATTTAAGTATAGTATTGCTATAGTTTTTTCAACTAAATATATTTTTAACATGCTACATGACTACATATGTGATTACATACGAATATATGATTACATAACATGACTTGTTTTCAAAACAATTATATTATTTACATCGGGTATGTGATTACTTATGGACGATTATGCACATAGCCTAAATTGTTGGTTTCATATTATGGTGATGTATGGATGAACATGGTACCCGTTCGGTATCGAATGTACCGATACCGAAAAACGAGGAAAATTGATACCGATACTGGTACCGAATATACCCGGTACGGTTCACTACCGATTCGGTAGTGACAGGACATGCAAAAGTACTAAAAATAAATACAAGACCTGCAAAAGTACTAAAAAACATACGAGTGGTAAAAAAAATAAAGCTTTAAAGGCTTCGCGGATTTGTTGCCGACACATGTGTGCTAGCATCAAGGCGTCTCCTTGGAGGTGATCGATCGGTTTAGACAAATACTCGATGCCTCTATCCATTTTCCTCGTTTCTTGGATCGCGAAGAACCTTTTGTTTTCGCCGTTTCTTTCTTGCAACGTTTGCCAAAGACGACTCCGTCCTCCCCCCCCCCCCTTTTTCCCACTTCTTCTGCCAGGAGGCCGGGGAAAACCCATTTCCTCCACATCTTCGTCCTCATTAATATTAATAGGATTCTTTAAATCGGCATTTCATGCATCGGAAGTGGGTGTTTTTGGATCAACTGAATAGGTGGTTTAGACCGTTTGGTTTTACGCCTACTACTAGACATCATGGGTGGTAAGTTAGCCCATTTAGGACTTCCATAAAGAATTTCCCAACATTTCAACTATGCGAATGTCCCTCGTGTTGCGTTGAACTCCTCCAACGCTTTTGATAATATGCCCGCATTGTAACGTTTCGCCTTTTTGTACTTTCCCTATTTAGAAAGTATTGTTGTAATTATATTTTTGGAAACTTGTACTTGTGTTGTATTCTATTTCGTTTCAACTTTGTAATCCGAGACTAGTGATCATAATGAAAATTCAAGTATTTTACTCACATTATTATTATCCATGTTAGACTTGTTTGCATGTTTATACTCAAAATCAATGTTTTAAACACCATTATACATGCACATTTGCACGATACACATTTATGTTCGTTACACGTAAAACCGACTAAAACGCACAACATAATCAAACTCGAAACTTCGAGAGGACGGGAAGCCCCTCTAGGACGAAAGGGCCCTTTCGTGTGAAAGCGCTTGTCGCCCGAACTCCCCTCTCGCCCCAATTTCATCCTAAACCTATAAATAGGCACACTACTTCACTAATTTCTCCTCCCAGTCGCTCAGAAACACTCTCAAACGCTCTGAAGTTTTCTCCTACGATAAGAAACTTTTGGTATCGATTTCCTTTCTTTTTCCATTCATTTTTCTCATATTTCCTTGCATTTTATGTTCCATTTCTTTAAATTTTACAAAACATTTGGTTTGAATATGTCTAATGGAAGGTTTTCACGAGTTCGCTTGGGCAAACTAATGTTGAAACCTCACCACATATGAGATTCAAATCAAAGATCTTCAAACTTTGATGTTTTTTTACAATTTGTTCATACGTTTCACTTATTTTCTGCTACGAACTTGGTGGAATCTGGTACCCACCAGACTCACAACTCAATCCATAGTTGTGGGTTTGTGTTAGGGTTGGTTTCCACCAAGAACTGATCTATTTACACATATCAAACAAACATTTTTTTGACAAAACAGACACTTGTCGCACGAAAGGAGACCCTTTCGCACGGAAGAGTATCCCTTTCGCGCGAGAGGGAACTGGTTATCATGTTTTCGTTTTTGATTTCGTCTCTGTTTTATGTCAGTTCATCAGTGATGAACCCCAAATAGTTTGCTAGTCACAAAGTAAGTTAACCCCGTCCAGCCTCCAACACTTGGCTCACGCCTTCCATGTTTTGTTGGCACACCTGGGTTGTCCTTACTTGACTGTTTGGTCATTCATACTTTCTGTTTCCAATTTGTTGAACAACTACTATTACTATTTTATGTTTAAATCAGTTTACGATTAAATTTTATGCACAAATCCGCGTTTAAGACAGACCAGTCGCACGAAATGGGCCCTTGTCGCATGAAAGGCTACTGCCTTTCGCACAAAAGGATCCCTTTCGCACGAAAGGGTTTGTTACTTGCTTATTTCATATTTCTTTCGTATTTCAAAGTCTGATCCGAACCTTTTCACATCAGGATACTCACACCTTCATTTACCCATTTCAGGGTAACCTCGATGTACTAATCCCCATCTAATCCGCTCGCGGTTTCGTGTTATCTACGCAAAATTGTGAGTATACTCGATCCCTTTTTCATTTTTAACACTTTGGGTGAAACATGTACATATATACAAAAATACGCAACACTATTAAATATGTTTATCAAATCACACTCTATCTACTATTAACATGAGACTTGTTAATCTCATATGCTATGTTTACATGTGTCTATATGCTCATTAACTTTGCAAGCCTACCTTAACAATTGTAGTGCTATAGGTTAACGCCCCGCCCGTATTCTTGTGGTATTGTTAAGTAAACACCATTACACCCTCTTCGTTTCGACGATGTTGGGTAATCACCGTTGCGTTAAACTCTCGTTTGACGTATAGCTTACACTAGTACAACATTTTTGTAACATTGTATACATTTTATCATGTTGGATATGAGCACTGTTACAATGTTTTCTCTATTATGCTATGTATTCAAACCTGTATACTCGCCAACATATTTGTTGATCATTATTTTAATGCATGTTGCAGGTTGATAGGTGATGATTGAAGAAACAAGTTTAAGGTGGACTTAGATACACACCTAAATGAATAAACAATTATTTATGTTTCATGTTATTTTTGCTACAAATTGACTTGTTTGGTTTAAAACAATGTATTCCATGATTAGTATTTATGCAACTGGAATTATTTAATTATTGTCACAATTTAGTGTTATGATGTTATGAACAATCATGTTTTCGTCTCACTCCTATGTTTCCGCCATCGGTTGGGGTGTGACACGCATTACTTTGACCGCTACCCAAATTTTCCTTCATACGTTGGAAAACTTCTTGAAACGCATGGCATTTGGCATTTATATCGGGTCCATTTACTTGATATTGAATCCTTGTCCCGATATTCCCCTTTACACGTGACCGTAAAAAGGTTTCTCGAATTTCAATCCAAAAAAGGGTAGTGTTTGATAGTTGGCTACAAAAATTAGAACATATATATTATACTTTATTTTTTAAATAAATACCATTTAAAAAAAATAACACTTACCAACGTCAGGATCCTCCGAGATGTCGAGCCAAGGACGTGCGAGCTTGTACTCCTCGTCTTTTTTCCAAGCTTCATAGTTCCTTCTCGCACGAGGAGCGGTAGGATCTTTTTTTACGCGAGCGTTTTCCACGTTAAGAGCCCTCGGGGTTCGCGCTCGGTTTGTGTCTCCGACACCGTCTCGATCTCGGGCTCAGCTTCGTCTTGGGAACCATACGTACCGCTCGTGGCTATGTTCATACTTGATGCAAAACCGAGTGGCCCTTGAAAGTATTGTGGGGGCATTTTTAATAGTTGTGTGTACCCCATCATATTCGGATCACAATCTTGGTAGTTATAGGTTGGTAACGGTTGGGTGGTGTTTGGGCGATACGAATTTGTGTTGCTTGTCCGAGACGGAACACCAAGGGGGGGGGGGGGGGGAAGGGAATGGATGCATAGTATTCTTTTTATAAAGTATAAGGAAAGAGTTTATAAGAATGAGAGGAGAGTGTATGAAAATCGGGTTGAGTTGAGGTTTAAATAGGTGAAAAAGTGCATTAAAATTTGATTTTTTTTATTACCGTTACCCAACGGTAACATTTCTGAAACCACGCAAATCTCCGGCGTTTTGAAGGAAACACCCCAGGGGCGGATCTACTTGAAAAGACTGGGTTCCCAGGAACCCATTCGGTTTCGAATTTTTAGTGAAAACTTATATAAAAAACTTGGAAGGAACTCATAAATATATTACGGGTGAACCCAATATCAAAACGAATCCTCTGTTCCGCTGGTATAGCGCCTGCTTTCAAAGCTTTAGATCCCCGGTTCGATTCCACCTCTTAAGTTTTTTCCCTTTTTTGGGGTTCACTTTCTCTTTTTTTAATGTGAAACTTTGTCTCTTTAGGATGGGAATTTGGTATTTCTAAAGGATAAACAACCAACAGTGACAAAATAAATGAATGTTTGTGGACTTAAAATCAACATAACCATTTCTTATGTGACTATTTTGTTTTTTCGCAAATATTGAACCACCGAACCACTTTGTTATTCTTGTAGCTAGTTTTAGGGCTCTTACTTGGTTTCGTATTTCTGCTTCAATTTCCACAATTCTACAATTACAAGGTATGTTGAATTTGACTTATGTTAAATGTTTATATTCCAATCTATTGACGAATTATTTTTATTTTGTTGATTAGTTTTAGACTACATTGCTTATTCATTATGGTGATACTTAATTGATTAGGTAATTTATGTTCCCGACCCGACCCGAAAATTCTAACATTTGGTTGTGAGAAATCCGACCACCGGAAAAAAGTGAACCCATAAGGAAAAAATCCTGGATCCGTCACTGAAACGCCCAACCCATTTTTTGAACGAAAACGCCGATGGGGGCGGTGGTTGGGGCGTGGTGGGCCGTTTTGAGGCAAAATAACGCCCAATTCCTTTTCCACAACAGGTCGTCTTAATCCTCTTAACAAGAATATCGTTCGATGTAATCCAATCATTTTATCACCTCTAAATTTTTTAGTTTATTTAATCTTCAGTTACGACTATTTGACTACAATCCAATTACAAAAAAAATGTTGACTTTCTAATGATGATAGGTGTGTATGATGCTGGATTTTTGTCAACACTAATGAAACATCAATGAACCATGTTAGGAGTGTGAGGTTCCTATGGTGCTATGTAGGTCCCACACACACAAACACAAGAAGAAATAGGTAAAGATATTACATATTTATAACTATCAAAAGAAGGGCAACAAAAATGTGGTGGGTTATGGTGTCTGATGTGAAAGGGAAGCATGGTTTGTTTGTGTATTGGTTTTAGGCCCATTATGAGAATGCACCCACACTACTCAGGTACACATGTCCCTTCTTTATTATACATCAAGATTGTATCCACTCAGATTTTGTTACCCAACATTAGAATTTGCCATTAGTAATTTCTACACTTGTTTAACTTAGTTTTTATCTATGATCAACTTAAAATATCATGCTCCAAGGTATATTTTTCTTCTAAAACTATCAAATAATACAACTAATATTATAAGTATAACCAAGACACTTTTTATTCATTATATAAAAATTAAAATTTATAAATGAAATATTGTTTTTTCAATCATTCAAACATGCTCTAGAATTTATAATAGTGCCTAACTTTTGTCTTGTTGCTATTGATTTTATCCCCACAAGGCCCCAACTATTGATTGATTTTCCCAACTTCTCTTGATGAAAAGAAGCTGTAAAGTTTTCAATAACCCTAAGTAGATTGGAAGATTGTGTAACTAACAATAATTACAAAAGACAAATGATAGAAGAAGAAAGTCTTATGAAGTCAACCCTAAGCCGTTTTACCTTGAGCATTCTCAGGCTACTCGGTGTGGAGGAGGCAAGTCCTTGGAGGATGCCTCTCCACGTCAGCGTCACGTCAACATCTAAGGAGGATGCCCCTCCAAGGATGGACCAAGAGAAATAGAGGATGGGGCCTATATATGTATATATATGTGTTGTATGTATATGTGTGTGTGAGAGAAGGGGGTGGAGTGGCTTGAGCAAGACGAAGAGGACGCCGACGAAGCAGGGGAAATGGGAGGATGGGACGGCGCCGGGTCTGGACGTGGCGGGGACGTCCCCCACACCGAGTGCCCTAAAGGAAGTAGATAAAGATCCATTGGTAATTAGCACATACATGTTGCAACCTATATTCATGAAAACATTACTCTTTTACTTAAAATCTATCTATAATTTCTAAAGGAAATACTATGCTCTTAGAAGTGAAGTTCCACAAAGTTTTGAAGCTCAAAATACAAGGAAATGAAAGACTATGGATAGTGGATACCCTCATTCAGGGAAGGACCCACCCTTTGGTCACCAGGGTCAATATGTTGCCTATATTTACCCTATAATATAATAAGTTGTGTTACGGAATGGTTACAAACCCTACACCTATTACGATAGCCAACAAAGGAACTCTTAACATCACATGCTGATTAGGGATGAGCATGGTATTGAAAACTGAAGAAAATTGGTACTGGTATCAAATATACCGGTACGGTACCGGTGTTTTACCCGTAAATACCGGTATCGTACCGGTACCAGTTTCGGAAAACGGGGGATATGGGTACCGGCATCGGTACCGAATATACCCGTTACCAAATGCTCATCCCTAATGGTAATAGTGGTTGGTACGTACATATAAGAGGGCATCGGCCTTCACTACCAACCAGTTCTCTTCAGTGATTGTCTCCTTGAGGCATGTCATTATTGACCATCAGGACTTGAGGATTGATGATAATTACACCGATCACCAACTGACCCTTTTCAACTTTATGCATTTTTAGTTGTCTACATGATGAATTAGAATGTGAAGAAGGCTGCCTCTAGCTAGCTGTCACATTGGATCCATTACATGTAGTACAATCAAAACCTTAGTGTGAGCTGTAATCACTGTGCTCTTTTGACTACTGCTAATTGAACTGATTAGATCTTTATGGTTGTGTACCAATAGGTGGCCCTCAGATGTACATAAACACTACATAGCTAGACCAAACTTGTAACATCCCGTTTTGTGAACAAATAAAATATATGTGAAATTTGTATTTCATATACAAGTAAGTTATGGTTAGAATGACTAATTGAAATATGTGATATCTAGACGAGTAATTAGTATTATAAGAGACCGTTTAACAATAACAATAAAATATATTATATTTGACTCTGTTTCGTTCTAAATGAGACATCTCATGCACATGTATCTAATTTTTGTTATATATTATTATTATTATTATTATTATTATTATTATTATTATTATTATTATTATTATTATTATTATTATTATTATTATTATTATCATCATCATCATCAATTAAGCTGCTTTGTTTGTTTTTCTATCGTATAACTTTTGAACTATAGCTTAAAAGAGTACTGTTTTCATGAATATTGGTTGCAACATGTATATGGCTATAGTCCAAAAGTTACTAGAGAAAAACGAGCAAAACAAGTGTATTAATAATAATAATAATAATAATAATAATAATAATAATAATAATAATAATAATAATAATAATAAAACACAAAAATTAGATACATGTGCACGAGGTGTGTGTAGTCTCCATAAAGAAGATTCAATTTTACATATATACAAAAACCATGGAGAGGAATAGTGTTAGGCAAGCTGCCTGACACTTCCTCATTAACCCGAATAAATTAAGATTTTACTCCACCTTAGAATTATGATTTTGTCCCTAGTTTAAAATTACAATCTTGTTATCATTATAGATTTTGACAAATTACAAATTTACCCCAGACAAATTACGATTTTACCCCCGGTTCAAAATTACAGTTTTGCCATCGCTGTAGCTTTTGATAAGTTACGATTATTCCAGTCAAACTTACGATTTTCCCCCGGTTCAAAATTACAGTTTTGCCATCGTTGTAGCTTTTGATAAATTACGATTATTCCCAGTCAAACTTACGATTTTCCCCCGATTCAAAATTACAGTTTTGTCATCGTTTTTTTCCTTGCAAACCTATGATAGTGTTTTTTTTTTAATTGGCCGATTCAGTGTAATTTTTATTTCATAGCACTCGCTTATTGGTCATGACAAATTATAGTTTTGCCCTCAGTATAAAATTACAGTTTTCTCATCGTTTTATTTTTTTCTAGCAAAATTACGGTAGTGTTTTGTTTTAATTAATATAGAAATATTTGGCCTAGCGCCTCGCAACGCGGGCAAGGCATACACTAGTTTTAAATACAAAACCGACGTAAGTGGGATAGATTTTAGAAATCGGTGTATAGTCGGCAAACTACACAAAATGATTATAAATAGAGAGGTCATTTTAAGATTCGTCACATTTGAAACTTCTTTCGACAGAAGCAACTGTTATGTATCAAACTCCTCACTTTCAATTAATTTGTAATTTAGTTATATTAATATAATATTAGAAATATAGGTAATATTATGAGTAGGATTTAGGGTTATAGTCGTGTAGGTATTGATCAGTAACTCGATTCTAGTTTAGGCATGGACCATGTACAATTTAATAAAATTGTTGTGGTACATGTTCAAGGTTAAAGTTCTGATCGATTAATTAGCGTATCACCTAAACCTAAGTTGAGTTTCACGAATGCTTTCTAAACACGACCGTGCTTGTCCAAACTCTAATTGTTATACATGTACTGTCAAACTCATGACTTGGTGTACGCATGTGATATATCATTAGTAACTTCCAGGCATGCATACACATGTATATATACGTGTCGCTATAGCGGGAATGATTGGCAAATTACACCAGTACGATGTAATTGAATCTGATTGCATGTGGGGCTAAACACCGATGGTCCCGTAGAGATTTCCGGTGTAGGGAAACATTATGAATATTATATGGGTGGGTACAAGTCATGAATGTGTTAATGTGATATTTATAAACTGTTGATATTCGTGAACTCGCCAGCCAGCATAAGCTAACATCTGTTTTAAGAATGTGTCGCAGGTAACAAGGCTTGAGGGCTAGTTGCCATAGGTTCCGAACCTGTGTGGCCGGAGGAAGCGTTGAACACTAGACCTGTAGTGTCTAGTGAAATTTTGTGGACCACATGATAGTTAGTCTGATGTAATGTTGTATCATTTAAGTCTCTAACTTTTGTACCCTATAATTATGTTAATGTAATAAGCTTTTTATGTTTAAGTGGGTATCACTTGTGTACTTTTCACCCTCATTTAGGTGAGGTGTCACGGTTGGTATCAAAGCCAAAGGTTTTAGCGAATTAAATATGATAATTGTTATAAAAACTCCACTTCTAGATTATTTATTTAAAAATCATATTACAAGATTGGGATATTATACTATGATTTTCTTTTATTTTTACATGAATTTACTAAACTGATATAACAAATTAAAATTGTCCAATAAATCCATACAAGATCCAATAATTCTCAAAATTTCCATAATCTATACTAACATATTCAAGATCAGTTTAGGATATTCAGTTTCATCAAAACACAACTCTATATTGAAAAGCCCCAAATTTGATTGTCCAAGAACCCTTAATCAAGATATTCAAAATTCGGATTTGTTTGCCCTTTATCACAGAAATGGATAGATGAGTTTTGTAGAGCATGAAAAATTAAATGGAAAAGGCTCCAAAATTACCTAATTTCATTGAGGAATGAAGGAGAAAACGCGAGATGAAGTTTCAAGCTCTAGACCCTTCTTCACTTGAATTCGTGGATTAGAGAGGTTGTTTGCAGGTTTTGAGCGTGGAGGAAGTTGTGAAAAGTGCAGAGGAATCGTTTAGGATTTAAAGTCCTATTGTGAATGAATTTGTCAAAACCTTTCACGTTCTTGAAAAGCTTTAATGGTGTATTTAATCTAGTTTTAATTATATGTATTATGAGGTGTTAATGAGTGATTGATGATTGTAATAAGTTTCTCCATCAAAACCGATTTAAATGGGACAATAAAGGAGTCGAATGGTCAAGAATTAAGCGTGTTCAGGGTGTTCGGTTTAGCGGGTTCACGTTTGGGAGTGATGGGAAGTTGCAGGTGAATGTCGTTTGGAAGAGAGGGTGCTGTCATTTGGGTTTTGCGCTATGTTGGTTGGGCCATGGTGTTTGGGTTATGGAGGATGTCGTTTGAGAGGGGTTGAGTGACATCGTTTGAATGGTGAAGTTTAAGTGTGGTGTGTTATTAATTAATGTAATAGACAATATAAAAATAATAAAATCAATAAATAAATAATTACCAGTAATACAAATTTGCATCTTTATTTAGTATGATTCGAATCCGGTTTACAAACGGGTCGGTTTCTAGGATCCGTTTCGGCGGAACTTACAAGCTCCGACGTTATTACGGGTATGTTCCTTACAACAACTTTTATGCCAAGATCCTATTGACACTGGTGCTGATAAAAGCTTTTTGTATGAGCCTTATCAAACAAGTAAATCTCTCAAACTGTTGAGCTAAGGTATCTCCCTTAACATGACTGAAGGTCTCATATTGGTGGTTGAGAATTTCATAGGTGTTTTCAATCACATCCTTTGTTCCACCGAATTGTTCTTTTAAAGCATCCCACAACTCTTTTGCACTATTACAGTGTAATAGGTCGGCAAAGATTTCATTTGGTAGAGCCATAGCAACAATACCGAATGCTTTTGCATCTTACTCAAATTTTTGAAAATCCTGCTCGGAATAGTTTTTTGGTTTCTTTAGCTCTTGAACTCTTGGATCTTTGGTACTAGGTACCATTAAACATGTGGTCCGAATATAACGGACTTCCAACATCAAGTGTTCTGTTAAGCTAGAACATGTGTCATTCGACGTTGCCAGATATTGTATTCTGATCTGACAAACATTAGAGGCGTATTACTGAAACCAGTGTTGTGGGGATCGTGTTTGTTTTGCAAAATCCTTCTGATCTTTGAAAAAAACAGAGTATCATTAAAAAAATTTGTGAATTTAATACTTCGACTAAGTAATTCGATTAAACTAACAGTTGGTTATCAATTATATGAGCTGATCTTTTTGTATTAAACTGATTGTGAAATCAAGTTTAATGTGACCAAGCTCTGATACCAATTGTTAGGATTTGAGTTTCAATTTATGTGTGTTTTTGTGTGAAATGATGAAATGTTAGTGAATTTAATGAATCATAAATGAGAATGAAATGAATTGCTGCGAAATTAAACACACACAAACTTGGAAAGTAATTATAACTTTTTCCATTTATAACCAAAAGATTACGAATTACAAATATGATCCACTCCCCCTCAGCCTAATCACATAATTTTGTTCGTACAAAAGATTTCTCAGATATTAGAAACATCTGATAGATCTTAACATCTATTCTAAGACTCCCAGACACTGTTTTATAGACATTGTTACATTGATATCATCTGTTTTGGAAACCTGTGTTTATATGTACTAAACATCTGTTCAGGCCTTAACCGATGTTTAGTCTTCTAATTAGTGCTTTATCACACAGAGCTTCAGTCTTCATCAATAGAGTCTTCATTTCTTCAACAGATCTTTGAGTCTTCAAATAGATGCTCTGTTAGTGTTTAAGATTTACTTTCTTTGGGGGGGGGGGGGGGGGGAGATGAACTTCATAACTTGTTTATTTCTTGATCAGAATAGTAATTTTGGCTTTAGCAATCATATGTTCTTTTACAGGTTCGACTCAGAGAGTCATGGCCAGTGAGTTATTGGCTAGAAAATTGACCACTCTTGCATCACACGTATGTTAACCTTGTTTTCCAACAATGCAGATCTAAATCTCGTTAATCTAGCTTCACAGATCTGAACCATTGCAACCCCAACCCCCTTGGAAGCTATCCTTATTAAGCACTATTATGATGGCGATGGTGGCTACGTATCTAAGCACAAGGTGGGTGGATATATTCAACAACGTTGGCGGTTGGCCGAGGGAGAAAAAAGTAGCTCACTTCTTTAAACTCCTCGCTATTAATTTCACATATGAATTATTAAATAAAACTTCATCTCATCATATGCCCTGATAGAATCTTGTACACTAAACTATGATTAGTGGCAAACCTTTAGTGAATCTGATCGGTGTCCCTAAGTGTTAAATAAAACTTCATCTCCTTATGTGCCGTGATAGAAGCGTGTAACACTTTGGTAAAGGTTGCAGACCTTTAGTGAATCTGTCACTCAACTGTCAAAAAACGTGTGAAAACGAGTATAAATACTATATAACATTTTTTATCAATATCTAGTATATGGGTTAATGTGACTTTTGGTCATCAAAACAAAGTCGTAAGCCAATGGAGGTGAAACCGACAATATCATTAGTGTGATGGGTGTATTACACATTTCAATAAGCAATATCTAGTTACCTTCGTGGTTAAACATACCAATCTTGAACCCCATCAAAGCATACCCGTGAAGGAAACATGTGATACATTCGTATTCACTCAAGCATGTACTCATGTCATGGATTTGATGTAAAATTTGGAAATGTTCAAGTGAAAGAAGACAACATTCTATTGGTATGATTCACGTTGGTCTACCATTATAGAGTCAGGAGCCAGTTCTTTAATATTTTGTTGGTTTCTAGCTTTTATTTCATTCTCAATTGAAAGATTATTTCCATCCACCGATTGATCGTTAATCTTTTCTGATAGAATCTTTTGACAATTTATCCACATGATTACAATATATTCCATCAAATTCCGTTTTTCCTTTTTTTTTTTTTTTTTGAAGAAATGGTTCTTTTTTTTTAAATAGAAACCAAATATTGTCTCCTGTATAGAGGCTAGCATATCATATCAGACATGACCTGTTAAGAAACATGTAAACACCAGTACGACACAAACTCGTATCGTGTCAGTTTTTTCCAATCACGAACAGGATAATAAACATGTTACATCAAAACGACTTGTTAAGACACGAAAAAACTTACTAGCATATCATATAACATGTTATGACATGAACACGATCTGTTAAGACATGAACACGCCCTGGAGTTGCGATGTTTGATGTTTCAAAATTTGGGTTATGTTTTTCCTTTGTCCAGGTCGCGTGTATCAAAACCCCACTTCCTTTTTTTAATAAAAATTATTACCATGTCAATGGGTTTTTAACTTGTAATAGACATGAAATATAACAGGTCTTATCGTGTAGACCTGTTTAAGACACAAAACCTGTTAAGGGTCAAACATAAACCTGTTAAGGTTCTGTCGTGTCATTTCGTATCATGTTTTCATGTCCGTGTCTGAAATTACCAACCCTACTTATAGAATGGTACAATAGACAAAACATTGTGTTCTAACAAACAAAACTATAGAGCCTGAAATTCCACTAGAGGAAATAACTTTGATCGATGGAAACTTGCTGTGCGGTATTTGTTATGTATTTATTCAAGGCTCCCACTTACATGCCCTTGTGACGCATCACATTCATCATACTGAGATAAGTTCTCACAACATTTTTGTTCTATTTTTTAACGATAAAGAAACTCACGTGTAAATCCATCTTGCTCGGGGCTATGTTCAAGATCGACTTCTCGACCGCAATGAGACTGTGCCCCCCTGATGAGTGGGAACCGGATGGAATCCGTAAACCCTCACCCCCTGTTAGGTCCCAACCCGGGATTAAAGCCGATTCGTCCCTTCATCCAGATTTCCCTCGAAAATAACCCAAGCGTGAATCAAACATACGACTCAACTATGCAGGGCAGACCTTTTGATCACTGAACCAACATCTCACGACTCACAACATTTTTATTCTAAACACACACCACTTTAAGCATCGACATCCAATCATCTTACATTCGTTTTGGATACATCTTGTGAATCTCTCGTCAAGAAGATCGCAAAACCATCAAATAATAATAATTATTTGTGCTCAAAAGAACAAAAACAAAAAAAAAAAAAAATGTAAAATTGTTATGTAGAGACACTTGCTTTTTGTTGTGTTTAAAGGAGACAAAATCTTAACTCACCTATCGTAGAAATGGACATAGATTTTGGAAGTTTGGCAGCTGGTGTCGTCACTAAATAAATACTATGAATTATTTGAGGGTTGTTTATTGAAATTTCAAATCGAAATTATGACATCTGAAGTACAATTATTAACATGCGTGAATAAGATGTACATGTGGGGATTGTAATTTGGTGATCACAGAGGACGAAGATCTGTCGGCAAAGGCCCCAATGGTCCTCGCAATGGAGGGCATACACGACGTGACTTTCATTTTAAAATTTAGAGTTTATAAAAGAATATTAATGGATTGGTTACTAGTGTTAATTTATTTTTCATTAAATTACTAATGTTAAATTAGAATAATGTAATTGATATTGTTGTGAAATACAAGTCCGGATAGATGCATAGCATTTAGTTGGTGAAAGTGTGATAGGAATGGTTTTTTAGCTAAAAGGAACCGGGTCTATATTCAGTTAGTTGTGTCATGGAATCGTCATACGAGGATCATGCAACGATCTTGAATCTACAGGGATTGTTCACTTCGTTTGCGTATGATCAACATTCTTCCAAATACATTCGACTACTCTTCACCTGGTATCACCCTTCAAACATTTGGTCCGTCACGTTCCACTACATGCATTCAACCCTAGCGTGCAACATGCATTTTTTCCTTGGATTGGTTATGTCGAAATCCATTCAATCCCCCCCTGGGTTGACCAATTATTCTCTTGAGAAAGGTTCCAACAGGGGCGGACCCAAGTGAAGGCGTGTATTTTATAGGCAAAAATCCTGATCGCACCTCTTGAAAGGTTGGTTGAACTCCTCGTTCGCACCCACATAAAATAATTCCAGCATCCACCATTGAGTTCCAACCCTTTGGCAACCCTACAACGCGACGACATCATGTATCCCCATGTAACATTCCTAGCTAGGATATTGATCTTGCCCATCTGCTTAACTCGCATGCATGGGCCGAATGGGCCTTATATCATATCCACTAGCAAAAAGGACGCGAGATTGACATGATTTATCACCGGTAAAGAATTTATTCTACGAACTTTCTTGTCCATAACATCTAAGTTTGTGGTTGCTAAAGTATAACTATGGAATAAACTTGTTTTGGAAAGAAAAAAACATATAAAAGTATTTTGAGGGGTTTAAAATCTTAGAGATAGTGTTATCTTAAAAGCTAAAAACACCGTTACAGAAATCTTGTTGAGACTTGAGACCACCTCTTCATCATGTAACGCTATTGTGGGCCTTTTAAATGAAGCATAAGTGCCTAACACCGAAACATTCAAGCCCACATATCCCATTCAAAAGAGATGGGCCTTTTTAAAGGGTATTTTGATGGACTATTTGTGTAAATGGGCGTTGTTCATCGGAACAAAATCTTTTTTCTTAATTAATTCTTTTTTAACTATATTTGTCTTTTTTTAAATTATTTCTTTTTTAACTATTTCAATAGAATAATATCGATTTGGATTTCTCCTGCGAACTTCACAAATACAATCTATCCATAGGGAGTTTGTTTTTTCAGTGTTGGTGAAAAAAATCAGAATCTTTTTTTTCTTAGATATTTATCAAAATAGTGTCTAATCCTTTACCCAAAAAAAAACTATTCATATTCAGCCTCCACAAATGTTACACGCTCCAATACTTTCAGTCAAATCCTCGGCAACTTACTATATTCATGACATTCGGTGCGGGTTCAATCAACCCAAGTGTTAACGGTTGTTGAAAGCTTTACCATTTGTACAGTATTCGAGTTATCTTCAACACATTCACAACATGGTATTGTCTCTTTCTCTCCGCCATGGATACTAACGCCTCTAAAGCTCGAAGATTCTTTCATTTTCAATATTGACGCAATTAATATATTCATTTTGTTGATTGAATATATTTGTCATCTTCTCAGCTTAACCCGTTTCCTCACAAGCGGTACAAGAAACGCCCTGTGATTTTTTAATAGGTTTGAGGGATATGTTTCATGTACCATAAATAATTGCTTGCTAAAATAACTCTTAACGTACTTTTGGTTCGTGGACTTCAATGGAATTAAAATAATAAGAATATGAATTACATCTCTGAATGTGTTTCGTTCGTGGAATTTGTTGAAATTGAAATTTCATTTCCATTTTTATGAGCTTGGTTAGAAAGGAATTGAAATGAAAACTGTTGGATTGTTGCATAGCCGCACCAAATCAATCGCACATTTAGTTGCAACCCAATATGTTAACCATATGTAATTTTTAGCTTAACTAGTACCATGATATTATATCGAGAAAAATATGTCGCTATTCAACAAGTTATATTTTACTTAGGTTGCGGGGATGGTGGTTTGGACCATGGGTTGTCACATAGGACATGATTCGCGTGGTACCCCCCCCCCCCCCCCCCCCCGCTCAAATCCATGCGTGGTGAGCATGGATATTTCCATGCCGACCATAACCCTACTTGAATTAATTGGGGGGAATGTGATTGAAGGTGGATGATGGTTGGGGTCATGGACCATACCATATAGGGTGGTAGATGAGGATGGAATGATTTAATGTCTATGTAGAGGGTGATGGTGACGATTAAGAATATCACCACACCACATAGACTTACTAACAACCATTGTAGATTCGTTGGTTTGTTCTATGTATCCAAAATCTCCGGGATCTTAAGATTTCTGTTTTTTTTAACAATAATTATTAGATTTTCTAAGATACATACACTTTAACCATTAGGATGTCCTTTAATATTTTTCACTTGAACACTTGTTGTATGAAATTTAGAATTACTGTTAATCAAACAAAACTGTATCCCCATTTGGATCATTAGCCGTACAAAAACAGGGTCAACAATTAGTTTTGATAATATATGATCAATAAACATGTGTAAATATATATTTTAACGAAATCTATCACTGAATATGATATCCGACACCGGTAAAAGGAAAATGAAAGGACAGAAGAAAAACCTAAGTGACATGCGTTGGTGACATGCAAATGCAATAATGATGCATAAATTACCTCTTTATCTTTTGGTACAGGAATATCTTTATCGCTTTCCTTGACTATTGTGTAAGGGTGAAGGGAGTGATTAGGCACTTAAAATAGGTAAACTCCCAAATTATCCAATCAAACAGTGCTACGTCATTTTACATATTTTGTTTACCTATTGTTCAAAAACGTTGACGGTGGTTTTACCTATCTTGGATTAGGTAAACTATTATTTAAAAAAAAAACATAACAAAATAAACCATCCAATCATCGCTCCCCAACAGTCAACTCATCATCTTTGTCAATCGGTTAACAGTTCAAAAAGTGTAAAAGCCAATTACAAAAATAGTGTAAATACAATGTGTAAAAGACAATTACAAAAAAAAAATGTAAAATACAATGCGTAAAAGACAATTACAAAAAAGTGTAAAACACAATGCATTAACATTTGCAAAAGCAAGAGTAATAGTCTATGGGTTACAATTGCAATTTTTTAATGTTGAGCAGGTGTAAAAATGGAGTGATAGTGCAATGGATAAAAATGTAAAGTCTAAAATTCTAGGGAAAATAGAAGTAGTAGGTTAAAAAATGGAAAGTATAAAAGTAGAGGGGTGGTGGTGAAAATGTGTAAAAGTTGAGGGGGGAGGGGGTGGCGGAAAGCGTTGGGAGATGGGTAAAAAAGGCAAAGTGTAAAAGTAGAGTGGTGGTTGAGGAAATGTGTAAAAGATGAGGGGGTGGTGATGGAAATGTAAAAGTAATTGTGTGGTGACGTAAGTGTGTAAAAGCTGAGGGGGTGATGAGGAAAAAGTAAAGTAGCGGGGTGGTTATGGCAAACTTTGAAAGATTAGGATGTGGTTGTGAAAATTCAAAGTCAAAGGGGTAGTGGTGGTGTAAAAACACTAACTTTCTCCTTTAAGATTGTATTTTCAAAGTAGAAGGGGTAGTTGTGACAATGTCCAAAAGTTGAAGTGTTGGTGGTATAAAAACCATCGACTTTCTCCTTTAAGTTTGTATTACTATTTCTCTTGGAATTTAAAAGATATAGTTATCAAGAGTAAACTGCCAAAATGGTCCCTGAGGTTTGGTTATTTTAGTCCAAAACTTAAACCTTTTGAATCTGAGTCCCTGTGGTTTCAATTTTATTGCCATTTTCATTCAAAAGCAAAATCTGGTCAGATTTTTCAGTTAATATCTAGTTTTTTTTTGTCTTTTTCCTCCCTTTTAATGAATGGCAAAATGGTCAATTTTTTTAATTTGTTATAATAAAATGTTAAAAGACCATTTTGTCCTTCATTAAAAGGGAGGAAAAGGACAAAAATCTGAATGTTAACTGAAAATCTGATAAGATTTTGAATGAAAATGACAACAAAATTGAAACAAAAGGACCCATATTAAAAAGTTTTGAGTTTTGAACTAAAGTGTCAAAAGTGAACAAACATCAAGAACCATTTTAACAGTTTACTCTAAAAGATATCTTAAACAACCCTCGAATTTACTATAAAACAAAAAAAAATAGACTTAATTTATCTACAATTTCACTTGAAAGATTTTATTAGTTGTTTTTTACCATGTTCCAATTAGTTAATTAATCTAATTTAATCTAAGTTTTATTAAAAGGTTTTCAAATTAATGTCAAGTGGCGTTCTCTCTTTCAACCTCACAGTTTTAACTTATTTTTTAATAATTAATACATGTATATTTCAACCTCACAGTTTTAACTTATTTTGATATATTTTTTTATTTTGATATACTTTGGAGTGAAACAGAGAACTCCAGTTTCCGACGAAGACGTACTCCGGCGACGGTGGATGGAGGTGGTGGTTGATTAAGGTGATGGACGTGGTGGCGGCGGCTGGTGGTTCATCTCATGGATGAGCCTGACCAAGGTATTGCATTATTAATCCTAAATTGGTTCATTTCGTTAGAAATGACAATCAGAGAGAGAGAGAGACCAGGTTTGATGAAAATAGCAATTAAAGAGAGAGATTAGTTTGATGAAAAAAGGAAAGGGTAGGGGTGGGTCCCACTAATATATTTTTTCTTTTATTTTTTCAATATAAAAAAATGGATCAAAATGACAATTTGAAAGATTTAAATTGAAAATCCCTAAAATACCCCTGGTTAGAAATGAGGTTTTTGGATGGAGTTAGGCAATGTGATCAAAATGGCAACAAAAGGGAAAAGTCAGGGACCCAGAGAAGAAAAAAAAAACTATTTGAACTAAAATGACAAATTTTAACAAACCACAGGGACTAAAATGGCAATTTACTCTTTATAATAATGAATACCAAAATTCTTGGTATGTCAAATATTCAATATCGTATTGTATTTTATGATAATTGATATAATTTCATATTTAAGTTCATACCCAAATTATTTCCAAACTAGTTTTCGTTATTTCTATAATTTTAATTATATGATTTAAAATCCTCCTATAGTCCGCCTTTACTACTAAACTATATAACTTAAAAAAATTAATAACTCAACAAATATGTATTTTTTTTAATTCATATTGTATCATTTATTCAGCTCCAGTGTAATACACGAGAGCAAAAAAGACAATATTCTTTCTCTTTTTGTGTTTCACGATGACGATAAATTAATTTCAATTAATGCATAATTGGATTGTTTTTAAAATAACCAGTATTTTTATATGGTTTACACGTAGTTTTTTTAGAGTCAAAAGTAGAGATAAACTTAAATCGTTAAGTGTTGATAAAGATGATAATCTTACAAGTTTGACATTCAGTGTTGCCTATAAATAACCTTTTTGAGATTTTTAATTTGTATATTAATATTATTGCATATTTTTGATACCCAACCCATATACTACACAGGACTATATATAAAATAGGCATTAACAGGAGAACTTGAAAGTAAAAAGAGCGTATATGCATGATCCAAAATATAATAATTGCACTGAGTTGGACATACGTCATTCGAATAAGGTTTATACTCAATAATAACAAGTAAAATATTAGTAAACATTAAGGTTTATATTAAATATATAAACAGTTGGAATTATATATATCTATGGATCCCATTAAGTCTAACCAACTTGTAAATCATTCCTAGCCCTTAGATCTTGCTGAGATGAAATCCTGACCATTTAAACTCACTTTTTTAACTGCTAGATCAGCAGTTATCGACGGTTTCCTTGCCAGTTAATTAGTTAGCAGGTTTTGCCCCACGTTTTCCACCTCCCATGATTTTAGGATGCTATCTCCTCGTCACCCATAAAACTACCATCCCACCTCCACAACCTGGCGACAATGAGGATAATTTCTATGGTTCCAAGAGTTCGAGGCGTGATTTCATCCACAGGTAAGTTTTCAAAAACCTATGATTAAAGTCCCTCAGTCTTCATCTCCCTCTCCCTCTCCCTCTCCCTCTTTTCTGAATCCCTCTCATCTGAATTTCATCCACAGATAGGTTTTATCGATCAATTTTGTGTTTATCTGCATCTCTAGGATGTTTAGGGTCAGAACACTGTCAATTCTGCGATTTTTTGGCCATTCTTGCAGATGAATCTGGTAACAAATTGCCTTATGTTATGTGTTCAAGAAGCAACTCCACGAAGATGTTGAAAAAGGGAAAGGCAATTGGGATAATTCAAGAACCACTCTACAAAACATACCCTACCATCGCTACAGAAAGGAAGAAGAACACGAGATTGGGATTTGGGGGATTCTAATTTCTGGTCTAATCGGAGATACTGCCACTACTCTTGATGTATGTATTTGTTTTATTTGAATTGTTAATCAGATAATGTCTTCTCTCATTTCCTGTATTTGTTTTATTTGAATTGTTATGGAGGATAGCAGTTCATTCATTTATCCAAATAGTTTTACAATTTTATTGTACTTTTGGGGGACTTCTTTTATTAACTTAATGATTTTATACCATTTTATAAACATCTTAGTAACTGCAAATATTTGACGACTTTTAGGGAACAGAAATGCAGCTTGCTTCGGCTGTTGAAAGTAAAAACGCCACTTTATCAGTTAAAAGAAGACTAGCGTGCGAGCAATTAAGTTATTTCAGCCAGGTGCATTGTTTATTATTAGTATTATTAATATTATCATTATTATTATTTTCCTCAACTAAAATCTAAATCTACTAAGCAAACAGTTAATCATTCTTTTTTCTCAATCAGGCTCACTACTGCTTGTCAACATGTGACAACCTTAATAGACACGGAAAGAAACATCTGTCGTTTCTTAAATGGAAATGCCTCGAAGCAAAGGTTTGCATTTCTAAACTTACTGTACGCATAAAACCATTTTCACACGTCAACAAGTTTAAATCAAGATAATGACGTTTGACATGTGTAATCAGGCTGCAGCATATTGTTACCATGGTCTGATCACAGACAAAGGTACTGAACCATCTTGCCACATCAGTGCGGTATGTTGTTTTCTTGCGGCTGAAGAAATTTTAAACGAGAGCAAGAAGGCCTGTTTAAACTTTTGCTTAACAGTTCCTATAACAAGGTTTGATTCATGGAACTTTTTTTTCTTTCTTTTTGGGTATTGAGTGATTAATATTTGGATTATGGCCTGATGATCGTATGTAGGGCTCCGGTTGCATGGGGTGCTATGAAACATTTGAATAAGAAAATTCATGAAATTGCAGCTAAAAAGTCCCAGATGTATGCATACCTTTTGGAGGAAAAAAAGTAAGCAATCAAAAGTAGTTCTCATAATTATTTTGTTTTCTTTTTTTATCTCTAACAAGCAAAATAAATAACTAATAAAGGAAGGGTATAAGTTTATCCAAAACATTTAAGAAGATTATTTAAGTATTATGATTTTGGTATATCATATTTTACACAATAGTTGTTTATATAAATAGTTATATGACGTGGCGGGACTTGATGCAGGAGTCTGGAAGTGTTGCCGGAACTCCCAGAGTTCGAGTTGTCATTAAAGGCAGAGGAGTATGAAATGGCGGATAAAGATGGAGCATGGGATAGTGAAAACTGGAAGATACCTAACCAGACACTTAAAATGCACTTAACAGATGACGAAGAAGATGATTAGTGAAGCTATGTGCAATTTGAAATGGTAGTAGTTGATTGGTTTTCCTTCCACGAAGAACATGTGTATAAAAAGATGGAGAATGTTGTAATATTCATGTGAGTTTTATTGTAACAGACTTGAAACTAAATTATGAAATATATATTAATCACAAGTCATTAGTAACAACAACTATTCTTAATTATAACAAATTCTAGAAACGATGATGATGTTTCATGTTTCTGTAAGACAACGGATATAGAAAACGAAACAACATTTCTCTGCTTTATGCTTGCATCAATCAAATACGACAATTGTACAAGATGAAGACTTCAACAACAATGGGGGTGTTGATGGATACAACGGGTCAAACAAAAGGTGCTATGCGCATCTTTGTTCTTGGTCCATGTGTAGTCGAACGGGGTATCACGCCATTTGTGCACATAGCGCCCTATGGCGCTGCGCAACACCGCCCCGAGGGGCACCATACGGTGGAATCCAGCGAACTCACGAAAATTATAATGGGCGCTACACTAAGGTTTTTCACACACATATATGTATGTGTGTGTGTGTGTATATATAAGTGAAGGGGTTAACCACTACACACTCATGTTATACAACCCTCCTTTCTTATGCATTTGCCACGTGTTGTATAACCCCACATCGCAAGGGGTTATGAGAGGTTACCACTACGCATGGCCTTAGTACAACCAACATTATATGTCAGAAAATAAGCTTCCTTTCACCATTCAAGTTTTTTTTTTTTTTTTTTTTTTCAAAGGGGCTGCACCAGCTTCTGGAATTGTTGAAGTGGAACATCAAATATGGTTGTTATACACTACACATTTTGTCTTACAAGTGAATTTCTATGTACTTTGACTTTTAAGAGTCAAAGGATTAGTACTAGAAGCACAATTTATGACTTTGATTTCTAAAAAACCAGAATTAGATGGTAGTGAGAAATAGGGTTAGGGTGCAATTGTGTTGTTTGGATTGGTAATAATCACATTATAAAATATTCAACCATTAATGAACCAATGCTATATTGTTTAGTCTTTAAGTTACAAATATCACTTTGAATTAAATAATGTTCTTATTTGAATTTGTTGTTGTGCAGGTCAGTTTGAAGAATGGGTGATAACTTGATAAGAAGGTTAGTTTTAGCTCTTTTTTCTATTCATTAATTTGCTAATATAGCTATTGCTGCTACTTTCTAAATATCGTATGAAAAAATATTAAATTTACATGATGCTGTATGAAAATTAAACATATGATTCTCATAACTTTGTATCTTTTAAATTTGTGTAAGGGGTTTACCCTGTATCCACTAAATTCATGATGTTGTTTGTTTGCAGGTTTATTTTTAACCACTAGAATTAGTCCTGTTTATCAAATGCTTTACGCTTGTGGATCTTTTCATTTGCCACAAAGCACAAGTCATTAAAAAGTTAAATGGTTGTGACTTTTTAAAAAAGGAGAAAGCAATCCCAAATACCCTAAATATGGATTCTCTTTGTTTGTTACGTTGTTAGTGTAACCCGTCCATCGGACGGGTATTAAACTAGTTGGGTCTGAAGTCTGAACCACCAACAATCCACTTGCTTGCTTTTTTATTAAAAGGAAAAAGGAAAAAAAAAAAAAACTTCACAACGGATTTAAGGTGTTGAATGGAATACACAATTGCACATAAGTAGCCATTCATTACATTTTGTAAGCTTCAATAAGATAAAATACTGTTGCAAATACACCATATGGAAAGACACGTATGAAACATAACTATCACTATGATACTTGATACAATTGTGTACAACTAAAGACTAAAGTAGTGATTGTGGAGTTTCGAACTTCGAACCTATCATCTAGTATGTACAATGTACTGGTGTACATTTAAGACGTGTGATAATCGAAGACCCATGAAGGATTGATATGTATAATTTTATTACTTTAAATAAGTGTTTACTAATTGGTAAATTACAAAAATAGAACCTTATAGCATGTTTAAAATTAACATAAAAATAATAAATTAAAGTTGTCACATATATCGCATTTCAAGTCAGAGGTTCCTAAATGTTTAGACTGGACCTAAACTTATGGAAAAGTTAATTACAACGTAAGCTCTTAGTAAGTATGTTTTCAACTCGGTGAGCCAATAAATCATGCAACCCATTACACAGGACCAAATGCAACATGTTGCCAAACGAAGTATAAATGATTGCCATAGAATGAGACACATGAGTACATGACAATGTAACTCAAGCATGGTTGCAAAAGGCGTTAGGCGTTCTCTAGATGAAGTTGAGAGAACTCAGCCTATGAGGAAAGTACTCGGGCCTCGATAACCTATCTTGTATCGAGTACTCGGCCTCCGAAACCTTGTTTTATAACACTGAACTCAAGCAAAGATTTTATCAAGCCATGCTGTTTTAACAACATTGGCAACATCATTATATTGCACTTTAGTGCTAACACATGAAACAACATGTTCTCTTTTATCAAGAGACCATATTATCTACAAGGAATAAACAAAACCCACATGTGAAATGAGTGTCTCTAGACATTCCTGAAGAATGATATGGCTCAATTGCATTCTCTTTCATTGATACCTCAATATAAATACAAGATACAATCTCTTATCTTAGGAAACAAGTAAATACAAATCTTAGGGAACAAGTATCTTAGGGAACAAGTAAATACAAATCTTAGGGAACAAGTAAATACAAAATCATATCTATATTTACATAAGAGATATTCCATTACACCCCCGCAGTCGAAGCAAGAGGTGGGCGAATGTTGAGCCTGGAGCGGAAATCATCAAATAATACTCGAGGTAAGCCTTTGGTGAAGATGTCAGCAATCTGTAAACGAGTAGGCGTGTGAAGTATCCGTATGGTACCACGTTGAACATGTTCGCGCACAAAATGAATATCAAGTTCGATGTGCTTCGTGCGTTGATGCTGAACCGGATTACTAGATAGGTAGATGGCACTAATGTTGTCACAATATACTAAAGTGGCTGTGGAGAGCGGTCGACGTAACTCGAGAAGGAGGTTACGAAGCCAACAAACTTCAGCAACGACATTGGCAACCGCTCGGTATTCTGCTTCGACACTGCAGGGAGAGATGGTAGACTGACGTTTTGAAGACCAAGACAATAGATTTTGTCCCATGTAGACACAATATCCGGAGGTGGAGCGACGGGTATCCGGACACCCCGCCCAATCAGCATCTGTATAAGCCCGTAGAGAGATAGAAGGACATGGAGATAGAGTAAGTCCATCTTCTGCCGTGCCGCGAACGTAACGAATAATACGGTTCAAGGCTTGCCAGTGCTCGATACTAGGATTATGCATATGAATACATACTTGTTGAACGGCATAACTGATATCGGGCCTAGTGAACGTGAGATACTGTAGTGCTCCCGCAAGACTGCGATATGAAGTGGGGTCTTCAAAAGGGATGCTAGATTGAGCACTAAGTTTTGGTTTAGTATTAACAGGGGTGGCGACTGGATTACATGTAGACATACCTGCACGGTTGACAATATCCAAGGCATAAGAGTGTTGTGATAAAAACATGTTGTTGCCTGTGCGAGTAATCGTAATGCCCAAAAAATAGCTGAGAGGTCCAAGATCTTTCATTGCAAACTCAGCCGTGAGGCTGCCCATGAGCTTGACGCGAAGCGAGTCAGTTGAAGTAGTGAGTATAATATCATCCACATAAATTAATAAATAACCGATGTCACCCCCGTGATGATATGTGAAAAGAGAGTTATCACATCGACTTTGTAAGAAACCTGTAGAGGTTACAAAGTCGGTAAACCTTTGATACCACGCCCTCGAGGCTTGCTTGAGCCCATAAAGAGACTTGTTGAGACGACAGACATGATCCGGAAAATCTCGATGTCGAAACCCCATTGGTTGATACATATAGACAGTCTCATTGAGGTTTCGATGAAGAAAAGCGTTGGTTACATCCAACTGATGAATGGACCAAGACTGAGATAATGCTAATGTCAAAACAGTCCGAATCGTAGCCGGTTTAACTACCGGACTAAAAGTTTCCCCACAATCAATACCCACCTCCTGATTTCTACCATCACACACAAGCCGTGCCTTGTACCTTTCGAGAGTGCCATCGGACCTGTATTTGTGGCGAAAAAGCCACATGCTGCGAATAACGTGCATATCAGGGTGTCTCGGGACAAGTTCTCAAGTCTTGTTTTTAATTGAGGCATTAAATTCGGTCTGCATAGCGTTAAACCATTCCGGGTTGGACAATGCATCTTTGGGGTTTTTGGGTATAGGGGCGATGGTTGATGTGGAAAGGTTGAAAATATGTTTCAGTTTGGAAATACCAAACATGGCACGGGTGTGCATAGTTCGAGTGAGGGGTAAGGGTGGTGGAGGTGGTATGGATTCGGTGGGGTGCTAAAGGGGTGAGTGGGAGGTTGGGTCAACAGGTGTAGGGTGGGCCGTGGGTGATTGAGGGTGGGCCGAGGGAGGAGGTGATTAGGCCAAATGGGCTGGCGGAGTGGTGGTGATCAGCTGGTCGGAGTGGGCTGGTGAGAGGGTGAGAGGTGAGGTTGATTGAGCATGGGCCGAAGGAGGAGGGGATTGGGCCGAGGTGATAGTGGGCTGCGGTGAGGGATGTGTAGGTGAGGTGGGCTCAGGTGGTAGGTGTGGTAAGGAGGGAGGTATGTGATGTAAGTATGGGTGCATAGGATCATCCAAAAAATTGTAGGTTTGAGGTGTTTGCTTGTGGGATTTGGAAAAAGGGGAAATAGTTTCATCAAAAAGGACATGTCAATTGATGGTAATTTTTCGGGTTTTAAGGTCAAAGCATTTGTCTCCTCGGTGATTAGAGGGATAACCGAGGAATACACACGGGTAGGAACGGTAAGCAAGTTTGTGAATAGTTGTATGAGGAATAAGAGGAAAGCACATGCACCCGAAGACACGGAGGTGATTGTAAGATGGGAGGCAGTGATATAAACATTGGGTGGGGGTTTGAAAATTATGAATTTTGGTAGGTATAATATTTAATAGGTAGGTTGCGGTTTCAAGCGCGTGTTGCCAAAAGTTGGTTGGTGTAGAAGAGTGGGCCAAGAGGGTACGGATAAGGTTATTTATTGTACGTATTTTCCGTTCGGCTTTGCCATTTTGTGAGGAAGTGTGAGGGCATGAAAAATGGAAGTGCATGCCATGCATATTGCAAAACGTTTGAAATTGATGGTTGGCATACTCTCGGCCGTTGTCGCATTGGAATTGTTTGATTTTAGTGTCAAATTGGCTTTGGATAAAGTTGTTGAATTTTGTGAACATGATAAATACCTCAGATTTATGAGATATAGGGTAGGTCCATAAAAAATATGTGTAATCGTCCAAAAATAGGACATAATAACGATGACCCCCATTAGAAAGAATGGGAGATGTCCAAACATCACTATGAATAATTGTTGGATCTGAGTTTGATTTTGATTGTATTTTATGTTTGTAAATAAGATGAAGATGGATGAGTGTGCAGCGGAAATTAAGATGAAAACAAACTTTGCATACAATCAAACGAGAGTAATACTTTTATCAAACATCTTTACACAATGAACCGAAAGATTGAATTTATTTCAAACACGATTACAATGATTGATGAATGAATGCAAACTCCCCCTCAGCCAGAGCTCAGTAGTTTGTTCGTGCAAAGAAGACGAATGATGCAAGGAGCTAATAGAACAGTACAAAGTACTGAACTATTTATAGGCACTTGCAAACTACTGAGCATCTTAGCTGACGTCACCATGAAAGTGACATCTAACCTCCTAACAAACTCTAACCTCTGATCTATATAGACACTGCTTGTGTTAACTACTGCTAATACATTCTATTACAAAACAGACTTTAGAACAGCTGCTGCAACCTTCTACTGCTGTGAACCCAGCAGCACTTGTCCGGATCAGCAGTGCTTGACTCAAGGCAGTAGATTGAATCAGCAGGACTTTAGTCTCCCATCAGATCTTTAGTTGAGCAGCAGTTATGGGTCAGCAGTTTAGCAAGATCAGCAGATAGGAGGTCATCAGTAGTTGTAATCACTTTCAAGGGGAGAGATTTGTATATCAACATCTGCTTATTCAGGATCCACTGTTGTGATCCAGTTTTGGCTTTAATTATCTGTTCCTCTAATAGGGTTCAATCCTAACAATCTCCCCCTGGAACAGATAATGCCAAAACCCTTAATTATTTGTGGACATTTTATTGCCTCATTAACAGCTCCCTTATCTGACCTTTAAATTGTAATTCAAAGTCAAGGGCATCTGTATCTTCATCATCCCTGCTAAGTGGAAGATCAAGGAGATCCTGCAAATCTTCAAGACTCGGGCCAAGAGCTTGTTCCCTTGATATTTTCTCCACTTCTCCACCAGACCTGAGCAAAGTCAATACACAGGTCTGTTTGTCAGTTTCCCACTTTTGTATTTTTGAGCCTGGTGGGTTTCTTGGGAGATGCTTATTTGCAGAAGTATTTGGTGAGGCTGGCCTATTCATCACTGGCTGAGCAGTGTTTGCAGTTTGACCCAAGCCAAGAGATTCTATGATCATTCTCTTTATGCCTTCTTTTACAAGATCATCTCCTTCTATCATCTCTTGGATGGTTTCATCTCTCAACTGTTTGTGTATCCTTCTTTTATAGATGGCATTACCAGTTGGAGCAGTGGCTCTCCTGATTTGCAGCTTTGATGGTCTTTTTGAAACCGCTGCTTCAGGATGGTCAGATTTTTGAGGAACTTTTGGATCTTTCTTTCTTAATTCCTCCAACCTTTTGTAGGTTGTCCTGACCACATCTTCTTTCTATCTAGCAACTTGTCTTTTGGTACCATAATCAGCAGCAACAAGTTCTTCTTTCATTCTCTTCAGTTCCAACTGTTTGTCAGGTACATTCTTTTTGAACTTTGCCCAATCAGGAGGAGTGTGAGTGACTTTCCTTTTTATCATGTCTTGAATTCTTGCTGCTTCAACTTCAAGCTCAGGAACAGTCCACTCTTTGTACATGTGTCTCTCTCCTTTGTATCTCTTGTGAAACATAATGCTTTCAATGTAGTCTTTCTTCAAAGTTTCAGCTGCTCTTTCTGAAATTTGTTGACTGACATTCTTTGCAAAACATTCTAGGGAACTGACTTGTGTGAGCAGATATTGATAGTATCTTGAAACTTCTTTGTCAGATTTCCCTTGTGTGTTTCTTTTCGAGATATCTTCTGCTTGCTTGGCCTTTATCTTCAAATATTCATCAATATTTTTGGGCCAGGGATATCCTTTGATTGAAGGCAAACTCCTTTTGGCAGGGTCATCCTCAATATAAAAAGATTTTATTTCTTCTCTAACAGCTTCTAGTTCAAGAGGAAATTGAACACCTGCAGGAGGTAAGGGTTTGTGCATTGGAACTGAAGAAAGTGGAACTGATTTTGGTATATTGACAAGAGCTAAAGATTTTGAAGATGTTTGTGATGGTGAAGAGACATCATCTTTAGGAATTAGCCTTCTCCTCTTTATTTGAGGAGGGACTGATGATGTTTTGGATGGAAATGTGGTTATAGTGGCAGTGGTGGGTGATAGACTAACAGCTGTTGAAACAACTGGTGTTCCAACCAATGTTGTCTTTACAGCAGAAGTTATAACAACTGCTGTCTTCTGCCTTTTGACAGGAGGTGATTTTGATTTTGGTGGTGATGGTGGTAAAGCAGTGGATGTAGTGTGTGTTGAGGTGGTGTGTGTTGAAGTGGGAGCAGATGTTGAAACTACTGAAGTACCAACAGCAGTGGATACAACAGGAGTTACAACAGCTGTTTTAGGTGGTGGTTTTTGAGCAGACTTTGAACGTCTGTCTGGAATGGATTTGGGTAGCCTTACTCTTCTTGTAGGCTTCTTCTTTTCATCAATAAGATTTTCATCATCTCTTGATCCTGAAGTACCCTGATCCGGATAATCCACCCTGGCTTTCTTTTTGGCCTCTCTATCCCTTTTCACACATGCAAGTGCTTCTGCAAGTGCATTTGTGGTCACATCAATTTTCTTACTCCCATCTGGCAAAGGAATCTGTTTGGTCATATTTGAATTTTCTGGTGCAAGGTAGAGACCATCTGTTATTCCTTTCCTTCTCCACTCCTGAATTTTCTCCCCCTTTTTGGCATTATCTTCGGGGAGTTGATCAATGAAGAACACTGGTGGAGGAGCAGTGCCAGAGTTGTGCAGGATCTGAGTTTTGAGAGCCTTGAGATCAGCCTGAGTGTCTTTGAACCTAGACTCCATAGCATTTCTCAGCTCTTGAACATGTTTTTCATGTTGCTGATCTGCTACTTGTGCTTGATGATGGAGAAAAGGTTGAAAGAGATTATAGAGCTCATTTGTAGCAGGTGCCTGTTGGAGAGCAGGTGCTTGAGGTGGAACAGCAGTGGATTGTACCTTTTGTACCTGTAACAACTGTTGGAGCATATCTTTGAGCTCTGCAACAGAGTTATCAAGTTTTTCAACACGAGCCGTCAATTTCTGGTACTTTAAATCATCACCCAATTGAACGGGATCATCTGATTTCCCACTAACAGTGGTTTTATCAGTGGTAGAGGTAGGGAGTTTACTCCAAACATTAACCACTGATGCCCCTTTTTCTTGGTACTGGGGTCTTCTTCCTTCAACACTTGACAACCTTTTGATGTTGCCAGTAGGATAAATAAATCCACTGGTGGTTGGCAGAGATGCTATAAAAGGAATTGCCTCCAAGGAAGTCTTATTGATGTAACCACTGTCCAACTGTAAACCAGTGGGTTCAACAGTTGTAGTGGCTGCTTCACTTAGATTACCACAAAGAGTTACTTGTAACTCAATGGGTGTAACCTCCTCAGGTTGTGTTGGTGGGTTAGCAATGAATGATACAGCAGGCTCAGTCATTTGTTGAGGCATATTCTCATTGACAGGTGATTGAGAAGGACTGAGTAATGCCTGGTTCAAATCAATTGCATCCAACAGTAGTTGTGTTTTTGGTGGAATTGTGGATGTGATAGTTGGTGTAGAAGGCGGACTTGCTCCGGGCATTGAGCTGTGGATGATGGAAACGAGTGTATCCAGAGCATCATAATGTGGTGGCCCTTTGTGTACAACCTGTTCTTTTTGTGAAGAAGCAGGAGGAGTTATGGTTATGGGTTGAGATATTTGTACCAACTGCTGTGAGGAAGGAGCAGCAGTGGTTTCTTGTGACATTTGTGTTGTCACAGGCATTAACTCTGGTATCTCATCCTCCAGAGTTGCCGTTTTGATTGGTTTGGGGGGGTTTTGATTTTTCTTTTTGTAAAGCCTTTTGGGTTTTGTAGGTGTGCGTTTCAAAACAGTTGGTCTGTTGCTTTGATCACCTAGAGCAGTAGGCTCAGCAGCAGATACCTGAGGAGCAGTGGTAGCTGCTAAATTCTGCTCAGGTACCCCTGCTTGTGTTTTGCAAGGTGCTCACATACGTGAAAAAGTTTCAGATGTTAGGCAATTTATTACAGTTGTCTCACCTTGGTTTATTAAAGCTAAATCATCCTTACTGAATTTCTTTTCAAAATAGTAACTTAAAAACCTTGGAAATAGTAAGAATGATTTGGTTTCAACATTATTAACCAAATCTTTAAAGATTTCCCGAGAATAGTTATAATTTTCTTCTTGAAGAATTGCATATCCTAGATTTTAAATCTTTATAGGGATCTCATTAAAAGAAGTGGTTTTGTTTGAAATACATAGTAGGAGGGTATGAAATAGGAATCTGGGTGCAGGAGGAAAATAACCTTTTTCTAAGGTTAGTTTCTTCATCATTGTGGCTTCATACCCTCTTTCAATGAAGTCAATGTGCAACTCGTTTTTAGTGAAGGAAGTTTTACCTGCCTGATCATCAAGTTGAAAGACTTCGGAGATGGATTGTGGCGTGATTTGGACCTTTTTACCCTTTATAGAAGAGTGAATGGCGGTTGCAATGTCTCCTTGTTTTTCAAGGGTTGCATTCTTCCAAAACTCCCTTTGGGTCGCCAAACAGACTGGTGCATTGGCGGTGAGCAAAGTTTTGTACTTTGATTTTGCCATGATGTTAATAATGGAATCGAAAACATCTGTGGTTCCTGGTTTTGTGAGAAGACCCAGGAGATTGTGAGATTTTTTGAATGGAATTTCAGTGGAGATTGCCTTTTTAGAGGCTGTTTTCAATGATTTTGATGTGGGTTTTGCAGATGACTTCGATTTTGTCATTTTTGAAACGAATGATCGAAGGAATTTGTGAGAGATGAGAAGAAAAACTGCTTTGAGAAGAGAATTTTTAAGAATTCAATTCGACAGTAAAACCCTGTTTTGGTGGTGAGTGGGGAATTTTATAGGAAAAAGAATGAATGCTGACGTGGCAGCTGTTACAAAAGGTCTGACTGCTATGTACTGCCCACGTGACAACCACTGGTGAAAATGAAGGACAGTACTTTTGATGAAAGCAACTGATGAAAGCAGTGGAAAGGGGGCAATGGATGATTTTCACTATCAGTGGATAGCATATCAGTGGATAAGACACTGCTTTTGAACAACAGAGGTTATCAAGAAATGAGAGAACAGAGGTTGCCTTTCAGTAGTGGGCAGGCTTTTTGAAGTAGAGCAGACTTTTGAACAATCAGTGGTTATGGCAAACTTTTAAGGATTTTAATGAAATTTTCATTTTTAGCTATTTTTAAGGATGGATTTTTGATTTTCTGAAAACATTTTGTTGCTTTTATTCATAGAAAAACAAGATGTTGCTTGTTATTCCATGGTTAGCATCCCAATCCTAGAGACCAAGCTTTCAAAAGTGGCTGTATCAAGTGCTTTTGTGAGCACATCTGCCAGCTGGTCTTTAGTTGGGACATGATGCAGAGAAATCAAACCTTTTTCATAGCAATCCCTCACAAAGTGATGTCTGATGTCGATGTGCTTTGTGGTAGAGTGGGAAACTGGATTTTTTATGATATTTTCTGCTGCCTGGTTGTCCAACATGAGTGGTGTCTTTAAGGCAGTGATACCAAAATCCAGCAACTGATTTTGAAGCCACAGGAGTTGGGCTGTACAGCTTGCAGCAGCAATGTATTCAGCCTCAGCAGTGGATGTTGAAACTGCTGCTTGCTTTTTGCTTTGCCAAGAGACTAAGCAATCACCTAGAAATTGGCACCCTCCTGAAGTGGACTTCCTTGTGGTATGACATCCAGCAAAGTCACTGTCTGAAAAACCTGAAAGCTTGATATTCCCATTAGCTGGATACCAGATACCAAGTGTGGGAGCACCTTTTATGTATCTGAGAATCCTTTTTACAGCAATGAGATTTGATTTTCTGGGAGCTGATTGACTTCTTGCACAGACACATGTTGCAAACATGATGTCTGGTCTAGATGCAGTTAGGTACAATAAAGACCCAATCATGCTTCTATAAAGTGTTTGGTCAATCAGCTCATCCTTTTCATCAGACATGACCAGCTTATTTGTGGCCATGGGTGTGCTGCATGGTTACAATCATTCATATCAAATTTAGTTAAAAGTTCTTTAGCATATTTGCTTTGATGAATGAAGGTTCCATTTTGCAATTGCTGTACTTGGAGACCAAGAAAGCATTGCAGCTCACCCATTGCACTCATTTCAAACTCAGCTGTCATGAGTTCTCTAAACTCTTCACACATTTTGGTACATGTGCTTCCAAAAATAATGTCATCCACATAAATTTGGACAATCATTAAATCTTTCCCTCTCCATTTAAGAAACAGTGTTTTATCAATGGTACCTCTTTTGAACCATTTGAGAGTAGAAAGTTGGAAAGAGTTTCATACCAGGCCCTTGGTGCTTGTTTCAGGCCGTACAAGGCTTTGTTTAGCCTGTAGACATGATCAGGATAAAATGGATCCTCAAAGCCTGGAGGTTGACATACATACACCTCTTCTTGCAATGTACCATAGAGGAAAGCACTTTTGATATCCATCTGAAACACCTTCATGTTGTGGTTGACAGCAAAGGCCAGGAACAGTCTGATAGCTTCCAATCTTGCAACAGGGGTGAATGTTTCATCATAATCAATCCCCTCTTATTGTCTGTAACCTTGAACCACAAGCCTGGCTTTGTTCTTGACAACAATGCCCCTTTCATCTATTTTGTTCTTAAAGACCCACTTTGTGCCAATGGGACTAACCTCTTTTGGCAGTGGTACAAGCTCCCATACTTGTTGTCTTTTAAACTGTTGGAGCTCCTCTTGCATGGCTTCTACCCAGCTGTTGTCTTTTAGTGCCTCTTGGTACTTGACTGGCTGATGGAGTGATAGAAAACCAGCAAAAAGACAAATGTTTTGGGTTTGGCTTCTTGTGAGCACCCCTTCATTTATGTTGCCAATGATTTGATCAGGTGGATGAGATCTCAAGAAGATTAAATCTCCTTGGTATGGTATGATGGCATTTGTTGATGAAGGCTGCAAATGTGTATCATCTGAGCTAACCACTGTTGGTGACTTTGATGACCCAGCAGTGGCTTCAAAAGGTGGTGGAATGGGTGGTAATGAAGTGGACCACTGCTGACTTTTATCCACTGTTTGAGGACTTTTGTCAGCAGTGTTTGAGGATGTGGAAGCAGTGGTAGATGGGCTACTTTGGTCAACAACTGTTGAGGTAGTAGTGGTTGAGCTTTGACAGCTGTTTTGAACAACTGATGCTTTTCCATTTGTGGCAGACTTTTGAGGAATGATGATTTCATACCCATAGTCTGGTGTTGTATCCTCTGTTGGACCTGCACTGTTAGTCTTGACAGCACTATTTTCAAAAGTGAATTTTTCAAGATCAAACAGATCAGCAGGATTTGCTGGGATTTTCATTGAGGAAAGTTCATTGAACTTTACATTCAAAGTCTCCTCCACTGCCTTGGTCCGTGTATTGAACACTTTGTAGGCCTTGGCAGTGGCTGAGTATCCCAGATGATAACCACAAACAATTTTGGCTGCAAATTTTGAAATGGAATCTTTTAAGTTCAAAATAAAGCATGGGCAGCCAAACACCTTGAAGTATGAGATCAGTGGTTTAATTTTATACAGAATTTCATAAGCAGTGTTTTTGTGCCTGGGGTTTATTAAAACTCTGTTCTGGACATAGCAAGCAGTGTTTACTGCCTCTGCCCAGAAAGTTAGTGGCAAACCTGAATCTGCAAGCATGGTTCTGGCAGCCTCAATTAAAGTTCTGTTCTTTCTCTCAACAACCCCATTTTGCTCTGGTGTTCTAGGGATGCTGTACTGCCTTACAATCCCTTTCTTCACACAGAAGGCATCCAACTCCTTATTTTTAAATTCTGTGCCATTGTCACTCCTAAAGCTTTTCACTGGAAGGTCAAATTGCTTTTCAACCTTGGCAGCAGCCATCATTGCACAATCACATTGGGGATTTTCCTCATCTTCAGCTCTCTCTTCTTTCTCACCTGCCTTTTCTTCTTTGTTCTCTTCTGACCATGGATCTGTCAGTGGTTCAATCAGGGTGCCTGAACTTTCTCCCAACAGTACTTCATTAGCCACAGTAGTAACCACTGCTTCAATTACCTCATCCACTGTTTCAGAAACCAGCTGTTCCTCTTCAGATTCAACACCCTCCTGTATTGACTCTAATGCCATCAAACAAAATTCATCATGAGAAGAAACATTGGAGGCATAGAGTGCAAAATTTTCATCACTAAGGTCTTCAGGCATACTGCTCCAGTCAACAAACCCTTGAGTGAAAAAGCTTTGTTGATCTGGTTGTGCTGCTGCTAGAGCAGTGGTTTGAGATGCAGGTTGCACTTGTGCCTGAGGGACAGGGGTTTGAACATATTGGATCTGTGGAGCAGCTGTTTGGACATAATGTACTGGCACAGGGGCAACAGCATAGTGAGCAGTGTTCACATGTGCTGCTGGGGCATATTGGGCATAGTGCACAGTGTTTTGATTTTGAGGTCTAGGGTTTGAACTAGGATGAGTGATTATGGGGCCAGCAGTTTGACTCCTACATTCCCTAGCAAAGTGTCCTAACCTATTACACTTGTAGCACTTGATTTTCGATTTATCCAACCCAACCCTTAGATTCCCATGCAACCCTGGGAATTTTCGCCCTGTTCTTTTATAAAACTTGCTAGTTCTAACACTTAGCAAGGCCAGTTGATGCAAGATGTCCATTTCCTCTAAATCAGTGGGGTCAAAATGCTGTAGATCATTGAGTTCAAAGCTTAGATTGTCTGTCATCTGGTTTTCGTTTGCAGTGAATGCATAACTTGTAGAGTGAGGATCAGGGTTGTTAAAATTTGCACCAGCAGTTATGTCAATGAAGTGATCATAACCCTGATCCTTACCACTACTCCCAGATTCTTCTTGACCCAAAAGAGCAGTGTTACCGAATGTATAATCATCAACGGTTTTTCCTGACTCTTGTAACTTCCTTTTCTGGTTCAACTCCCTTTCGTAGGTCAGGAGTCGACCATGGAGTTGGGTCAAGGTCAGATCCTTGAACTCAGGTGAATTTCGGGTGACAAAAGCTATGGTGTCCCATTTTTCTGGCAGTGACCTGACGAACCAGCTATTTTGAGTTGAGTTTGTAAAAGTGGTTTTAACAAGCCTTAGTTCACTGATGAGACAACTGAAACGCTCAAATTGTTGCGTCAGTGATTCACCTTTAACATGACAAAATGTTTCATACTGTTGGTTCAGGATTTCCCTATTGTTTTCTATGACTTCTTCGGTACCCCCAAACTGTTCCTTAAGTGCGTCCCACAATTCTTTGGCACTGTTACAGTGTAACAGTCCAGCATATATTTCATTGGGCAGCGCTGAAGCTATGATGCTAAACGCTTTAGCATCTAGTTCGATCTTTTGAAAGTCGGTTTCGGTATAGTTTTCAACTAGTTTTGGAACAAACTTTTTAGTATCTTCAGCGCTTGGCACTGTAGGAACATGGGGACCAAAGACGACAGACCTCCAACAACCTGTGCTTTGTTGAGCGAGGATGTGACCCATCCTCCTCTGCCAGATGTTGTACTCATTTATTTTTAGCATAGGTGGTTTAAAAAGAGAACCAATGTTGTTTTTATCGTCCTGAGATTGTGACGTCATTCTTGTTGTTTTACAGGTACTGAGAAATCAACTTTAATGGTGATTAATCCTTACTCTGTTTTTCAACGACGAACAAACGATCAGTATCAACTGTTTTGAGCTGAACTATTTACGTCAAAATGATTGTTAAATCAAATTTGACTGTTCTAGCTCTGATACCAATTGTTGGATCTGAGTTTGATTTTGATTGTATGTTATGTTTGTAAATAAGATGAAGATGGATGAGTGTGCAGTGGAAATTAAGATGAAAACAAACTTTGCATACAATCAAACGAGAGTAATACTTTTATCAAACATCTTTACACAATGAACCGAAAGATTGAATTTATTTCAAACACGATTACAATGATTGATGAATGAATGCAAACTCCCCCTCAGCCAGAGCTCAGTAGTTTGTTCGTGCAAAGAAGACGAATGATGCAAGGAGCTAATAGAACAGTACAAAGTACTGAACTATTTATAAGCACTTGCAAACTACTGAGCATCTTAGCTGACGTCACCATGAAAGTGACATCTAACCTCCTAACAAACTCTAACCTCTGATCTATACAGACACTGCTTGTGTTAACTACTGCTAATACATTCTATTACAAAACAGACTTTAGAACAGCTGCTGCAACCTTCTACTGCTGTGAACCCAGCAGCACTTGTCCGGATCAGCAGTGCTTGACTCAAGGCAGAAGATTGAATCAGCAGGACTTTAGTCTTCCATCAGATCTTTAGTTGAGCAGCAGTTATGGGTCAGCAGTTTAGCAAGATCAGCAGATAGGAGGTCATCAGTAGTTGTAATCACTTTCAAGGGGAGAGATTTGTATATCAACATCTGCTTATTCAGGATCCACAGCTCTGATCCAGTTTTGGCTTTAATTATCTGTTCCTCTAATAGGGTTCAATCCCAACAATAATATCAAATGGTTTTAAAGTACTTGTATTAGATGCAACAAAAGGAAGTCTAGTATGTTTACCAAAAATACAAGCGGTGCAAACGTTTTTATTAAAAGAACCAAAAGAAACGAAACGAGAATTTTTTAAAGTTTGTAAAATAGCTGGGCCTGGGTGACCGAGCCGTTGGTGCCAAATGTCTTGAGAGATAGTTGCATAAGTGGAAGCGGTGTTGAGGTTCATGATGTTAGACGGACTGAGAGTGTATAGATCTCCTGAGCTATTGCACCGTAGGATAGGTTTCTTGGTCTGGAGATCCTTCACAGTAAAACCATATGGGTCAAATTCAACAGACAAGTGATTATCAGTTGTAAAACGACGCACAGAAATAAGGTTTTTGACTAAGTTGGGTGCGTATAAAACATTATTGAGTTTAAATGGTGGGAATGGTGGTGGGAGGGTTATGTTGCCTTGTCCAAGAACCGGAATCGTTGTGCCATTGCCAACTATTATGTTGCGAATAATGCCAGAATTAAAAATAGAGTGAAACTTATCAATTTGAGGAGACATTGTACCTGACGCACCCGTGTCCATGGTCCATGATGAGTCATTATTGTGAAGAGCCAAGTTTTAGAGAGCTTGGGCAATGTCGGTTGGAGAATAGCCAGTCGCATATGTTTGGGCCGTAGAAGAAGCTGCTGGTTTTGGGCCTAAAAGTCCCTGGGCCGAAGTAGAAGGTTGTGGTGATGGTGCATTAGTTGGGCTTGGGTTGGACGGGTAGGGACATGGCGGTGGGGTCCACTGGGTCCAATAGTTCATGGGCGGCTGAGATGAGTACCATGGTGGTGGTGGCGGCCAATAATTTTGCTGCTGCTGATATCGTCCGCCGCGTCCATAGGAGGAGCGACCGCGGCCACGACCTCGACCACGTCCCCGTTCAGAATTGTTGTCGGTTCGGGTGTGAGTGCAGCTGTTAGGAGATGCACGAGTAGGTTCTGTGGTGGCATGAAGAGCAGTGCTGGCCGATTGAGCCGAGAGTTTTGCTTGTGCAGTCTTTCGGTCTTCAACTTGGCATAAACGCGACCGAGTGTTGTAAAAATCTGGAAGAGGTAGTGTTTGCTGTAGGATGAGAGAGATGCTCTCATACTGATCCGTTAAGCCGGTGAGAATATGAAGAACCAGTTGGTTTTCGGAGACGGTGGACCCGAGACTTATGAGTTGATCATAAAGCAGCTTCATGTGTTGACAGTATTCGGTCATAGTGGAAAATTGTTCAAGGCGCGTGTTGAAAAATTTGTTTTGGATGGTGATGGTACGAGCCGCTTGGTTGTCAAGAAAAAGATTTTTAAGTCGACACCAAGCGTCGTATGCAGTGGTGTTGGTAATCATGATGGTGTGCATGAGATCCTGAGATATGGTATCGTATATCCACTGAAGAACAATGGAATCTATACGTTCCCATGACTCAAGATAGGTATGTTTGGGGGCGGTTTCTTTGGCTTTGTCTTTGTCTGTTTCGGTGGAGGAGGAGGTACCGGTGTCGCGAGCTTGCAAGTGGTCGAAGACATCATAGGCTTTACAGTGAAGAACGAAGAATTCAGCCCATGTGTTGTAGTGTACGGTTTGACTATCAAGAATCAGCGGGATGAAGTTCTTGATATTGTTAACCGTGACAGCAGGATGGATGGTTGAGGAAGACATGATCGGCCGATGTATGAGATTGGCCGATTATGAGAGAGAGAGGAAGGGGGGGGGGCGAAAAAAAGGAAGAAGATTTAGGGTTAGGGTTAAGCTCTTGATACCATGAAGAATGATATGGCTCAATTGCATTCTCTTTCATTGATACCTCAATATAAATACAAGATACAATCCCTTATCTTAGGGAACAAGTAAATATAAATCTTAGGGAACAAGTATCTTAGGGAACAAGTAAATACAAATCTTAGGGAACAAGTAAATACAAAATCATATCTATATTTACATAAGGGATATTCTATTAATCCCACCAAAGCCGCTCGGTGTAAGAAACAAAGGGATCCATAAAAGACAAGACAAACATAAAGACCATGTCCAATATTTCCCCGCAAGTAACATAGAACATATTTAATAGCAATCATATACGATTGAACATGTGAAGACAACTTTCACATAGAAAATATCATGACAAGTGATAGTGAGACACAAAGGGTACCTCCAAGAATGTTATGTGTAGTAGGATCCGGTTTCCCATAATTTGGACTCATGTTATAAGAGGATTTCATGCAACCATTTAGAACATGAGTAAGAACATCATACACATAAGTGTTTTTTTTTTTTTTTTGTTAAAATAGACCGGATGAACATGTAGGTACGAGCAATTCAAGAAACTAGAAATATATCTTATTATGGCAAACTTTGTAAAAGGGTAATTGTTAGGCCCTAAAGTGTGAGACTGACGCATCAAATTAACACAACGGGTTATGGTTACGAACTGGGCTCTACCGGGTTAGTTTATATTAGGTTGTGGACCTTTATAGGTCACTTGGGCCAAGCTTTAGGCCATGTGGGCCAAGCAGGCCCAAGGGGAGCCCATGTATGGAAGTGGGCTTGAGTTAGTATATAAACAAGTTATTAACTTGTTTTAGGGTTGGAACCTCTTGGAGCCTCTTGTTACGAAAAAGTTCTAGAGTTAGAGAGAGGCGATTCGATTGTGGTGTAGGAACTTGTACTAGACGGTTTTGCTAGTTGATAGTAATAGAATCGTGTGCATGTTTGAAAGGTGATTCGGTTTGTTTTTCGTGTTTCATATTTTCGGTTTATCTTGAATCATTTTGTGTTTGGTTTCCGCACTCTCACAAGATTAGGTTTGATATCATTGAAAGATCCGGTTAAACGGGACTTACAAGAGGTATCAGAGCCTTTAGAACCTATTTCTAGGCTCGGTTTGATATCAAAGATTCAAGATTTTCATTATTTTTGGGTTGGTGTTCTTCGCGTTCTTCGTGGTGTTCATCCGAAGTTTATTGAAAATTCTTTTATTTTGGTGTTTTGATCTTTTGAAAAGGTGTTAACAGATTGTACAAATTTTTAAACTTTACAAAATTTTCGGAACACCAACTGTTTCTTAATTGGTATATTTTAAAAAAAAAATTGATAAAATCAAATATTGATTTGAAAAGTTCCATTATTTCCGAAATTCCATATTGCATATCATTCCTATTTTGGCCCTGGTATCTCGAGAGATTTTCGTGAAAGTTTGCATCACATTATTTCGAGTCCCCAATATCTCGAGAGAAATTCATTTCCAAAAGCAGGGTTGGAGTTCTCGAGTCATCTCTCAACGTTCTCGACTCATCTTCAGCCGGTCTCGACTTTTAATCACTCCCACACAGTCTCGAGTTTCTTCTTCACAGGTTTCAAATCACGTGCAACGAATTTCTCACTGGTCTCGACTCCAATCTTTAAGGAAACAGCTTTTTGACTCCATCTCCACCGTCTCGACTCACTTTAACACTGTGTTCCCGAGTTTCATTAAATCAGAGAAAAGAAAAGATTTGGAATGAAATAATTTTAAGTTGTGTTCCAGAGTTTCATTAAATGAGAGAAGAGAAGAGAAAATGAGAGGTTTTTTGCCTAAATTTAATCTTTCCAATTTGGAAAGAAACGGAGAGAAGAGAAAAGAAAATGAGAGAATCATTTCTTTTCTCCCCTTAACTTAACTCGGGAACACAGCCTTAATTGGTCATCATTTGATATCATTGCTTTAACCGGTCTCGAGTCATCATCTTTCTTCAGGAGGTCTCAAGTTATCAACATTTGATCTTCATCTCGAGTCGCAACCGCTGTTCCGACTCACACTCGCATCTCTACAACTGGTCTCGAGTCATCAACCTTCACAGCAGGTTTCGACTCACAAAATCTCGAGTCCGTCATCACTGTTTCGACTTCCATCTTCCTGGTTTCGAGTCACTTCATTCTTCTCGAGTCGCAACCACGGTTCCGAGTCGCAACCGAGATCTCGAGTCATCAAAGGTCTTGAGGCATTGATCTTCTGAGTCGCAACGACGTTCATCATCTTCACACCTGCAACTTAATCATCTTCGTCGCCAACTCCGACCAACAACCATCATCACCATCTTCTCCGATAACTGTCTCGTCGATCTCTCATTCATCACCCTTAACCGTCATACTCACCACTTGCAGTCACCATCATCGTTTGCAGCCATATTCATCGCTTGTGGACCACCGTGATCAATCGATATCATCATCATCGTCAATCTTACGCCGACCACCATCATCTTCCGATCACCTTTCTTTTCAACCACCTCAGGTCACCGTCACCGTCATCCGCCACCATCGTCATCGACGTGCTTCGTCACTTCCGACCACTTCAACGGCGTATGTACCATTAGGGTTTCGGTTCGGTATTTCTTAAACGAAGAAGACAGTGACGGTGTATGTTTAGGTTTAGATTGATTATATTATTAATAAAATCATTATATAATTATTAATCAATCATTACCTAATCATTGATTTTTAATAATAATAATAATAATTATAAATAGTTTTCTTATATATTAATTAAAAAATTAAAAAAAAGGGGTTTGTTTTGTTTGTGATATCGGTCTGACAGGTTTTGAGGTGCGGTTCAGAAAGTGGGTTCATTCGATTGAAAGGTTTTGAGTTAGCGAGCACACGGGTTCTCGTTTGGTTTGTGTTTTGAGGAGAAGAACAAAAGTATCAACCTCCCACTGAAATTATGATATTCCGTGAAGAGATACTTTCTGTCTTTTGCACTCCTGAGTGTAGAGAAAGAGTTGAGGCATATCGGTTACACAACGCTGAGTTGATTCAAGATTACAAAGATATTAAAAATAAAAACTTTACTTTGGCTAAAAATGAAAAACTTTATAAAGAAAAAATTGAAGCCCAAAGGAAAGATATCATTCAGTTAAAAGAAGATCTCAGCGCTAAGAACTGTAATTTTTTAGATGCTCTAGCAACAATTAGTGACTTGACCAAAGAACTAGAAGACCTAAAGGTCAAATATCAGGTAAATGAAATTAATATTAAAAAATTTGACACTTCTAGTAATTTGGTCAAGAACATTTGTGATATACAACTAGAGTACAAAGAAAAGAAAGGGGCTGGTTTGGGATACACAAAAACTCCTCCTCCATACAATCACAACTATACTTATTTGCCATTCACGGAAGAGGAGTTAATTAATGAGGGCAAGATGACTTATGGACCAAAAATTGATAAGTCATCAGTCAATAATGGTCCTGCTGGCAATAAACAGTCAGCCCCGTTAATGAACTTTGTCTCTAAAGGAGATGTTGATCCTAACCAATCGTTTGCATGTGCAGAAAGGATAGACTTGAAATGTGAAGATACTCTTGGGGGAGAACAAGCTTTAAATTCTGATTTACCTAAAAACTGTTTTGATGAAAATAATCCTGATCTTGTTTTGGGACAAAATACTTTTAGTATGTTTCTTTCGTTAGCGTCTAATGGGCCTGATGTTTTGGGCAAGACTGATGATGGGTGTGTTGAATCTGTGAACATTAATTCTAGTGATGGATTTTCTTCAGTTAATGATTGTGAATGTGATGTTTCTAACTCTTCAGTTGATGATAGTGGTACAGGTGAGGTCCCTCAGGATACATTCAGTGAAACCACTGAAACTACTTCTCAAGAAAATCAAGAATATCCTGATTCTTCTTCTGAATCGGTCTCAGTGGGTGTCCCTAATGTTGAATCTAGTGGGACCCCATTGGAAACCGTTGATGCATGTGATGCAGAAACACGTGTTGATGAAACTTCTACATCTTCTGAAATTAAAACTGAACTAGATTTTGAAAAAGAAGAGGTGGTCACATTAAATGAAAAGTCACAAGAAAATGTTTCTGAAAAGGAAATTAAAACAGAAACGGAATCGTCTTTTCAAAATGATCCAGATAAAATTATAAAAGACGAAAAACATCACCTGTCTGAATCTCATGCTTGTGCTAGTTCTGATCAACAAGTAAAGAAGAAATCAGAAAAGACACATGGAACACAAGCAAAGCAACTTAAGCATGCTAAGCAAGCTCGGTCATCTAGATCCATCAGATCAGCTACTGTTGCTGGCTCTCCGAATCTCCATACATTGAAGCGACAGACACGTTTCAACTGTGGAATTCCTGGGCACATTGCTAGAAATTGTGTTCATCTCCCAAACGTGCAACAAAATGCGAATATTCACTCTTATGCTGATGTTTGCGAGCCGGTTCACAACACGCAAAAGGAGCCAAAACGAGCAGATCAAAGTCGGGGGTATACGAAGTCTGCTTATCAAGGACAATCACGATCTCATAAGGCTCGTGACAAGGTGATTAAAAGCTCCAATAAGGGAGAAAAGATGAAGAATGGTGCTCAGAGCAACAAGACTTCTGCGAACAACAAATACAAGCATCCATATTCGTCTTCGTCTAAGAGAAATGTGCAGGCGCATCCAGTGCAAAAAGGATCAGTTTGTCCTTCAGGACCTGCTAGAGCAAATCAAGATGCTCAAAACGTCTTTCCGATGAAAAGACAAACTTGCTACAACTGTGGCATTGCGGGTCATATTGCTAGAAACTGCACACGGCGTCCCCATGTACCCTACTATATACAAAATCAGAGGGTTACACCTAAGGATAACTATGATTCTAAGCCAATGAAGGTATCTTCACCTAAGGCAATGAAGAATGTGAATCCCAAGGTTAAACCATCTGATGGTGATTAGAACGCTGCTAAAAACAAACGCAACGCTGTTCAAGAACAGAAACGTTTTTCTAAAACTAACAAGCCTGAATCAGCTAAAGTTGCTCAATCGAAGGCAACAAACACGTTTGTTAAACCGAAACAGATTTGGAAACCCAAATCCAAAGCAGCAATGTCTCCAATCCTTGAAACTAAAGGGGACTTATGTTTAAAGGAAGTGTCTTATTTTGATGCTTCAGGAAATCCCAGGACCACGATGGCCTGGGTACCCATGTCTTACTAATCTCCTTACTTTTCAGGAACAACTAAGGAGGAGCTGTTGACAATCTCTGGAATGTTGATAGCGGTTGTTCCAGAGATAAAAACGGGTAACATTTCACTATTGCAAAAAGTTCAAATTTTTTTTACAGATGATATGTTTCCTTTGGAGGAGATTAGAGAAGTAAGATAAGATCAGCAAAAGGTACAGTTTAAATTCAGTACTTTGATTTGAATATTGATTAGTCTTTAATCTGATGATAGAACGGTTAAACAAAAATATTTTCCCTTTTTCTTAGTTTATAACTTTGTACATAAAGTGTCCTTTCTCTAGTAAATGGTAAATTTGCTCAAAAATACAAGATTTATGCACAAATTTAGGGGGGGGGGGAGAGGGACATACAGATAGATATATAGTTTAGGGGGAGAAAACTAAGAAAATACAAAAAGAGTTTGCTATATATATGTATTGCTTTAGGGGGAGAAAATGGAAAAAATACAAAATCCTTAGAAAAATGAAAATGCCAAAAAGATAAATTGCATGATAAGGGAAGTGAAATAAATGTTCGTGTTAAAGGGTTTGACTAACACATGTAAGGTGCCATAGCTGAAAAGACTAGGATCTTCTGCGATATGTCGATAGGCTTGACGCTCAAAATGATAAAAGATACTAAGTGATATAAACATAACAGACTATGTACCATGTGGGTAACATACCAACGGCGTATGATTATATGGTCTTAAATCTTGCGTTGATAGATAGCCAACATCTGAGGTTTCGGGTCTTTATATTGTTGAATCATCCGGGGATATCTTGGTTGTCCTTCTGTTCAGAACTAAATTAGTACATGACCCCAGGAAAGAAAGTCACTTGGAATTAGCTCATTTCTATTTGAATGTCTGTATGTTGTCCCGATACACACAATTTTGGCCTGACTCTGAAATTTTCTCTGAAAAAGTCGTGTATCTCCTCTGCTGCATCCAGATATATGCTGACCTGGAGGTGCTAGGCAACGTCAGCTTCTGCTGCATCCAGATACATGCTGACCTAGCTGTACGTTGTCGCTCTATAGATCTAATACACCCGAAAGAGGCCCTCAAGTGCCCAAAAGAAACCCAAGAAACCTATATCAAACTGAGAAAATCTCATTTGATTTGTATATTATACCCTCTCTGCTTAAGATCTATTCTGTTCCCAGATAAAATTTCAGAGATCTGGATTGGACTTGTGAAATATGTGGTAGGGAAGATACTTGCATGATAGAGTGTGCTGTTTATATTTCCGGGATTTGATTAGTATTTATTTGGGTGTTCATTGTTAAGAAATCAAAACATGATAAAACAGATTATATGCAGACCTAGACACAGTCAGGATATCTTAAAGGATGTCATCAGTATACTCACCTGCTACGATGAATCGTTGTGCTTACCTTGATCGCAGGGGTATGCCTTTGAATGGGACACACGGGTATATAGTATAATATTACCTTAAGCATATCACGAAGTTGAAAAATTGAAAGTTGAGCGTTAAAGTTTAAGTGGACAACCATATTGGCAATCGCATAGACCAGTTTGATTAGGCTCGTACTGAAAAGTGTTCCTTATTCTGCCCGAGAACGAATTTTGATCCCATTGCAATTGTAATTGTATATTATGGTAGTTATTTATATTTTGAGTTTTTATTTGTTTTTAGTTCTTAAAATTAAAAATTAAAAAAATAGAAAATTCAAAATACAAAAATAGTGTCTTGCTTTTCCATAAAACCAAAAATCCAAAAATATAGTGATTATTTGTTTTTTTTTTCTTAAAATTAAAAAATTATAACCGTTCTTGAAGATTAGACTGATCATCAAAAGTTGAAAGAATTTAAATTGTGAAATCCGAGTACAAGTACTTGGATGTACCTAGTGTTCATATGGTACTCTCCCTGTTGCATAAGAAATGTTTGTTTATAAGTTTGTGAGCATGTGCAGAACTTGATTTCAATCAAGAACAGGGGTTGATGAAGATTGAGATGCTGTTTGCTGTTCACGAAGTCTGAAGCAGCACAACAACTAGATGTACCTGAGTCAGAAGAATCGGATACGAAACGCCGTCTGACAATGAAAGTACATTTGAAGAAGTACCATGAACCTGCTTGAAAGACAAAGATTGAAGAAGAAAAGAGCTGCTGAGAATCCTCCTCTCACATTCTTTTTGACAAGATTTTCAAGCAAATGCTGATCAAGATCCTGAAATGAGGCTAACCACAAGAGCTGAAGAAAGAGACCCAGTGCTGAGAGTTCAGAAGTCAAGAACTTCCACAACATCTGCAGCATAGCGTCAACCATAGATTTCGTTGAAGACGTTGCTGAATTCAAGTTATGAAGACAATTTGATGGCATCAGTCTAGGGGGAGATTGTTAGGCCCTAAAGTGTGAGACTGACGCATCAAATTAACACAACGGGTTATGGTTACGAACTGGGCTCTACCGGGTTAGTTTATATTAGGTTGTGGACCTTTATAGGTCACTTGGGCCAAGCTTTAGGCCATGTGGGCCAAGCAGGCCCAAGGGGAGCCCATGTATGGAAGTGGGCTTGAGTTAGTATATAAACAAGTTATTAACTTGTTTTAGGGTTGGAGCCTCTTGTTAAGAAAAAGTTCTAGAGTTAGAGAGAGGCGATTCGATTGTGGTGTAGGAACTTGTACCAGACGGTTTTGCTAGTTGATAGTAATAGAATCGTGTGCAAGTTTGAAAGGTGATTCGGTTTGTTTTTCGTGTTTCATATTTTCGGTTTATCTTGAATCATCTTGTGTTTGGTTTCCGCAATCTCACAAGATTAGGTTTGATATCATTGAAAGATCCGGTTAAACGGGACTTACAGTAATAGACGACCTAAATGATTGGACATATTAGTGAGAAGAATGTCACCGGTGATAAAAGTATATGTATAGTGTTTCGACGATGATGAAACATGAAGAACGGGCTGTTGGATTTGTTGCTAGTAAACTTTAGGGAGGTAATGTTGACGACAAATCATTGATACATGGCTTTGGGAGCTTTCTTAGACCATAAATAACCATTTTAAGTAGACAAATATGGCTAGGATAGACATAGCTTACACATTAACCAGTATAAGCCTCCTTCATCAAGTCACCATTCATTAATGCATTTTCAAGTTTAACGTGACTTACGCTAGTCTCGAGAAACATAAATGCTTAAAATGGTGCAAATAGTGGTCTATCTGCTCGACCTTAGTTACTTAGCAAGGTGTACACAATATTTTCATGAATTTCAAAAATTATTTTGAGATCGTTCGAACCGAATTTCCCTTACTTTCATTATTGATAAGGACTTTCTTTCTTTTCATCTTCAAAGTTGTTAGGACTAGAACATGCCTAAAGCTTATTGTTGTATATCCTATTCAGATTTCTCTGAACCTTCATCAACAATCTTCCTTTCTGATCATATAACATCTATATCCCATTGGATATTTCAATCTTGCATCCTTCTTCATCCATCTGTCCCAACTTAAGAAGATTGGTTTTTCAACTTAGGTATGTAGAAAATATTACAAAACGTTTTCTTTTTGTCATTCTTGTTTACCACGCTTACACTCCATTTACCTTTGATTTCAATCGCAAATCCATCACCAAACTTTACTTGACCTGAAACTTGTTCATTCAAAGTAGTGAAGAATTCTTTCTTCCCTAACATGTGGTTACTTGCACCATTGTCTAAGTAACACATTCTTTTTTCTTTTTCATCCTTTTCAAACATTCCCAGGATAACCCTTCTTCATACAAACTTACATTCTCAATCGAACAGGACGTCGTGGACAAGGAGGGATCACAATCGTCTTTGTCTTCCGTTTTTTTCAGACTCACTTCTTTCGCTTTGCTCGGTGCTTTGCTACCTTATTTTATCACAATTGTATCATCTTAAAGTCTTCTTTCTATTCTGCCATTCTTCTAGGTTCTTTTCATTTGGTCGTGACAGAATTCAGCTTGATCATTCTCAAGTTCATGATTCCATCTTGGAGTTTCTCTTCCTCTTCCATTGATCTTCCACGTCATCGGTAGTTTTTAACTTTCCTTTTTAAATAGGTGAACAAGAGCTGACTTTTGGATGAACTTTCATCCACAAGCTTGAACTTTTTTCTTTCTTCACATGCCTTCAATCTTCCAACCACATCTTTATATATCATGTTTTCAATATGTACAAATTACTCGTTTGGGGAAACTATAGGTAAGTCTCTATTAGGCATAGAGGTCAAAAATTTTCCTTACCATCACCTCTTCTTCAATTGTTGCTCCCAACCTCTTGTACTTTGATTGTACTCTACCCAACTTTGCTGTAAATTTATCAATACTAATTGTTTTTCTTATCTTTAATTCATCCAACTCACTTCTTAGCATTTGAAGATGAGCCTTTCGTATTCCTTCTACACCAAGATAACGAACTTTTAGCACTTCACATACGTCTTTCGGTTCTGTGTACTTGGCTAGCTGAAGCATAACATATTTCGGTAGGGGTTGAAGATGATACCCAGATCCATGTACTTCTTTCTTTCTTCTATTCATGTTCCATTTTCTTGATCAATCGCATCTTGCAAGCCATTCGTACCCAACCTAATCTTCACCATAACCAACCATGTTGCATAGTTAGCCAAGGTCAACTTTGATGTATGCAAAAAATAAACCACCCGTCGATTACTTCACCAATCCGTCCCTTCTTTTTCTAAACTTTCATCTTTGTCGCCTGCTATAATTTGCCTTCAATTTCCTTTCATGCACACAAATGAACATGAACCAGAGCTGAATGAAAAAAAAAACATTACTAGATAAAAAAAGGGCCACACAAGGGCTACCACACGCTGTCACGCACCGACTTAAGGAGGCATGTCAAAAACTTTGAGCCCCGCGTGCGGCGGCATCGTCACACTTTGGCATTGCCACTGGGGGTGACAGTGTGATGAAAGAAAACTCCCAAAAAAATTTAGTTCTAGCTCACGCTTCATTCTTAGTCATTTCTTAATCTTCACTCTTGGGTTTGAGCTACACCTTTGCTCTACCCAGATGGTCATATAATCAGATCAAACAAACATACAAACACAGAAATATACGGAACAATACGTAAACCTTTTCTATATCTTCAAATCAAAAAGAGCAAACTAATTTCCATTCTAATTTTTTCTCAAACAATCTATTCTTAAATATGACTCAATATCTCTAATGAAAAACCAAATTTTAAATATAATAATCAAAACAAACAACTTTTATTTAATTTCAAGAATACTATTTAACATATTGTGAAAATAAGAAATCTTTTATAAATAGAACAAGAGTACACAGCTTTTAAGCAAGAATACTACTCAGAAAAGGTGTAATCACCGATTACAAACAGCAAAAACAGAACAGATCATTCAACTGAATGATTCTGCACAGTAAGACATCAGCAGCGCCACTGGACACTCTCGAACAGGAGGAATACGCCAAGACTTTGAGTCGGTGTTCTTGAGAGCAAGAGAAAGAAGGGATGCAACCTTTTTGATGAACAACACAAGCTAAGCAGCGGCTGAATAAAAAGCTGAACCCTAAGCTAGCCCAAAACAGCGAACAAAGGCAGCCCAAGAGAAAAAAGGCCCAACTGCTGGAAACATCCCATTCTTTTATAAAAAGCCCAAGAGCGCCTCAAGAAAAAACAGCAACAAAAGGAACAAAATATGAGAGATTTGAATTGGAATGGATAAAATTATTTATATATTTTAACACCCCCCTCAATTCAATACTTGAAACAATCAAACATGTTGAGGAGAGAACAAACCTTTTCATGTGGACTTGTAGACAGCCCTTTGGTGAAAATATCGGTAGCTTGATCCTCAGATTTGATACCCATAGTTTGAATAACGCCTTTAGATATTTTTTCCCTTAAGAAATAAAGATCTATTTCAAAGTGTTTCATGCGTTCATGAAATACGGGATTGGCTGCTATAGAGATAGCATCCGAGTTGTCACAAAATAATTGAATAGGTAGATTAACGTCAACCTTTAATTCTTTTAACAAGTTTGAAATCCACATAACCTCATATGTCGCAGCACACATTAACCGATATTTTGCTTCAGCAGAAGACCTTGAAACGGTGGACTGCTTTTTACTTTTCCATGAAACGAGATTATTACCTAAAAAAACACAGAACCCAGTAATAGACTTTCGAGACCCTAAACATTTAGCCCAATCTGAGTCAGAGAAGGCCTTCATATCTAAAGAGTCCCCCCTTTGAAATAGGATCCCTTTACCAGGAGCACCTTTTAAGTATCTTAACAGCCTTAAAGCAATTTTAAAATGAGCTTGAGTAGGAGAATGCATAAACTGACTAAGATAATGTACAGAGTATGCAATATCTGGTCTAGTGTGGGAAAGATAAATTAATTTCCAACAAGTTTTTAATAAACAGTTATGTTGGTTAACAATTGATTATCCTTTTAACACAAATGGGTCAAAACATGATTGTGTTTATTGGGGCAACTGACTGGTTTACAACCAGCCATGCCAAATTCAGCAAGTAAATCCAAGCAATATTTCCTTTGAGTTAAACATAAACCAGCAGTATTTCTAACAATTTCAAGACCCAAAAAGTATTGCAAATTTCCGAAGTCTTTTATTGAAAATTTTGACTTAAGTAAAAGTTTGATTTCATTAACTTGTTTAGGACAGCTACCAGTTATAATAATATCATCCACGTAGACAAGAAGAATAGTAAAACTAGAGTCTTTTGTCATAGTAAACATGGAATGATCACACTTACTTTATTCAAAACCACGATTAAGAAGAACAGAAACGAGTTTTTCGTTCCACATCCTAGGAGCTTGCTTTAAGCTATAAAGGGACTTTTTTAATCTACAAACTTTAGTCCCGACAGATTGATTATAACCATCAGGAAAACACATGTAAACTTCTTCATTGAGCTCAGTATAAAGAAAGGCATTATTAATGTCAAGTTGGAATATTTCCTAGTTAAAATGCACAGCCATGGACAAAACACATCTAATAGTGACCATTTTTACGACAGGTGAAAAGGTATCAAAGAAGTCAATGCCTTCCTTTTGGCTGAATCCTTTAGCAACAAGTCTAGTCTTATATCTCTATATTTCACCATTAGATTTATATTTTATCTTATAAACCCATTTACATCTAATAGTTTTCCTATTAGGAGGTAAACAAACAATTTCCCAAGTGTCATTTTTATGTAACGCTTCTAGTTCTAAGTTCATAGCAAGCATCAACCCAATTACTATCATTTTTTGCTTCAAAATAGTTTTTAGGTTCACGACTTTTGTTAAGGACAGAAGCAAAACACAGACCTTCAGGGGACAAGTTAACATAATTTAAGACCCTTTCTAGACCATATTTAACCTTCCCATCTACCATAAAATCATCAAGTTTAGACGGAAATTTGATGTTTCTAAAAGACCACCTACGAGTAATGTTTGGTTGATTCTCAATTCCTCCCTCAGAATTGTTATTGTCTTTATATTCAGTATCATGCTCAACCCTGTCTGGTCCCGATTCCTCATTACTAGGTTGCTGATTATCAGTCATCCCTAAAGTAACATCTGAATTTGTCCCAGACTGCTCAGACCTAAGTGCTTGTTTGAACATTCTCATCATTGGGAGTTGAGTCAATGTTAAGGCTTTGGGTATAGTTTAAATCGGATAAATCAAAGAAATTTAAGGTATTAACTTTAGAAGAAGTATTGTAACACCTCGAATTTTTGTGTCCAATAATGTGCTAACACGTGTCATTTGTTTACACGTGGCATTGATATTAAATAAAGGACTAATTTTGACAAACCTTGAAAGTATATAAATTCGAGGGTTATAAAGGTCAACAAGGGTAAATATACTGTATAGTAACCCTAAATAATGCTTGAACCTTCAAACGAATAAATCATAGATCGTACAGAAGCGAAACACGAAAGAAAGTGAGAGACTACAAGCTACAGGGGTTAACTGTGTCAACATGTTTAATTATACCTCTGAGTGACCCTTTAACGTTCCCAAGGCTTTGTAACGGTATTATACACTCACTAAAATATAATATATAAATTTCGCGAAGTTTCGTTATGAAACGAGAAAGTTACGATCGAATTCGTAGGAGAAGGGTTAAAAGCGTCAATAATGAAAGTGAAGGCTTTCTGAATAATTAATAAACAAACCGGGGACTTAACAACGCGGGTAAATAACACGAGGTCCTTAGTTGTAATTAACCGAGGGCCAAACAGCAAAGTTACCCCTTCAAACCCGAAAGGTCAGGTAAATCATTACGAAAGATTTTGTTATTAATTACCAGGATTTCGTAATCATTTCAAAAGATTTTAAAAATCTGGAAACCAGGCCTCTCGCGACCCGCGTGATGGTTATGGTTAAGTTGAGGCGGGCCGCGAGCCTCCTAAAATACGCGCCTGATATTTGAATATCAGGCGACCCGCATTAAAATGGCATGGAACTCCCATGCGGGTCGCGTGGGACGCCCAGATGCAGAAAGTTGTAACATCTTGCCTTTTGAGCATTATGAACGACCAAGAACCAATAAATGAGGCATGGGTGCCCCCTATTCGACCCATAATCCTCCAAGACACCTGCCATTCATCCAAGGGCTCTTGTAGACCCTTGTGTGATGATCTTGGACCATGACATTGGCTATAAATAGCAAGGTTATGTCCATAAGTTCATCACAACTCAAAACACTCTATCTGATCATTTCAAGAGCATCCAAGTCTTCTTCTTTGCTCTACAGACAAGTCTCAAGCTTCTGTAAGTGATCTAACCCTTTGTGGTTTCACATTTCCTTAGTAAATAGCTAAGAACCAAACCGTCGTAACTACGGTTTGACTTTACAATAAATCAGTGATGGTTTAGTCTTATGACGAATCAAAAGTAGTTTTGAGATGGTATTTATGTGGGTAATAAACCCCTAAAAGGGTTCCCTCTGATCACCACTCTAACTATGTCATATATCGAGTCAAACGTGCGGTTAAAAAGTCAACAGAAAGCTATTTTAGCGATTTATGCATAATCTGTAATGTATATGTTATGAAACCTTTTTTGACACTCATAAAATATGATATTAAGTATATAAACTTGTTTGCGCTCGTTTGAATCGACCATTTGCTATATTGACCCGGTTCGGAGCCGAATGTCGCAAAAGTTTGACTTTTGCTTTGATTTCAGTTCTGACCCGTTTTAGTGAGGTATAGATATACCTTAGGACTCTCTTAGGACCAGGTTACATGATGGTATAAACCTCTGTGATCGGTTCATGAGTTATCCGAGTCTTTTGCACATTTCCGTTAATCGCCTAAAAGTTGACCGTAACGCCATTTTGAAAATAAAACGAGTATTTCGGACACGTAAACGGACCAGAACCTTGCTTATCAAATTATAAGCATGTCCTTAAAGTTTCACGTCAATCCGAGGTCTAGAATGAGAGTTATGCTAATTAGCGCAATTAAAGTAAACTTTAGTAATTAACGGCGCAATTAGCATAACGCCTATCTAAACCAAGATTTCGTCACCAAAACTTCTACCCACCGTATTAAAATAATATTTTGGGAATTTTAAAGATTTTTAATAATTTTTACCTCGCTCATAACCTGCGGTTATGGCTACGGTTCGGTAAATACCGAATATGCCCTTTTCGGCCAAAACATGAGTTCTACAAGGTCTTTTGACCCGATTCCAGTTGCTACTGGTTCCAAATAATAAATAAAGTATTTTAAGCTTTATAAGCTGTACGGGAAACTCAGATTTCCTGTAGAACTCGAAAAGCTCTTTAAAAGTCTTTAAAATGACCGAAAAACCCCTACGGGGCGTAATATTAACTAAAACTCGTTACGGGCATCACGGAAGGTATCCTACTGATACCACAACCTCTTTAAGGCATATTGACTTAGGAAATAAGCGTACGACTCTCATCGTTAACCGTTTCGCCTATTGCGCGCACGCTTCGGCTTATGAAACTAGTTTTCATAAATTAGCCGATACGGGTCAAATTATATTATTTGGACCCCAAAATCCAGAGTGTGAACCATAAACCCATATAAAACAAGTCTCTGAACTTGTTGGGTCAGAATCGCACTCCATTCTCGGTTTTCGCCTTTTCACGCGATTAAACCATATTCACATATCGGAACCAACCGGTCTAGGCTACGGCCATTATAACGACTCGTTAGGATTCTAAGAGGTTAATTAAAACCTTCGTTCTAGATTAGGAGCCCCAGTAAAAGCTATCGGTGATTTAATCCAAATTAAGGAAATATACTTGCAAAGGTAAATACTTTAACTTATTTCCCCTATATGGGCTTGGGTTACGGTATATTAATACCGCTTGATTGAGCATTATATTCTTCCATCGCTTAGGTGGTTAATTAAATAATATGATCGGCTCATTTAAACAGTTTTGTTTCTTAAAAGCCTTTGGGGGGTTTAATGACCGTTGTCCCGGATATCCTTGGCATCATTTTACGAAATGGCCACGACCATCGACATCCCGGTGTAGGCGTACACCCGGTATATATTGTCGACATTAAATTAAAAGACGTAGCCGTTGGTTTTTATACTACGGTTTTACGCAATGTGGTGTGTCTATAAATCTTTAACCCGGCACGACCCGGGCTACTGAACGCATAAAAGAACATGTAAAACGTTCACAAGATTTTAATAATTTTCCCAAGTTATAAAAGAGTTTGTGCCTTGTGCACTCAAATCAATTTTAATAAACATTTTCAAATGTGTCAGTTGAATGTATTTACCAGTGTAAACTAACGTATTTTCCCCAAAAAGATTAAGTGCAGGTACTATACGAAATTGGCTGGTATTAGCTACCTAAGCATCACGAATAGTCTCGCAAACTCGATGCCGTATCTGAATGAACAATATTTTATTATTTTGATCCGCTGTGGATATATTCGACTTCTGTAATACATTTGATATTACAACCAGAGGTTGAAGTATATATTTATCTTTAAGCTTCCGCTGTGCATTTATATAATTGTGTGGTTTGACTATATTGTTGCCAACATCGTCACGGTAATCCCCCACCGGGCCCACCGGTGAGACACGTGGAAATCGGGGTGTGACAGGTTGGTATCAGAGCCAACATTGAGTGAATTAAACACTATCCTATTGTGTTTAATCTCAATGACACAATTGCACATACTTGAGTCTAGACAAGAACTTAGGACAAATTCGAATTGTTATTCCAGTTTTGTCTTTTTCTTTTATTATTGGAATTTAAAGTTTTATAAAGCAGGAAAATGCCACCTGTTATATTCCGAGGAAGAGGAAGGGGAAGAAGAGGCAGAGGAGATATCGTGACACATCACGATAACGAAGCTGGACCATCAGGTACAAGACATCCTTCAATGACAAGGAGCGAAGAACCACAACGACGAAGAGATCTCTACGAACCCGCGAGGCATTCCACCTCGCACAGCTCGACGCCATCTTATCGTCACTCCTTTGGGCCAAACTCAGAGAATGATCCCAACAACCCACAACCTTCCTTCATACCTCTACAACGTTCGGTATCACACCGGAATTATGACGACCCTACTCCTTACTTCATAGGTCACTTCAATCCAGCTGACTATATACAGGAACCTTCTGGATTTGTTCCGCTTGGTCCACAAGACCACTTTTCTGAAGATCCCATGGAGGAAGATGAGGATCCTACTGAACCAGCACGTGGTACGCCCACGCATCCGATAGAAGTCTCTGATGGGTCATCCTTCCATGGCACACCCTATCAGGGACCAGACAGTTTCCAAGCGTTGTTTAACCGACATGAGTGGTACTACACGCCACCTCAACAGACATCTCAACAACCGCGACATCCACAGGATCCCTCTGAGGATTCACGCTTTGAGGCAGTTACGCCACCACCTCCGCCACCGGCGCAACCAGTAATGCCTGATCCGCCAAGGCGTAGGAGGACAAATGCTCGTATGTCCACACGAGGAGGAGGGGGTATCCACTTCAGCACCCCTCGACACTCAAGTAGTAGCCACTATCCGCCACTACAAGAAGAAGGACCTTCAAGTCCTATACAGGAGGCGAACTCCGCACCAGCTGCACCAAATTCGCCACCATATGGGTACGACCAACCCATACCTGCTTACACGGGTCCAACGGCTTACAACCCGTTCGAACCGTCACAAGCACAATACAACTACAATTATGAGCGCGACCCATATGTGGTGTCGGCTAGATATAATGCGCGCTACCCTGACGGAGCTCATGGGAACATGGGACCACCGGACTACTCAGCTCATGGGTATCCAATACCTCCCAGACCCCCAGTTCCGCAACAAGCGCCACAACCACGATTCTCTCCTCCTGAACAAGAAGAGATACTCCATCGACTAGATCGTGTGGAGAGAGAGTTCGAAGAAGAGAAAAAGAGCCACCGAGGATTTCTCAAAGGCTTGGCGAACCTACTAAAGGGCAAAAAGAAGAAACGTGACCACTAGCCCTTAATAGTTGTACTAATGTAATTTCTACTTTGAAATAAGTCCCTGCGTGGACACTTATCGTATTTCAGTCCCTACGTGGACTTATCTTTTAGTCCTTACATGGACACCTATCTTGTATTAGTCCCTGTGTGGACTTGTCACTTATTTTAAACCTCTATGGAGGTATGTACTATTTGAAAGACCCGTTTAGGGCAATATGTAATTGTATTTAAGATTATGGAATGTATGTTATGAGTTTTGTTTTAATATGTATGAAATAAATCAAAACCAATCCTTTTAAATTGATCTGCCTAAATAAAGAATCTTACGAGTGAAACCTAGCCTGGTGTCTTTTAAGATCCGGTCAAGATGGTAGGACTTAATTAAAAGATTCAGATTCCCTGTTAACCGCTGCAAGCACGTTGACATTCATGGCAGATGTGATTCGTTAAAATCACGCACGTCATTCTTATACATAATCCTTTAAGGATTTCAAAACCCAACTAAATGATTTATAAATCGTGGGTTAAATCACCAATGAAGGTGATCAATTATATTAAAACATCCATTAGTGATGTAGTGCCTACAGGCCAATCTTATTAAAACATCCATTAGTGATGTAGTGCCTACGTGCCAATCTTATTAAAACATCCATTAGTGATGTAGTGCCTACGGGCCAATCTTATTAAAACATCCATTAGTGATGTAGTGCCTACGGGCCAATCTAATTAAAACATCCATTAATGATGTAGTGCCTACGGGCCAACCTTATTAAAACATCCATTAGAGATGTAGTGCCTACGGGCCAACCATATTAAAACATCCATTAGAGATGTAGTGCCTACGGGCCAACCATATTAAAACATCCATTAGAGATGTAGTGCCTACAGGCCAACCATAATAAAACATCCATTAGAGGTGTAGTGCCTATGGGCCATAATAATTGTCTTATAACGACAAAAGGCAGTGGTGGTCTATGACTCCCTGTCAGAAAGAGATAAAAGAACTACGGTTCAAATCTCTATGCCTTTGATTCTCTGAAATCTCGGCTAATAATATAAAACATCCTCGTGATTAGGCTTTATGCCGCCAATACTATTTATATAGCTGAAATAGGATATATTCAAATCCTAATATATAATGAAATAATAAGTTAACCAAATATGGTCTCTGTACCATGGTTGACAAATTGTCATAAAAGACAATTATATAATAATCTCCTGAATAAAATTTTGTTATCTTCTGTAACAGATTCAAGTTACAATGGCGGATCCCAACGGAGAGAATAGCCATACTAATGAAGATGACTACGACAATACGCCAGTGCATTTGACAGGCGCACAGCTTAAGGCTCTGATTGACAATGCTGTTCAGGCAGCTCTTGATCGTCAATATACTGAGTCCCAAGGCAGAACCGTGTCAAAACCACCCTCTAAACCAAAGACACACTCCAAACCACCCTCTCAACCCAAGAAAGATGACGACAAACACTCGTCCACTGAGAACATCGTTCATCGCGATAGAGAATATACCGATGCATCAAATGCTAAGGGTTGCACCTACAAATACTTTGTATCTTGTAAGCCCCGGGAATTTACAGGGGAGAAAGGTGCTGTTGATTGTATCACCTGGCTAGATGAGATGGACACTATTGTGGACATCAGCGGGTGTGCAGAGAGGGATGTGGTGAAGTATGTGTCCCAGTCATTCAAGGGCGAGGCCCTGGCGTGGTGGAGGGCGTTGGTGCAGGCATCTGGTAAGTCTGCTTTATACAAAATGACGTGGGAGGAATTTATTGCTCTCATTAAGGAGAACTACTGCCCTCAGCATGAGGTTGAGAAGATCGAGGCTGATTTTGTGTCACTAGTGATGACGAACCTGGACTGCTAGGCGTATCTGACGAGCTTCAATACGATGTCTCGCCTGGTCCCATACCTTGTGACACCAGAACCCAGAAGAATCGCCCGTTTCATTGGGGGATTAGAGCCTGCAATAAAGGCTAGCGTAAAGGCCTCTCGGCCGACGACCTTCAGGTCAGTTACTGACCTCTCCTTGTCTCTCACCTTAGACGCTGTCCGTCTGAGGACACTAAGGAGCAAGGAGGCTGAGAAGAGGAAACGCGAGGATGATACCTCGCAGAGGTCAGGGAAAAAGCACCGTGGAAACGGTGATGGCAAAAAGGGGTCGGAGGCGAAGAAAGATGGGCAAGCTGGTGAAAGGCTCAACTGCAAAATCTGCAAGAAACCCCACTCTGGGAAGTGCAGATTTGCATCAAACTCACAGTCGCAATCAAAGACTCCTTCCTGTGGACTATGCAAGTCCAAGGATCATAAGACTGTGGAGTGCAAAAAGATCAAGGATGCAACCTGCTATGGTTGTAACGAAAAGGGGCATATCAAAAGTAACTGCCCTAAGTATGCCAAGAAGGCGGAAGAGACAAAGAAGTCAAATGCGAGAGTTTTTCGCATGGATGCAAAGGAAGCGGTTCAGAACGACAACGTGCTTACAGGTACTTTTCTCGTAAATAATATATTTGCAAGAGTACTATTCGATTCTGGCGCCGATAAATCCTTTGTAGACCAGAAATTTTGCCAACTACTAAATATTCCTATCAAAACCCTTGATGTGAAATACGAAGTAGAGTTAGCAGACGGCACGATAGAAACCGTCTCAACTGTTCTAGAAGGATGTGAAATGTCCATTAGGAATCATTCTTTTCCTTTATCTCTACTTCCCTTCAAGCTAGCAGGTTTCGACATAGTCCTAGGCATGGACTGGTTGTCCCGTAATCAGGCCCAAATCATTTGCGGCAAAAGGCATATAGTATTAAAAACTCCGAGTGGTGAATCTCTTACCATTCGAGGAGATACGCAGTACGGATTGCCCGAAGACGTATCTATGCTGAAAGCTTCTAGGTGTTTGAACAGAGGCTGTGTAATTTACATGGCTCAGGTGATAATTGAAGAACCGAAGCCGAAGATCGAGGATCTTCCTGTCATTTCTGAATACCCCGAGGTTTTTCCTGAAGAACTACCTGGTTTGCCACCGGATAGACAAGTGGAATTCAGAATAGACATCATTCCTGGAGCGGCTCCGATAGCAAGAGCACCTTACAGGCTAGCTCCAACGGAAATGAAAGAACTGAGGACCTAGTTGGATGAACTGCTGGCGAAGGGTTTTATCAGACCTAGTTCATCTCCCTGGGGAGCACCAGTCCTATTTGTAAAGAAGAAGGACGGATCGATGCGGTTGTGCATCGACTATCGAGAGCTAAATAAAGTTACCATAAAGAACAGATATCCTTTGCCAAGGATCGATGATCTGTTCGACCAGCTGCAAGGAGCAAGCTATTTCTCAAAAAATCGACTTGAGGTCGGGCTATCATCAACTAAGGGTCAGAGATGAGGATGTACATAAGACAGCATTTAGGACTCGCTATGGTCATTACGAGTTCCTAGTGATGCCTTTTGGGCTCACGAATGCACCGGCTGCGTTCATGGATCTCATGAATCGCGTCTGCAAGCCGTATTTAGACAAATTTGTCATAGTCTTCATCGACGATATCCTTATATATTCCAAGAACCAAGCTGACCACGAGAAGCACCTCCGTTGCATTCTCGAATTACTACAGCGTGAGAAACTCTACGCCAAATTCTCGAAATGTGAATTCTGGCTACGAGAGGTTCAGTTTTTAGGTCACGTTGTGAGTGAGCGTGGTATCCAAGTGGATCCCGCTAAGGTAGAGGCGGTCATGAACTGGCAAGAGCCAAAGACGCCTACCGAAATCCGTAGTTTCCTGGGGTTAGCAGGATACTACCGGAGGTTTATTGAAAATTTTTCAAGGATTGCTGCGCCCTTGACTTCCCTAACCAAGAAGAAAGAAAAGTTTATTTGGGGCCCAAAGCAGCAAGAGTCCTTCGAAATACTGAAGCAAAAGCTAAGCAACGCACCTGTGCTGACATTACCGGAAGGTACATATGAATTCGTAGTTTACTGCGATGCATCACACACAGGCATGGGATGTGTGCTTATGCAGAAGGGCAAGGTGATTGCCTATGCTTCAAGGCAATTAAAGGTGCACGAAAAGAATTACACCACCCATGATTTGGAGTTGGGTGCCGTTGTATTTGCACTAAAATTGTGGAGGCATTACCTTTATGGTATTAAATTTGTGATTTATTCTGATCACAAAAGCCTCCAGCACCTGTTCAACCAGAAGGAGTTGAACATGAGGCAGCGCCGTTGGATGGAAACCTTGAATGACTATGATTGCGAGATCAGGTACCATCCCGGCAAAGCGAATGTGGTCGCTGATGCCTTAAGCAGGAAAGAAAGGGTAAAACCTATTCGAATCAATGCCAAGAGCATTGAGGTCAAGAACAATTTAATTGAAAGGATTTTAGCTGCACAGCGAGAGGCTGTGTTGGAAGCTAATTATCCTAATGAAAAGTTAGGAGTAACTGAGGAGCAGTTGACTCTTAGCAAGGATGGAATCCTTAGACTGAACGGACGTATATGGGTTCCAATTTATGGAGGACTACGAGATGTTATCCTCCAGGAAGCCCATAGTTCCAAATACTCAGTCCATCCTGGTGCTGACAAAATGTATCAAGATTTAAAGGCAAACTATTGGTGGATAGGCTTGAAAAAGTCTGTAGCCGCCCACGTAGCAAAGTGCTTGACTTGTGCTCAAGTCAAAGCCGAGCACCAAAAGCCGTCCGGCTTGCTACAACAGCCTGAACTTCCCGAGTGGAAGTGGGAATGCGTAACTATGGACTTCATAACCAAGCTACCCAAAACCAGGAAAGGAAACGATACAATATGGGTCATAGTAGATAGGCTGACTAAATCAGCTCATTTTCGACCCATCAAGGAGACGTATAGCTCCGATATGTTAGCCCAACTTTACGTTGATAAGATTGTAGCTTTACACGGCATACCTGTGACTATTATCTCCGACAGGGATACCAGATACACGTCTCATTTCTGGAAGAGTTTCCAGCAATCTTTGGGCACGCGTTTGAACTTTAGTACGGCTTACCATCCACAGACGGACGGTCAGAGTGAGCGTACCATTCAAACGCTAGAAGACATGCTTCGTGCATGTGCAATCGATTTAGGCGGTAACTGGGATAAGAACCCACCCCGGATCGAATTCTCCTACAATAATAGCTACCACACCAGCATAAAGGCTGCGCCTTTCGAGGCATTATACGGTAGGAAATGTAGATCGCCTGTTTGTTGGGCGGAAGTAGGAGAGGTCCAATTATCAGGACCAGAGATTGTTTTCCAGACGACGGACAAGATTGTCCAGATCCGGGAACGTCTCAAGGCTGCCCGTGATAGGCAGAAAAGCTACGCCGATCCAAAACGTAAGGATCTTCACTTCGAGGTAGGTGAGAAGGTGTTGCTTAAAGTATCGCCCTGGAAGGGGGTGATGCGTTTCGGCAAGAAAGGCAAGCTGAGTCCGAGATACATAGGACCTTTTGAGGTCATTAAACGTGTCGGATCAGTTGCCTATAAGTTGAACTTTCCTGAAGAGCTCAATGGAATTCACAATGTGTTCCACATCTGCAATCTCAAAAAGTGCTTCGCCGATGAATCATTGGTGATTCCACACACAGATGTGCATATAGATGAGAGCTTGAAGTTCATAGAAAAACCTTTGTCGATTGAGGATCGACAGGTGAAGAAACTTCGAAGAAAGCACGTACCGATTGTAAAGGTCAAATGGGATGCTCGTAGAGGTCCCGAATATACGTGGGAAGTCGAAGACACAATGAAAGAAAAGTACCCCTATTTATTTGAGTAAATCTCGGGTCGAGATTTATTTTAAGGGGGTGAGGATGTAACACCTCGAATTTTTGTGTCCAATAATGTGCTAACACGTGTCATTTGTTTACACATGGCATTGATATTAAATAAAGGACTAATTTTGACAAACCTTGAAAGTATATAAATTCGAGGGTTATAAAGGTCAACAAGGGTAAATATACTGTATAGTAACCCTAAATAATGCTTGAACCTTCAAACGAATAAATCATAGATCGTACAGAAGCGAAACGCGAAAGAAAGTGAGAGACTACAAGCTACAGGGGTTAACTATGTCAACATGTTTAATTATACCTCTGAGTGACCCTTTAACGTTCTCAAGGCTTTGTAACGGTATTATACACTCACTAAAATATAATATATAAATTTCGCGAAGTTTCGTTATGAAACGAGAAAGTTACGATCGAATTCGTAGGAGAAGGGTTAAAAGCGTCAATAATGAAAGTGAAGGCTTTCTGAATAATTAATAAACAAACCGGGGACTTAACAACGCGGGTAAATAACACGAGGTCCTTAGTTGTAATTAACCGAGGGCCAAACCGCAAAGTTACCCCTTCAAACCCGAAAGGTCAGGTAAATCATTACGAAAGATTTCGTTATTAATTACCAGGATTTCGTAATCATTTCAAAAGATTTTAAAAATCTGGAAACCAGGCCTCTCGCGACCCGCGTGATGGTTATGGTTAAGTTGAGGCGGGCCGCGAGCCTCCTAAAATACGCGCCTGATATTTGAATATCAGGCGACCCACATTAAAATGGCATGGAACTCCCATGCGGGTCGCGTGGGACGCCCAGATGCAGAAAGTTGTAACATCTTGCCTTTTGAGCATTATGAACGACCAAGAACCAATAAATGAGGCATGGGTGCCCCCTATTCGACCCATAATCCTCCAAGACACCTGCCATTCATCCAAGGGCTCTTGTAGACCCTTGTGTGATGATCTTGGACCATGACATTGGCTATAAATAGCAAGGTTATGTCCATAAGTTCATCACAACTCAAAACACTCTATCTGATCATTTCAAGAGCATCCAAGTCTTCTTCTTTGCTCTACAGACAAGTCTCAAGCTTCTGTAAGTGATCTAACCCTTTGTGGTTTCACATTTCCTTAGTAAATAGCTAAGAACCAAACCGTCGTAACTACGGTTTGACTCTACAATAAATCAGTGATGGTTTAGTCTTATGACGAATCAAAAGTAGTTTTGAGATGGTATTTATGTGGGTAATAAACCCCTAAAAGGGTTCCCTCTGATCACCACTCTAACTATGTCATATATCGAGTCAAACGTGCGGTTAAAAAGTCAACAGAAAGCTATTTTAGCGATTTATGCATAATCTGTAATGTATATGTTATGAAACCTGTTTTGACACTCATAAAATATGATATTAAGTATATAAACTTGTTTGCGCTCGTTTGAATCGACCATTTGCTATATTGACCCGGTTCGGAGCCGAATGTCGCAAAAGTTTGACTTTTGCTTTGACTTCAGTTCTGACCCGTTTTAGTGAGGTATAGATATACCTTAGGACTCTCTTAGGACCAGGTTACATGATGGTATAAACCTCTGTGATCGGTTCATGAGTTATCCGAGTCTTTTGCACATTTCCGTTAATCGCCTAAAAGTTGACCGTAACGCCATTTTGAAAATAAAACGAGTATTTCGGACACGTAAACGGACCAGAACCTTGCTTATCAAATTATAAGCATGTCCTTAAAGTTTCACGTCAATCCGAGGTCTAGAATGAGAGTTATGCTAATTAGCGCAATTAAAGTAAACTTTAGTAATTAACGGCGCAATTAGCATAACGCCTATCTAAACCAAGATTTCGTCACCAAAACTTCTACCCACTGTATTAAAATAATATTTTGGGAATTTTAAAGATTTTTAATAATTTTTACCTCGCTCATAACCTGCGGTTATGGCTACGGTTCGGTAAATACCGAATATGCCCTTTTCGGCCAAAACATGAGTTCTACAAGGTCTTTTGACCCGATTCCAGTTGCTACTGGTTCCAAATAATAAATAAAGTATTTTAAGCTTTATAAGCTGTACGGGAAACTCAGATTTCCTGTAGAACTCGAAAAGCTCTTTAAAAGTCTTTAAAATGACCGAAAAACCCCTACGGGGCGTAATATTAACTAAAACTCGTTACGGGCATCACGGAAGGTATCCTACTGATACCACAACCTCTTTAAGGCATATTGACTTAGGAAATAAGCGTACGACTCTCATGGTTAACCGTTTCGCCTATTGCGCGCACGGTTCGGCTTATGAAACTAGTTTTCATAAATTAGCCGATACGGGTCAAATTATATTATTTGGACCCCAAAATCCAGAGTGTGAACCATAAACCCATATAAAACAAGTCTCTGAACTTGTTGGGTCAGAATCGCACTCCATTCTCGGTTTTCGCCTTTTCACGCGATTAAACCATATTCACATATCGGAACCAACCGGTCTAGGCTACGGCCATTATAACGACTCGTTAGGATTCTAAGAGGTTAATTAAAACCTTCGTTCCAGATTAGGAGCCCCAGTAAAAGCTATCGGTGATTTAATCCAAATTAAGGAAATATACTTGCAAAGGTAAATACTTTAACTTATTTCCCCTATATGGGCTTGGGTTACGGTATATTAATACCGCTTGATTGAGCATTATATTCTTCCATCGCTTAGGTGGTTAATTAAATAATATGATCGGCTCATTTAAACAGTTTTGTTTCTTAAAAGCCTTTGGGGGGTTTAATGACCGTTGTCCCGGATATCCTTGGCATCATTTTACGAAATGGCCACGACCATCGACATCCCGGTGTAGGCGTACACCCGGTATATATTGTCGACATTAAATTAAAAGACGTAGCCGTTGGTTTTTATACTACGGTTTTACGCAATGTGGTGTGTCTATAAATCTTTAACCCGGCACGACCCGGGCTACTGAACGCATAAAAGAACATGTAAAACGTTCACAAGATTTTAATAATTTTCCCAAGTTATAAAAGAGTTTGTGCCTTGTGCATTCAAATCAATTTTAATAAACATTTTCAAATGTGTCAGTTGAATGTATTTACCAGTGTAAACTGACGTATTTTCCCCAAAAAGATTAAGTGCAGGTACTATACGAAATTGGCTGGTATTAGCTGCCTAAGCATCACGAATAGTCTCGCAAACTCGATGCCGTATCTGAATGAACAATATTTTATTATTTTGATCCGCTGTGGATATATTCGACTTCTGTAATACATTTGATATTACAACCAGAGGTTGAAGTATATATTTATCTTTAAGCTTCCGCTGTGCATTTATATAATTGTGTGGTTTGACTATATTGTTGCCAACATCGTCACGGTAATCCCCTACCGGGCCCACCGGTGAGACACGTGGAAATCGGGGTGTGACAAGTATCAAGATCAAAAGACATTTTCTTTTCTTTAAAAGGAAAAACGGTTTCATAGAACCTAACATCCCTAGAATAAAACATCAATTTTTGATCAAGACTCCAAAGTTTATACCCCTTTTTTTCATTTGAATATCCAATTAAGACACATTTTTTAGCATGTATGTCAAACTTATCAGAATTATTTAACACTGTGCTGAAACAAATACACCCTATCACCCTAAGTTGACTTCATACAGGAGCAAAACCAAACACTAGATCGTATGGAGACTTCCCATTTAGAACTGATGACGGGGTCCTGTTTATTAGATAAGTAGTAGTTAGAACACATTCAGACCAGAATTTAAGAGGGAAACCCCCTTGAAAAAGTAAAGTTCTAGCAACATTTAACAGATGTCTATGTTTTCTTTCAACAACCCCGTTTTGCTGAGGGGTATGAACGCATGAAGTTTGATGTAAGATACCATTTTCATAGCAAAAATTATTCATTTGTTTGTTAATAAATTCAGTAGCATTATTGCTCCTGAATATTTTAACTGTTTTACTAAACTGAGTTTTGATTATATTATAAAACCCTTTAATATTGTAAAAGACTTCATCTTTTGACTTCATGAGATGTACCCACAAAGCTCTAGTAAAGTCATCAACAATAGTAAGGAAGTATCTAAAACCATCCCTACTTGGAACCCTATATGGACCCCAAACATCAAGGTGAACTAGGTCACCTAACAACTTAGATTTATGGTCACTTAAGGGAAAGGGTTCCCTATGTTGTTTAGCCCTATGGCACGTTTCACAAGGTTCTATTTTAGTGCTAGTTTTAATATTTAATTTATCTTTTAACACATGCAGAACAGGTTGAGCAGGATGTCCTAACCTAGCATGCCAAAGATTAACATCACAACTAGCATTGCACACCTTATTTAAAACAGAAGAACTACCACAGAAGTATAGAACATCAAACTGATTACCAGTCACCGAGACTTTCTTTTGATGAGAATCCTGAATATAGCAATTATGTTCATCAAAACAAAAAGTAAGTTTACAATCTCTAGCAAGTTTATGAACAGAGATTAGGTTAACACAGTAATTAGGCACAACAAACACATTATAAAGAATGACTTGGTCACTTAATTTGATATCACCAATTTTAGATACGAAGGCACTAGTGCCATTAGGGTGTTTAATTTTAATGTTGAATTCGGTGACATCCTTTTGATTAATAAGACAATCATCAGTCATTACCATATGCTGGTTAGCACTAGAGTCAATTATCCATCCTACCTTTTTCTCATTGTCAACAAAGTTTGAGAAACAGTAGATAGGTTTAAATTCACAGGTAGGTTCGGATGAGAAATTGACAAAACTATTTAGACATATAGAATTTGCACACATACCAGTAAAGTTACTACTCTGAGGATCACCCTTAGGTTTATCATTCAAGAGACTAAGCAGCTGAGCTACCTGATCATTTGTTAGTGAACTCACAACACAGGAAGTATCAGTAGTATCAGTAGTAACATTATTACTAACCATGTTACCCTTGTTCCCACCAGGTTTAGATTTCATCCAAGAAGGATAGCCAACAAGTTCAAAACACTTCTCAATGGTATGACCAGTTTTACTACAATGAGAACATTTGAGATTAGGATTAAGAGTTCTTTGAATCAATAGTTTGATTAGCCCTAGCAGCAAAGCCAACAACACTATTAGGGGTTTTATCAGAAAATTTTTTTGAGTGTAAATGAGACTCTTCTATAGAGATGACTGCAAAGGCATCCTTCACAGACGGAAGAGTTTCTCTAGTTAATAAATTTGTTCTCACAGACTAATATGAACTATCAAGACCCATCAAGAATTGCATCAACTTTATAAGATCATTAAATTCATTAAACTGTTTAGATGCATCACAAGAACAAGCAGGTAAGGCAAGTAATTGGTCTAATTGCTTCCACATACAATTCAACTTATGATAATATTCTGAGACAGGCATGCCATTTTGACTAAAAGAGTTGATTTTTTGATATAGATTAAACACAATAGAACCATCTATCTTATCATAAGTCTCTTTTAAATCATTCCATACATCAGAAGCAATTTTAGAGTAAACTAGACCAAGATATAGCTCCTCAGACACAGAGTTAAGAATCCATGTAAGAACAATAGAGTTGCACCTATCCCATAGTCTACCCAAGACCTCATCAATTTTTGACCTAGGACAAGTACCATCAACAAACCCTATCTTATTTTTCACCTGTAAGGCAAGATACATGGCATAGGACCAGATTCTATAGTTTTCTGACCCCTTGAGTTTTCCACTGGCTATGGATAAATTAGCAGAGTCACTAGGGTGAAGAAACAATGGATCACCAGCTTCTATTTTACTAACCAGGGTGGTACTAGGAGATGTCAAAACAGTATTATCACCAGACATAGTTGAAACACAGAATAATCAAGAACAGTAACCAATACAAATAACAAGAAAAAGCAAGAAGCAAATAAATTCAGAAATAGATAAAAAACGGAGATAAAACGATCTCATAGTGGGTGCGTGTACCTTCGATAGTCTGATTATAAGTAAAGAGGACCGGTGAAAGTTTTGTTGGTTTGCTCTGTAACAGAGACCAACAAGAACCCCTTCAATAAGCACGAACACCAATTCTGCCGTAAGCAATTTTAAAAACACGGCCGTACAAAAAACATGTATAATCTGCCCAACCAGTAAATCAGACACAGCGGATCAATAGGTCTGTACAGCTCCGAACACAGCTATAATACTAAAAACAAAGCGCCGCAAATCAGAAACTATCACAACTGTAAAACTATCGTCAAAGTGCCGTAAACTAGGAACGAACACAACAGATTATCAACTGATAATCTGTGTAACGTGACGATAAAAAACGTGGCAGCAATAAACTCTCGAACACAGGAAAGTAACGACCTTCAGATGTTCTAGAAAGTAATACGAAGCAGAGAAACAGCAGCGGCAGAGACCTATGAGCAGCGAGTAACGAACAGTAGAATCGGAAGAACCCTAGATCCAAACGGATCTGTTTATCAATATGAAGTATCAGCGGATGGAAACGCACAGCACAGAGCCAATTATTGCTCTGATACCATGTGAAAATGAGAAATCTTTTATAAATAGAACAAGAGTACACAACTTTTAAGCAAGAATACTACTCAGAAAAGGTGTAATCACCGATTACAAATAGCAAAAATAGAACAGATCATTCAACTGAATGATTCTGCACAGTAAGACGATCAGAAGCGGCACTGGACACTCTCGAACAGGAGGAATACGCCAAGACTTTGAGTCGGTGTTCTTGAGAGCAAGAGAAAGAAGGGCTGCAACCTTTTTGATGAACAACACAAGCTGAGCAGCGGCTGAATAAAAAACCGAGGGAACCCTAAGCTAGCCCAAAACAGCGAACAAAGACAGCCGAAGAGAAAAAAGGCCCAACCGATGGAAACATCCCATTCTTTTATAAAAAGCCCAAGAGCACCTTAAGAAAAAAACAGCAACAAAAGGAACAAAATATGAGAGATTTGAATTCCATGGATAAAATTATTAATCTCACACATAATCTATACTATATAATAAAAGAATCCTGATTTTGGACACGTGTCATTCATTGAAGATGTCTACATTTGTAATTTCTTACCTTTTCATACTTGATATTATTATTTACCAAATTAACACTTTTTTATTTAGTCCCATATCTCTTATTTAGCATATATGGTTATAACCTAGGAATGATAGGAGACCCATGTGCAAACATATATAATATATAATATATAGTTACTATAATATAATTGTTCTCTCTAATATATAGTAACTATAATATATAGGAGAGATAAGGCGTATGTACTCCAACGCTTAAGTTATTATTAGATTGACATGTATGCGCAAGAATTGTAATAATATATAGTTACTATATATTGTTTGTAATAAGTTTAGGTTATAACATTATATTAGTTTACAGGCGTAGGTTTTTATGTAACCAAAACTCAGTTATTTTTGTTTCTAGGAAATCATAATCCTTTTATTTGATTCAATCATTCTAGAAGTTTTAAAACTAAAATATAATTTATCATAATCAAATTCACATTTCGAAACCCTCAAAATTCAGCCATTCAATAATCACAATTACTCACACGTATAAGCCCATATATAATCTAACCTACTTTTAATAAAGGATTCCAATTAATTCTACGTGAAATTTATAAAGACTTTTTGTTATACACTTAATTTCATATATAATCTAATCTAACTTTTAATAATGTATATATGTGTGGACGCTGGAGGACAAAAGTGAAATTGCACTAATTTTAACGTTATTTCACTAAATTTGTGAAAATAACGTTAAAACCGGCGGACGGTTAATCATGCATCATCATCATCATGTGGTGGCGTTGATAGCAGAAAGACAAAAGGGAACATGCACTAATCAGTCTTTGTCCCGATTGCTGAGTGTTATGTGCCTTATGTCCAAAGCTTGATGCAAAACTACTATCGAGTCGGGGGTCTTACTGAAAGCAGCCTCAACATCTTACTTTCCTCAGACTCCACCTTAGCTTTGCTATTTGTGGGATTTACTGAGTGATGATGATTAGTATATATAATTAGATTTAATCAACCCGTATAACACACGGAGTTTATAAAGATATAATTTTTTTATTATTTAGTTTATAAAATTACATTTATCCAACCCGTAATATACAAGGTTACAAAATTACATTTATTTAACCTGTGTAATACACAGTGTTTTTAAAGATATAACTTTTTTTTATTATTTAGTATATATAATTAGATTTATTCAACCCGTACAATACACGAGTTTTTATTATTTGGTATATAAAATTACATTTATTCAGTACAATACATGTACAATACAGGAGGTTCTTAGAGATATAATTTTTTTATTATTTAATATATAAAATTACATTTGTTCAACCCGTGTAATAAACGAGGTTTTTAAAGAATAATTGTTTTAATTTAATATATAAAATTACATTTATTCAACCTGTATAATACACGGGGTTATAACCTAGTAATTTCTATAAATGAAAAAAAAAACATTACCATTAGTTGGTCGCTTGGTGCCAGCTCTCAAAACTTAATGGGCCCGTTGGAAGAAAGTTGCCACTTTTGGGTGTAATAAAAAATTATCTAATGCCACCACTTTGCACTTTGCACCACCTGCGTAACTGTGCTTTTCATTCCATTATGTTAATTTTCACATCGTGTTCTGGAGCTTTATCTGCTCCTCCTAACCATGCCTATGAAGTGATGTAACACGACACAAAAGAAAAACCTGTTTTTATACCCGATTTGCTCATGAAAAAAAATCTCAACTTTCAGAATCTTCCTACTTAAAATGGCAACTAATTTACAAGACCCCCAATTCGATATAGAATCTGGTGGTGGTGATGGAACCGAGATCGCGGTGTTGGTGGCGGAGGAGGTGGTGGAGAAGGGGAGGTTGTCCTCAGTTTCAGATTTCTCAGTGGTGGATCTGGGAAGCGGCGACAGCGGTGGTGGATGTAAGGATTGTAGGATTTGTCATTTGAGTTTGGGTGTAAACAGTGAAGAATCTGAGAATGGGATTCCAATAGAGTTGGGTTGTTGTTGTAAACATGATTTGTGTTGGGGATCAGAAGGTATTTGTGCAGCGGAATTAGTGACTTGATTAATGTGATCATGCATGATTGAACCGAACTGAATAGGCATTATTTGAAAGGATGAATGATATATGATGATGTTAATGGACAATTCAAACGATAGTAAGAATGTCTTGATAACTGGACATATTGCCGGTAATACAATATATATATGCATTGTTTGGCGGTTGTTTTTGGCGGGTAACTGCCTCCAGCAGTTATTCGAAAACATTTACCCGCTTATCATCAGCCAATGCATCCTCCTATCATCTAATCGTTCGAGTACTTATAATACATAATTATCCTACTTAGTAAATCCGAATAAATACATGATTAACATAACTAAGTTTAATAAATATATCTAACATAACCCCCTTAAACTTGGTTATGTTTAAAAGTTTTCTCCATCACACTCCGGTTTGCTTCTTCGACTGCCCATCTAGCATAGTTAAAGTTAAACCGCTTTCTTTTCTTTCCTTGATTCCAATCAGCGTCATCAACTCCAGCGAAGAGTGCAACTTGTCCTGAAACAACAGATTGTGAGTAACCGTTATCTGCACTTCTTGCTTCTCTGTGAAAACCCGTGGATGACCCTCCTTCTTCATGCACTACCTTCTTGTCCTGCACATTCCCTTGTGTTGTTTTGTATTTATAATAGTATTCTAGGATGTCAAGATACATGGCATAAATGACCCTCATGTAATCTCCATCATCGTAATCAAATCCTAGATCCTTTGCAATTGCAGGCCACAAATTTTCCGTAGTGACTTCCTTGTATCCACCGTCGATTGCCACCGGTATGTATAAACCTAACAGGTTTATCCTCTTCTTGTTTGGAGCAAATGGTGGAAGCGGTCTTGTGGTTAATCCCATATAATCATACAGGAACCATTTGACCATTTCCTCAAATTTCATCTCCAACATGTGTTTGTATTTAAACACAAATTCTCGATCATCAAGCAAGTCCAGAAAGGATTTGCAGTCAGCGAATTCATGGAATTCCATCTCTTTAACGATCATCATATTCCAGTCAGGTTCTTGTGCCGATAGATCCAGTTCTTCGAAATACGAATTCAAATACCTTTCTTTGAATTCATCATCATACATACTTTCTTCAATAATTCCCTGTTTTTCTTTTAACCCAATTTCTTCTTCCTTCGTCAACCCACTCGCATCGTTCACGGAATTATCAACCGGAATAGAGAACATAGGATAAATTTTACAAGTATCACCGTTCTTGTTAACAGTGAATCCTTGCATTGTTAATTGATCCATGCTCAAAACATTTCGGTCTAATTCCGGAGAATAGAAAACACTTTGAATTCTCATAGTTTCGTTTCCAGTTTTGATTTCAACCGATCCAACCCCACGTGTAAACAGAAAATTGTTTTCCCCGGATTGTGTATCAACCCCGATAATATGTTTTATACGTTTGAATACGTTTAAATTTCCAGCCATATGGTGTTTAATAACAGAACTAACGTACCAAATATCGCTCCATAGCCCTCCTTCGGTACCGACTACAATCATCTCTTGATGATTACTACTATCTCTCCCTTGATTCTGTATTCCCATGTTCACCGCTTGCCGGATCAACTGAGTCGCTTCATCTGTTTCCTTCTTGTTACACGCGTAGATTTGATGCCCTGGTTGATGACAGTAGAAACATGTTTTCTCACGTTGAAATCGCTTGTTCTTATTCTTCATTTCATCCGTGCAGTGTTGACAAGGCAACACAGTGGATGATGATTTGATTTCAACCATCTTCTTCCCCGTTTCCGCTCTGATACCACTATGTTGGGGATCAGAAGGTATTTGTGCAGCGGAATTAGAGACTTGATTAATGTGATCATGCATGATTGAACCGAACTGAATAGGCATTATTTGAAAGGATGAATGATATATGATGATGTTAATGGACAATTCAAACGATAGTAAGAATGTCTTGATAACTGGACATATTGCCGGTAATACAATATATATATATGCATTGTTTGGCGGTTGTTTTTGGCGGGTAACTGCCTCCAGCAGTTATTCGAAAACATTTACCCGCTTATCATCAGCCAATGCATCCTCCTATCATCTAATCGTTCGAGTACTTATAATACATAATTATCCTACTTAGTAAATCCGAATAAATACATGATTAACATAACTAAGTTTAATAAATATATCTAACAATTTGGCTGCTGCTCATAAGCACTGTGCTGAAGCTTGGTTCAAGATTAAAGGTGACAGGTAATTAACTATCTTCAAAGATTTTTTTTCTTAAGTAAACGAGCAAAGCAGTTCATAAGCTACTCTCGAAAAAATGCGAATCGAGCCAGATTTGATTGAGCTCGTACTCGAGTTCGAGTCTAAAAATTAGCTTATTTAATACATGAATTCTAGCTTCACTTTCGAGCTTGAGCTGACTCGCGGCTGTAAATGAGTCTAATATTTATATAACTTTTACTATAGAGTAAAATGCCAAAATATTCCATGAATTTAAGTAATTTTTGCCACTTCAATTAAAAAATGAAATCTTTTGTATCTAAGTTCCTGAGGTATAATTTTTGTTGCCATTTTTATCCAAATGACAAACTAGGTTAGAAATTCTGTTAATCTCTTCCCTTTTTTGTTATTTTCCTTATTTAAATGAAGGATATAATGATCATGACAAAATAAAAAACCAGTTTTCTCACTTAAAATAACCATTATACTCTTCATTTAAATGAGGAAAATGACAAAAAAAGGAAGAACATAAATTTCTAACTCAGTTTGCCATTTGAATGAAAATGACAACAAAAATGAAACATGAGAGACTCAGATACAAAAGGTTTTATTTTTGGACTGTTAAGGACTATTTGGCATTTTACTCTTTACAATATAATTTTGTAGAGATTTTGAACTGTTGGGGACTATTTTGGCATTTTACTCTTTACACTATAATTTTGTAGAGAAGCTCTTGTAAATTAAACAAGCCTAGCTCGAGCTTAGATGGGCTAGGGTTCGGCTTGAACATTATCTCACCCACTTATAATATCAAATGAATGTTGAATATGGGTTAAAAATTCTAGAACGTGTGAGATATGTGGATCGATTGCGCGAAACATTGCTGGTGCAAATGAGGCTGATGTGATAGACCAACGGGGCGAACCAAATGATTCTACATCATCATCAAGAGCCGCTATACCTGGTCAGACCATGGCTCGAACCTTTTGGCAAGGACATCGGTTTCTCAACTTTTTGTTGGCTTCAATGGTTTTCGCTTTTGTCATCTCATGGTTATTCCACTTTAACATGGGTCAATGAGGTACTTGTTTGTGATCAGAAGGAGGATATATGCTGCAATTTTATTGTGGATAATGTAGTGTTTTGTAGGGTTCATTGGAACTTGTTTTATTGTAAGATTTAGAGTTAAATGCTTGGTTGGTTCCTGTGGTTTGTGAAAATTGCAGACTTGGTCCTAAGAGTTTACTAATTACACACTTGATCCCAGTGGTTGCAATTTCTAAACACGGGTGGTCCTTAACACTAACCTATGTTAAGTTTTTCAGTTAAATATATGTGAAATTACTAGATTGCCCCTGCACACTTAAAAAATAAAGAAATGGATCCACCCTGATCTTCTTCTTCCTCTCCTCTTTCTCTCTCTCTCTCCCTCTAAGACCCACCACCACCACCTCCACCATCACCTTCAACCCACCACCTCCACCTCCACCGTCAACCAACCACCTCCACCTCTACCGTCACCTTCAACCCATCACCGCCACCACCTCTGCCGACACCTTCAACCCATCACCACCACCTCCACCGTCAATCGACCACCACTACCTCAACCATAACAGTCACCCTCAACCGACCACCACCACATCCACCGCCACCTGCAACCTACCACCAGCACCTCCACCACAACATCACTTAAACAATTTCAAAATCAAACATCACCAAACAAGATTTTTAATACGGACAAGGCCTTGTTTATGTTTGTTCGTTAAGGAAATAATGTGTTCACGAACGCTTCACGAAACCGAACGAGATTATCTATTCGTGTCCATTCATCAAGAAAATGAATATGTTAACGACCACAAACAAACACAAATGACTCAATGGGGGATAGACGTAGATGGCGGAAGGAGCAAACACTGGAACTTGAAGCCTTAATCGTGGAATAGATCCGTTGATGTGAATAATGAGAAGGAAAGAAGAGCAGTGAATAAAAGTGTGGGAATGTGACTTCCTATTTTATTTGTGAGGGTAATAAATTGTAACACCCTAAAAATGCATAATTTATTTATTGTGCCTTTAAATATTATAGTATGAAAAAAATAATAATAACTTTAGTTGACTAACTAAGTTAAGTAGAATGACTTTTGTGTAGAAAGAACGAAAGTTGTGCCTGAATAAATAATAAATGAAACTATAGGGGCTGAAAGTGTATAACTGAATGAAAGTTTAATAACAAAAAAAGAGTGTAGTGTGTGTGTGTGTCGTACGAGAGAGAGGGAGAGAAGGAGAAAACCTTCTCCTTCAAAAATAACAAGAAATTCAGCAAATCAAAGAGGTTTTAGGGCTGAATTTGAATGCATGTATTGAGGGCATGTTTGGCTAAACTTCTTTAAGTTAAAAAGGACTTTTAGGAAAAAGGACTTATTGACTTATGACTTTTTGAAAAGGAGTTTAAAAAAAAAGTGTTTGGATTAGCTTATGGGGTGGGAAAAGCCAATAACTCAATAAGTTGTTTTTTAAAAAGTGTTTGGCTTAGCTTATTGATGTAAAATGACTAAAAGCTAATAAGTCAATAAGTTAGTTCAAAAAGTCACAACATTCTAACTTTTCAAAAATGACTTTTTGATGAATTTTTCTCCTTCTCAAAAAGTCATTTTGAAAAGGACTTTTGCATTTGCCAAACACTAAAACTCCTTATTGGCTTTTTGATTAAGTCAATAAGTTGGTTGGAAAAACTTAGCCAAACATGCTCTAAGATTCTTGATCATCTAAGTGTTTCTAACATAACGTAAGTTGAATTTGATGATTTGATGATGTTTCATGAAGTGGGTTGTAATCAGTCCATGAAATTATATGAAAATAAGCATGAATGTTGGTTGGAATTATCATGTAGGAGATGAATTATGCTTGATTTTGATTATCTTGATGATTTGAAACAAAACCCACTTGTAGTGGTAGGATAATGAAGTGTGATGATCATGTAGGTGTAAAATTAGTGTAATGTTGATGTATGAATGCATATGTAGTAAAATATTTGATAAATAAATTTGATATAGAATGAATGTCCTGTGAGGTTAGTTGATTTGATGATCCAAGATATGAATTAGTAGGAATGCACATAGAATACTTGTACATTATGCTTTGCTAGTGGTACACACACCAAGTGTTTGATGAAATGCTTTGAATAAAGATTTCTATATGACAAAGATGATCTCATGTGAACATGATGCTAAATGATTAGAATTGGTAAAATGATAGTTAATTAACTCGATTATGTTAGAAAAGAATTGAATGAAGACATAAGATTGAAGTATGTTGATTTTAAAATTGTAGGAGTGAAAGAGGAAGACACGAACCATTCCAAGTCACAATCGAAGCACGACAAAGGTAAGTTCTTATACATACAAATATACTATCAAGGTTCGTTACCTGTGGTCAATCTTTTGAAAATACGTAAGTTTTCACTGATAAATACTAATAACCGACTCTTTTTGAAAAATCATTTCGATATCTTATTTGATATATATTATGAAAATCCGTAGTTAATCATTTAGTATTTCTTGGGATATATTCTCTTATCACCAGGTTTACATGCTTGTCAATACAGCCCGAGACCAGAAATCTATGCCGGTACTTGGTCAATGTACACACCATCTTTAGTATTTGCTTCTGTCAGGTGTATGCGTACCCCCGCACATATTTTATATGGCCATTACAATTTAATGAGTCGGGACGTCTGGACACCGTACCATTAACCTGTAAGGGACCCCCAAAATGTGAAAATTCACATTTTTTTGCATTTTTAGTCCCTCAACTTATTTCAACCCTTAATTTTATTAACTTTTTCCCTCTCCTTCCACATATCGGATTTATTCTGAGAGTTTTCGGACACGTGTCACTCTAGGATTTGATAAAATATTCGGGTTGTTACAGAATCGCCCAGTTAAAAGAAATTCCGTCCTCGTGATTTATTATTCGAATGGATGGGAGTATTTTTATCTCATGTTTGATTTAACCTCCCATGTGTGTATTCAGTCATGTAATTGTAATCTTTGTATATATTAAGTCATGTAATTGCAATCTTTGTGCCTTGAGCTTAATGAAATTACCTAGTTGCAGACCGTGGACATAGGTCCCCCACTGTGACCGAACCACGTAAAATTCTTGTGTCGTGATTTATTATTTTCTGTTTGTAATATTCGTTTGTTCATGTGTGTTAGTTCCGCTGCGCCGCTTGATATTCTGAGCGAGCATTGAGTGAACTTCGAGCTATTTTAACAACTGTGTTGCACAATTTAAATTTGCAGAGAGAGAGAGAGAGATAGTGACAATGTTGGGTCTCAAGTTTTTATGTTTTTACAATATGCGCATTTCATAGCATAATATTTTTCTTATAAATAACAATGTTGTGGCCGATGAGGCGATGTTCATATTACACGAATAATGACGTTGGGAGCATGAGACGATCGACTAAGGGAAACAAATGAGACATTGAGGCGATGAGCAGACTATCATTTAGCGACTGGGGGTTTAACTTTTAGATTTAGTGTTAAGTTTTTTATTGGAATGATTAAGCAGTACGTATAGATATAGCTGTAAATTTGTATATAGTGGACCAAAATCTAATAGAGTGGTATGTATAAAACTATAAATTAAATTTATATTTATGTATATATGTATGTGTGTGTATATATATGTATAATTTATATTTGTGTATATACGTGTTTATATATTTATGTCACAATATGTGTATATGTTTATGTATATGTGTATATATACTAATAAAAAATAATAATTCGAGCCGAATCGATTCGAGCGGACATTTGCTCATGCTTGGCTCGTTTAAAATCCGAACCTAGTAGAGCGACTTGTTTATAACCAAGCCTCAAATCGAACGAGCATTTTCCAAGCAATTTCTAAGCGAGCGTCGAGCGAGTGACGAGCGGTTTGAACGATCCTACGTTTAGCCCACCCCTACAATATTCTAAAAAATTCATTTCATTAATTTAAAAAAAAGTTTTAACACTACACGCGATTATTTTATATTATATTATATTATAATATAATTATATTATAATGCATATAAAATTGAACATAATTCAACTCGTAGATCAGACAGCCCATATAAAAAATGAGAAATAAAGATAAAAAAGTTGGTTTTTTTCTTTTGTTAATTTAGGGACAAATGAGACTTATTCTTTAAACGACTATTTTAAACTCGCAGCAAGCAGAATTCAAACCGCACTAGTTCCACTCTCGGATACCTCTACCACCAATTTTTTTTTGTATTAGGTAAACATTATCTTGATCATCACAATATTAATATATAACTTCTTCGATCTCCACACAACTTAATAAACCAAGAATAAAATTGCTCTAAACTGATTCGACAATGGATCAAAGTCATGAACAAATCAACTCTAAACACACCATTGAACCACATGTACTTATGTTCCCCATACCATTTCAAGGCCCGGTTAACTGTTTCCTTAAGTTAGCCGAGCTCCTATGTCTTTCGGGCATCCATGTCACCTTCCTCAACACCCAACACATCCACCGCCCTCTCCTCCGCCACACCGAGGTGCTGTCCCGGTTCAGCCGCTACCCCAACTTCAGATTCGAGACAATTCCTGATGGAGTTGAGCATGAAACACCAGTCTCTGTAGACCGGTTCTTGGAGGTGATGGCTGGTGTGGATGTGGTTACTAAACCTCTATTCCGGGAGATGATGGTTTCGGGTAGGTTTAGTTGGGAATCGGAAAGGCCAGTGACTGTGATGATACCGGATGCTTACTTCAGTTTTGCGGTGGATGTAGCGAAAGAGGCGTCGGTTCCGGTGATATGCTTCGAGACCGTGAGTCCATGCTGCTTGTGGACTTCGTACTTGAATCTTCCTACTCTTATTGAAGCTGGAGATGTCCCCTTCAAAGGTTGAATTTCTTCCTGTTCAACATCACTTTGAATAATTTAAGTTTTTGATGAATAGTTGAATATTGCTGTGTTTTCAAAAGTAAATTAATGTTATTACAAACTGTTAGACCGTGTGGTGTAGGGCGCGAGTTGGGGTGGCGTTTACGAAGCAATGCTGGCTAGACCACACCAGGCTAACGTTGGCCATGACGTTGCCCTGCTGGCTTGGGATTGAGCTTGGCCGGGGGAGGGGGGGGGGTGACATAGCTGGCTTTGGTTGGCTGGTCCAACATAAGCAAAAAAAAAAAAAAAAAAAAAAAAACAAAATCCACATGGCTGGCCACGACAGCTGAAGCCACGCCACACGACACCCCTTGTTTTTGAATATTACCTTGTGGATCCCACACTCGTCTCCTGTTAAGCAAGGCCTCCCAACCTAAACCCATCCACTGCATAATCTTTTATCTTACAAAATGTTAATTAGCAAAACACCAAAAAGTTGTAGATCTTGCAAAATGTTAATCAGCAAAACACCAAAAGTTATATAAAGAATTTCCAAATTGTTTTTTGTGACTTCGTTTTGATGGTTTAATCCCGATGTGAATGTGACATTAAAAGAAAGAGTTGGGGCGCTGGATTAGGTCATAATTTATCTAGCAAGTTTAATTTATAAGACAGAGTCAAAGTCAAGGAAAATGACAAAAATAAACATTGATCAAACAAATTTCATTAAAAAACATATAACGTGTCTAAACTTAGGGAAGGTATAAAAATTTTATTTATTTTAAAACATGACACTTGTCCCAAACCTCTAAAAATACTCCTAAATTATTGTACACCTAGCCTAAGATCCACTAGAAAAGAGTCATTTGTCTAAAGGGTCTGCATATATTTTATGCGTTTTTTATTTTTAGACTCTACAAATTGTATTAGAGGAGTCTATGGATGCTATGACTTTGACTGAAGTGTACATGTATAGCATTTTCCTCCTTTATTTTTCACCATGAATTTTGAATTTGAATACTTTTTTCGATAATATATTTTTTTTTAAATTACACCAAATTAAAGATCATTTTATTTTCTTTAATTTGGTGTAATTTAAAAAATATATATAGATTATCGTATGAAAAAAGTTATACATGTTTAAAATCGCGAGGGGAAATAAAAAAGGAAAAGGCTATAGAGACTCTTCATCCATGTGAAGTCTCTACGTGTACAACATATATTTTGGTGAATTTCCCTCACTTAATTAGATCGTTTTGTTTATTTATTTATTTTAATAATTGAAACAACAGTGGCGTATTTGAATTAGAATAGGAAACTTCGCTTTCTAAGTTAAGGGTAGCTTATAAATAGATGGGTTATGTATACATTTATTTTCATGAGTTTTGAGCTAACAAAACCAGAAAAGGTGTTGTGGGTAAAAATAAAAAGTCCTCCCCACAAAAATTCTCAGTGTTTGTGTTTTGCAATCGGATCACCGGTTAAATTCCAACAATTGGAATCAGAGCTTAAGGGGAAAACGATCAAGACGAACCAAGGACGGGGGAGAATAACCCGTCGAACCACAGCCAATCGGTTGTTTTGCGAAGAAGAATCTAACAATATAAGGTTTTTATTCGTTTATTATTCACCAATTATTTTCATTCCTCAGGAAATGATTTAGACGAGTTGATAACAAGCATTCCAGGAACAGAACAAATTATTCGACGACGGGACCTTGCTAGCCAGTGTCGTTCCACCGACATGTCGAGCCAGTCGATTGAACTCATCGTCAAAGAAGCTCATGCGGTTCCTGAAGCTCAAGGTCTCATACTCAATACATTTGAAGAGTTAGATAGTCTAATACTCAAACACATGCGAAAACTTTGTCCAAATATTTACACCATAGGCCCCCTACACACTCTTCACAAAGCTCAACTTACGGCTAACACAAACCCATTGCAAGAAAACAACTTCTCTAACAGTGTTTGGAAGGAAGATCGAACCTGCATGTCATGGCTCGATGAACACGATCCAAAAACCGTTCTTTATATTAGCATCGGGAGTCTTGCGACCATGACAATTGACCAACTAGTTGAAATATGGTATGGTGTGATTAATAGTGGAACACCCTTTTTGTGGGTGAGACGGCCTGGGTCGATCATTGGTGGGTATGACGAGTCGCAGGTTCCAGATGAGCTACTAGCACGTACAAAAGAAATCGGGTGTATAGTAGAATGGGCCCCACAAGAAGATGTACTTGCACATCCGGCCATTGGTGGGTTTCTGACACATAGTGGATGGAACTCGACTATGGAGAGTATAACGCAAGGTATCCCCATGGTTTGTTGGCCAAACTTTGTGGACCAACAAGTGAATAGTCGATTTGTGGAAGAGGTATGGAAAGTGGGAGTAGACATAAAAGATACATGTGATCGGTTGCAAGTTGAAAAGGCAGTTAGGGATATTATGGACTCGAAACGTAATGTATATACACAATCTGCTAATACTTGGGCAAATTTGGCTAAAGAGTCGATAACTAAGACAGGGTCGTCATCTATTCATTTGGCTCGGTTGATTGATGATATTTTAGCAATGAGCTTGACCCAACCCTAAAGTATGTGGACTCATGTACTGGAATCGTGTTTGTGAGCTAGACTATGCTTGCTTTAGATTGCATGTAAAGTGCTTAAATAAGTTATCTAGACATTGGAGGACGTACGAAATAAATTTGTCATTAAACGTTTTTCTAATAAAAGTAAAATATTTGTATATAAACACTTGGGCCAAATTTGGATTGAGAATCACGCTCCCGATTTTTTCTTTTTTTTTCTTTCTTGTATTTTTTTTGTGTGTTAGATAAACAGTATCTTGCTCATCTTAAAATCAATACATACTTCTTTAATTTCCACCACTTTTATAAGCTCCATAAACAAGCATGAAATAACTCAAAATCAATACAAAAATAGAGCCATCTGTAAAACACCACTCTGGAACTCATGTAGTTACATATTTCCCTTACCATTTAAAGGCCCGTGACAGTGATGATTTGTTTCAGTTTTGCGGTATATATATAGCGATAGAGGCATTTGCGTGGAAACCGTAAGTCCATGCTGCTTGTGGACTTCATACTTGAATCTTCCTACACTTATTGAACCAGGGGATGTCCCCTTCAAAGGCGCGCTTTTCTTCCAGTTCAACAACACGCTGAATAAAAGTTTTTGGTTGAATGTTGTTATATTTATTTAACTTAATTAATTATATAATTTGAACTTTTTAATCCAGTCAAAACTTGACTTTTTTCTTTTAAGAGTTCGAAATTTATAAATAAATAAATAAAATAATTAAAGGGTGTTATTTTAATTCATCCAAAACTAAAAAAAAAACAAAAAACAAAAAACAAAAAACAAAAAACAAACTGGTGTAACACTATTTAATAAAACCATTTCAAGTCCCCAAAAGGAAACGGTATAATGTTGGAAACAGTATAATATTTAAACGATATAATATTTGGAAAGGTATAATGTTTAAGACGATATAATATTTTAAACGATATAATATTTAAGAATGGTAAAATTTTCAAAACTCATCGGAGCGGAGTTTATACATGAATACAATTTTTTTTTTAAAAAAAAAACACCGAATTACCCCACTAAAATACCAAATTCTTAAATAAAAAATTCATTAGCATCAAATACGTCTCGTACAAGGCTGTACTTGGCGTATAGGGCTCCTCAAAACCAGTGCATGACACCATTTAGACAACGCTTTTACTGAAGCCCTATACACCTCCTACAACCTTGTACGAGGCGTCCAAGACACAAAAGTGTGCAGATAGGCGCCTGTGGTGTGCGAATAGTTTGAGCCTATATAAAACTAATTTTTTGTTCTTGTTATACGCATTGTAATATATATAGATATGTAATATACATCTTTAACCTATTTAATTTTTAAACACTTTTATTTTTCTCTAATAACTTACATTTGTTAGCTTTAGAAAAACTAAATACGCAGTTGTGTTTTTTTTTTCTTTCTCAGCACTCTCTGATACAAATTTTCTCAACACCAATATCGTATCAGTATCATTTTTATGGTTTTCAATTGATGTAAAACATGTACTGTGAGCTATACTGAGTACCGGTACCGTAACGAACCAAACCAATGTCGACTAAATATTATTGCCATCAGTATTGATATTATCAAAGCCGGTATCGGTATTCATTTTAAATTGGTACCATAACGAACCTAGTCGATACTAACCAAAAATATTAGTAACGACATTAATATTGGATTTTATGTTTTTGATTGATGTAAAACACGTGTCGATATCCGTTTATATACAACTATAAGGTAAATATATGTCTCCAAAACGACAAAAGAACACTTTGTTAAACTAGTCTGTCCTATGGTAATTTATTCAAATGAAGCAAATAAAATGCCTGTGTTAAAAAGCTTAGCAAAACTAAGCTAATAATAGTATAATTCAACTAATAAGAAAGTTCTTTTTAGAGAACTGTTAGAACATGAAACCTTTTATATTCTTACTTTTAAGCTTTTCTATTTTATTTTTGGTATTAAATTAGAAATTTGGAAAAAAAATGTTAATTTTCTAATAAACATTTTAAAAAAATTATTTCTTCTAAAATAAAACCTAATTAAAAATATTATATGTAAACCAAAAAAATAAGTATACTAAAAATTTATTTAAAAAAATGAACACATAGGTAAAGGATAGTAATTTAAAAAAAAAAAGTTGACTAAAACTATGAATAAGAAAGTAAAATTATTTATGTATACTAAATTGATTTTTTAAGCAAATTTGTTTTTCTAAAGCAATTGATAAATTGATATTATTCAATGAGATTAGGGGTGAGAAACTAGAAAGTTAGTTTTTTCTTAAGTTTAACAATCGAAACACAATTTAGGTATATGTTTTTTAAAACTTCTTATTTAAATAATACATAAATTTTCAAACTACACCATTTTAGTAAAAAAAAAAAAAAAAAACCTCAATCAAAACACTAAAACTTCTCATTTAAATACATAAATTTTCGAACTACACCATTTTAGAAAAAAAAAAAAAAACTCATAGATGTTGCTCCCTTACATTCTTCAGCTGAATTTTTGCATGCCACAGTTTAATTCTTCAGCTGAATTTTACATTCTTCCGCAAAATTTTGCTGAATTGTTGCATGGCACAACTTAATTTTTCGTAAATATTTTTAAAACTACCCAAGCTTGTGGCTACCCAATCGTCAAAGACGTTAGAAACAACACCCCATGCCATCATAGGCTAAAAAATTATATTATATCTAAACTTTTAATTTTCGGTGAAATGCATGACAAATTGACAATGACAATAGGCGATGGATGAGATCACAGCAGTTGATCAGAAGACTTTTGGCACTAAGAAACCTTCATATCTCCGTCATTGTCAATCATGTAATTCTCTAGTCGTTCATCGACGAATTTGCTTCGAACTCGTTTTTAGAAAAAGAGAAAAAGAGGGGCCGGCTCATTAAGTCACAAGCAGACTAGATTTATCAACGAGCCGAGTTCAAGCTCCAAATAAAAATAGATGGGGATATTTCAAGCCCATCAATTCTAGCTTGTGTGGTTCTAAGCTTAGGCTTGAGTTTGACTCAGCTCATAAACAATCCTACTTGAGTGCTGGTTTTTTTTTTTTTTTTTTTTTTACATTTTTATGATAAGTTACAAGTTTTAAATTTTTTTAAACTTTGATATATTTGATTGTTTTAGGGGTGTCAATGGTGGTGAATTGATGGATTACGAGTTAGCATGTTGAATTGTTTAATCTGAACACAACTCATATTTTTTATTGTCTCAAAATAAATCAATCCTAATCCGCACTCACCTAAAATTTGTGTAACCCGAACATGGCCCGTTAACCATTTAAACTATTTATCTAAGCGTGTGAAACGGGTTGGTAGGTAATAATTATGTTGTAAATGAGATAATGAGGTCAGAGGTCAAAAAAAGGGTAAATATATTATATATAATAAATGAATAGATTTGGGCTGAGATGGCATGATATTAGAGCCTTTTGGATTGCTTTTTGGCGGGAAAATGAGCTGGGTACTTACATTGCTGGCGGATCCCGTTTTGAGCAACCCGACCCAATGTTTTCGGATCTATTTAAACAACACACTCCTTCACTTCTTCATGCTCTCAAACCCTACACCCACATCTTCTCCTTCACGATTCTTCCTTCTGCTTGAAGCCTCAGCAACGCAATCCAATCGATTTAATCACTAGAGACACCATTGATAAGCTACTCATCCTTCATTTCTATTCTGTTTGTTTACAACTCGATGGTACCATATGCACTAATTATCCTAATTCTAGGTTAGTTTTCAATCAATCGTTTTTTTACCGTTCATTGGATGTTGATTTTAGGGCTTTCAATCGATTGTCTCAAGGTATGATTTTGCTACCGATTATCTTTCTTTTTTTTAAATGAGGTTTAAATTTGTGAAATCTAATTGAATTTCGTGTTATATTATGGATTAATAAATATGTTATCTCCATTGTGATGCTTGATTTGTAGATCTTAGGTTCTGGGATGTATCTGGGAGAAAACACTATTCGCTTCTAAACCCTAACCTCCATTCCCTTCATGGCTCTACTGGATCATTCATCCTCTTTTTCAAACGATTTAGAAATCAGGTACCAATTCTTCTATGGATTATCGTTTATATTTTTGGATCTCGCCCATAAATCATACTTACGTATAAGTTTTTGATTAAGATTCTCTTAAAAAAATATGTTTTAACTGGATGATGATTTGATGAGTTTTAAAGGCTGTGATGATCAATTTCAATGTGTCTGAGTGAAATTGGGCAAAGATAAGATAGTCCACATCTTGGCAGGGCAACCTGGATGGTCATGTGTTTTCACATGGCAACCGTAAGTATGCAGCCATGGCGGATTTATCCACTCTGTTTGATTGTTTACAAATCTGAGCCTCATAATCGTTTTATAACATCAACAACAATACTGGTATACATATGTTATGTGTCACGGCCCCAGCCCCGGGTTGACCCGGTCAGGAGCCGCGGGACAGGAACCCGTGGTATTTAATTGATGCAACAGCGGAAGATTTTAACAGGATCTTTTAAAACTTGAAATGCCCGATTATTTTATTTCATAATTCAGAATAAACCCCGTAATTTACAATAGAGGAATTTTACTAGGAAATTCCCTGATTTATTAAAACATGTTTATTCATTTTAACTGAGCCACCTCTTCAAGCTTGTTAGTGCTCCGTAGCACGTTTTCCTTGATTTACAGCAGGTCGCCTGAAACAAGTTTTAAAAATATTTTGTCAGCGGGGAAATACTGGTGAATCATTCATTTTGATAAAATGACACATAGTTATAAATTACAACATAAGAGCGATTACAATGGCTTCTATCTTATTTTTATCTGGCGCCGTGTCACCTGGTGACGATGGTCATATCACTATTGGGTCTTTCCCCAAGTAGTGACGTTTATCACTGTTAGGATTTATTAGCCCAACCGTGAGAAATTAGTAATGTGCACAATACCCCATTAGCCAGTGATTTAAGATAACCACGACTTAATCCCTGTAATTATAACTTTTGAAAATGTATGGAGTATTGTAAAATATGATTGATAAAAAGAGAATGACTCACTTTGCAAATTTATACGGGCAGAGTTTAGCCTACTGATAAGCCTGATAACCTAATTTAAACAACAATGCATACGAACTAGGTCAGTAACTAAGACAGCATTTACGATAACTCACGAGATTAAACCCTCACGACGAATGACAAAGTGCAATACTTAAACATCCATCGAATTCACGACGAATGACAAAGTATAAACCCAATTTGAGCAACACTTAAACATTCATCGGATAGTTTTAATCGATCGGACATTGAATCGTAGCAGCGATCAAGTTAATACCCTGTATCGTAGCAGCGCCTCGCTATTGTAACTTGTAATTTCGACTTTTGGACAGTATACTTCGTGATTTTGATTAAAATTTCGACATAGAATGATAGCTCGGGATTAAATCTATTTATAGGTGAAAATAGGGTTCACGCGGCCCGCGTAAACCTTGGCCCGATCCTTACGCGGCCCGCGAGGGGCACCTATTCGTAGATTAGGGCTACGTTGTCATCAGTAGACTTGCCATGCGTGCGACACGTGGCTCGGATGCTTATCCGGTCAAACCTTACATTGACGCGGCCTACGTAAGGACATGCTTAACCTTTACGCGGCCCGCCTGAAAACCATAAATCCTGATTTCTTGATTCTTTGATATGGATTAGGGTTTTAGGGGTCCGGGTTTTCATTTATGGGTTGTTTAAGGACATTTTTGAAGGTCCTTACATCCTCCCCACCTTATTTAAAATCTCGTCCTCGAGATTTACTGAAATAAGTTTGGATATTTTTGCTTCATTTCTGATTCCAGCTCCCAGGTGTATTCGGGTCCTCTTTTCGAATCCCACTTGACTTTGACTTGCACAAGTCGTTTGTGCTTGAGAAACTTGATCTTTCTGTCCTCTATCTGCAGTGGTTTCTCCACGAATTTCAGCTTTTCATTTACCTCTACATCTTGAAGAGGTACTACCAGGGATTCGTCAGATAGACATTTCTTGTGGTTGGATGTATGAAACACATCATGTACTCTTGCTAACTCTTCTGGTAGTTGTAAACGATAAGCAACTGGTCCTATTCGTTGAATTACTGGGAATGGTCCTATGTACCTTGGACTCAGCTTTCCTTTCTTACCGAACCGTACTACTCCTTTCCAAGGAGAAACTTTCAAGAGTACCTTGTCTCCAACTTGAAACTCTAGTGGCTTGCATCGATTGTCAGCATAACTCTTTTGACGATCTCGAGCCGTCTTTAGTCTTTCCTTGATTTGAGTTATCTTGTCGGTGGTTTCTTGCACGATTTCAGGACCTGATAATTGACTTTCTCCTATTTCTACCCAACAAACTGGAGTTCTGCACTTTCGTCCATATAGTGCTTCGAATGGGGCAGCTTCAATGCTTGCATGATAACTATTATTATAGGAGAATTCAATTAAGGGTAGGTGATCATCCCAGTTTCCACCGAAATCTATCACACATGCCCGGAGCATGTCTTCCAGGGTTTGGATCGTCCTTTCACTTTGTCCGTCTGTTTGTGGATGATATGCAGTACTTAAATTTAGTCGGGTTCCCATTGCTACCTGGAAACTAGTCCAGAAATGGGAAGTGAAACGACTATCTCTATCTGATACAATGGAGAGTGGAACTCCATGTAAGGATACTACTTCGTCTACATACAACTTGGCTAACCTTTCCTTACTAAAGGTTTCTTTCATGAGTAGAAAATGAGCTGACTTGGTTAATCGATCCACAATTACCCAAATCGCGTCGTTACCTTTTCTGGTTTTGGGTAAATTTGTAACAAAGTCCATTGTTATGAGCTCCCATTTCCATACAGGCATTTCTAATTGTTGTAGTAGACCTGAGGGTTTCTGATGTTCTGCCTTAACTTGTGAACAAGTAAGACATTTAGAAACATATCTAGCGATGTCCTTTTTCATTCCTATCCACCAGAAATTATTTCTTAAGTCTTGGTACATTTTATTGTTTCCTGGATGCATGGTATACCTAGATTTATGAGCTTCTTCTAAAATCTTATCTCTTAATTCTCCTTGCTTAGGTACCCAAATTCTTTTCTTATGGAATCTCCAAATTCCATCATTTCCTTGCTCTAACTCTTTTATTCATCCTTTCATTCCTTCAGCATCGTCTTCGACTGCTGTTTCTTGAACATTCTTTAATTGTTCCATTAAATCCAATTGCAGATTTAATCTAAGAGCACGAACTCGTCGTTGTTTCTCATGATACTTACGACTTAAAGCATCTGCAACTACGTTTGCTTTTCCTTCGTGATATTGGATATTACAGTCGTAGTCACTTAGGATTTCCATCCATTTTCTTTGCCTCATGTTTAATTCTTTTTGCCCAAATATGTACCTTAAACTCTTGTGATCCGTATAGACAGTAAACTTACTTCCATATAGATAATGTCTCCAAATCTTAAGGGCAAAAATTATGGCTCCTAACTCTAGGTCATGAGTTGTATAGTTTTCCTCGTGCTTTTTCAATTGTCTTGAGGCATACGCAATTACCTTTTTGCGTTGCATTAGCACACATCCTAATCCTAGCTTTGAAGCATCACAGTATACTTCAAAATCTTCCGTTCCTTCTGGCAAGGCTAGAATTGGAGCATTTGTTAACTTTTGCTTTAAAATCCTAAAAGTCTTTTCTTGCCTAGGTCCCCATTCAAACTTAACCGTTTTACAGGTTAGCTTAGTTAATGGCATGGCTATCTTAGAAAAATCTTTAATGAATCGTCTATAATAACCAGCTAACCCTAGAAAGCTTCTAATTTCCGTAGCCGATTGCGGGGCCTTCCATTTGGTGATTGCTTCTATTTTGGAGGGATCTACGTGAATACCTTCGTGATTTACCATATGACTCAAAAATTGCACCTCCGGTAGCCAAAATTCACACTTCGATAATTTAGCGTAAAGCTTTTCCCTTCTTAACAAAGTTAAGAGTGCATGCAAGTGCTGACAGTGTTCATTCTGACTTTTGGAATAAATAAGTATATCGTCGATGAAGACAATTACAAATTTATCCAAATACGGTTTACAGATCCGATTCATCATGTCCATGAATGCTGCAGGTGCATTCGTTAGTCCGAAGGGCATGACTGTAAACTCATAATGACCATACCTAGTTCTGAAAGCAGTTTTAGGTATGTCTTCTTCTTGTACTTTCAACTGATGGTATCCGGAGCGTAAGTCTATCTTAGAAAAATACCTAGCTCCCTGGAGTTGATAAAAAAGATCATCAATCCTAGGTAATGGGTATCGATTCTTAATTGTAACCTTATTCGGTTCCCTATAATCGATACACATTCGCATCGATCCATCTTTTTTTTTCACAAACAATTCTGGAGCTCCCCACGGGGATGAACTAGGTTGTATGAATCTTTTACTTAGCAATTCATCTAACTGCTTTTTCAATTCTAGCATTTCAGTAGGTACTAATTGGTAAGGTGCTTTGGCTATCGGTGTAGTTCCAGGAATTAGATGAATCCTAAATTCTACTTACCTGTCTGGTGGTAATCCAGGTAGTTCTTCTGGGAATACATCGGGGTATTCTGAGACTACTGGGATATCCTTAAGTTCCTTACTTTTCGTGTTAATGATTACTGAAATCATATACACTACTTCTTGTTTTCTTGAATAACTGGCCAATTTCATTACTGAAATGAATTTCAGTGGCTTTCGTGGTTTATCTCCTGTAATTGAAATTACTTTTCCTGTGGGTGTATGGATTTACATGGAATTTTTACCACAGACAATTCGAGCATGGTTGGCTACTAACCAATCCATTCCTAACACTACGTCGAATCCAGCTAAATTCATAGGTAACAGATTTGCAGAAAATTTATGACCTAAGAGTTCTATCTTTTCTTCTCATAAAACCTTATCTATGTTAACAGAATTCCCATCTGCTGTTTCGACTGTAAAAATCTGCCTAAGGTTGGTTAAGGGTAATTTAAAAGCTTGGCAGAATGAACTATTTATAAAACTTTGGTTTGCACCAGATTCAAATAATACTTTTACATAAACGTTGTGAACTAGGAACGTACCAGCTATTACGTCAGGAATTAGTTCGGCTTCCTGAGTAGTCAACTGAAAGGCTCTTACGTTTTTCTTGGTAGTTCCGTCTGCAGGTTTGGCTTTATTGTCAGCTGGCTTGACCAATTTTAGGCATTCTGGCCTGAAATGTTCAGCTTCTCGATAATTATAGCAGATCGTGGCTTTCTTCTTCTTCCTGCAATCTTCTTCTTGATGCACTGGAATTTTACAGAAATTGCAATACCCCTTGCATCTTCCAAAATGCTTTCTTTTACAGGCATTGCAAAATGGAACAGTGGAAGATTGCCCAGTTCCCTTTTTCCGGAAATTACTACGGTTACCCACACGGAATCCTTGGGTAATCTTTTGGGCGACTTCCTTTTTCCGGTTTTCTTCTCTTGTGCGTACCAGTTCGTCAGTTAGGGTGTTAGCTAATTCTACCGCATCGTCAATAGTGCGAGGTCTCGCAGCTTTAACGATATTACGGATTTCGCCAATCAATCCCCAAATATAGCGGGAAATAAGCACCGGTTCTGGCGAAGCCATGGTTGGCACCACTCTCGCATACTCGAAGAATGTCGAAGTATACCCTCAACAATCTACACCCATCATCCGATGGTTCAGGAACTTATTTGCCATTTGTTCCTTTTCATATTCGGGACATAATTTTCTTTCCATTAGCTGCTTAAATTCTTCCCAATTCATGGAATAGGCCATATTTCTTCCTTTAGCTTGAAGTACCGTATTCCACCATTCTAGCGCCCCTTCTTTAAAAAGATGCGACGCATACATGACCTTGTCTTCCTTAGCACATTTACTTATCATAATTACTGCTTCAGTTTTCTCCAACCAACGCAGTGCCGCAGTCGCCCCTTCATTGCCTACAAATTCAGCTGGTTTACAAGCAAGAAATTCTTTATAAGTGCAACCAGGGGTTGCAGCTTTCATTCTTTTAAGAATTGGGGCTTGCCGTATCTCATTATCGTTGTTAGTATGATGACCGCCCCCGTTTACGCTATTACTGAAGTTATCTTCATGAGTACGTTTGCTAGGAATAATTTGTTGAGGTTCAACATGTTTCTGGACAGCAGCAAGGATTGCTGGAATAGCATTGGCTATTCCTTGAGCAACGATATTCTCGATATCTTGCCTAGTCATAAATTGATCTTCCTGGTTTTGCTCTGATTGGTTAACTTCGTTAACTGGTTCATTACTAGCGTGTTCCATCTGGTAATTAATATATGTATAAATTATTATTATAGAATAATTATAACAACCATATAATTTCACAACACATGTATAGCCAAAATTGTCGATTTCTCGACTTCCATTTTTATATATATTATATTATGCATCCGTACACACTGTTATCTTAAAAAGTTTTATTTTAAGTTATTTTACAAGATTATATTTCTATTACTATTATTATTATTATTATTATACAATCACAGCTACTTTCTCACACCATCCCTTCTGCTGATATTTCAGAAACGACGTTCCCTCTCGTCGTATTTCCAGGAGATCTGTTCTCCCACCTCCCGGATCCTATTTCCAGCATCCACCAGCTCCTCGCCAAAATGGCGGAGTTCAGCTTGGTTTTCATTGCTCATTGGTGGGTTTGGTATAGGTTCTGGGTCGAACTGAGGGAAAAAGGTATAGGGGTTATTGAGGAGGTTTTGAAACTGCCAGTCGTTAGTCCATCACTCGTCCATTTCTCCTAAAGGTTGGGTGTGGATTAAAGGTTCTGGGATGGCTGGTTCCAAATTTATTGGAAGTTGGGTTTCAGCAGGATAAGGAAAGAGGTTATTATTGATAGGCCTGAGAATATCGCAGCTTGCCAGTACGCGATCCAATTCCTCCTGCAGTGGCAATTCCTCGACTTGCCTAGAACTTTCCCCAATTTCCATTTCTACTTGCCTAGCATTTTCCTCAATCTCGATCCATTTTCCTTTATCAATGGGATTTTCAATTTTGGGAACTTTTCTAGTTGCTGGTTTCCTCCTACATACTCTCCTCCAGCCTACAAATCTTCTCCCTTTCTTAGGCTTTGGTTTCTCCGGAGGTGGAGCTCGAAATTCCATAGGTTCCTCTACATCGGGTAAGTAACCAATAAAGTCTCTGGAAACTTCCACTTTTACAGGATAGAGATTGAGATTTTGAAGGGCTGCAGATAACTCATTCATGCTGTTTAGCATATATGCAAAATGCACACAAAATGCTAAGTCAAAAATTTCACAGGCGAATATTTAATATAACTATTCAAATATTATTACTGCACATACTGTGACTTTCTAATACAAATTACAAATGGAATTTAAAATATACTAAGGTGGCATAATCCTAATCTATTTTATTTTCTCTTACTAAATGTTTTATTTAAAGGACAAAGCTTCAGTTTTATAGGTGATATGGGTGCTAGTACTGGGTCAGCGTATTTTAAACGTTAGCATTTACTGCTATAGTGGCTAACATATAGAGATCTGCCCATTTTTCATCTAACTCATCTTCCCATGGGGGGTTATTGCCTATTTCCTGGGTTTCCTGATTAACCCTCACTTCTTTTGTTTGTGATTTCTTTCTTTTCTCCTGACTTTTTCTAATAATCCAATTTCTTTTATTAGGAGAAAGTGGTTTCTCAAACTGTGGCTTACGGAAAAATATTACTTCCTCAGTATCTGCTGGGTATTTTGAGGATGAAGTTCCTTTTTTCTTTTGTTGAAGTATCTAATTTATGATAGATGTCCGAAAGTCTTTGTATACCCATACTGTAAACAAATATTCAAATAATAAAACAAGTAATCACAAAATGGCAATCAGTAAAATTAAGTATTCTCTAAATACTTAATTGGCTTAAATCAGTGGCTCTGATACCACCTTTTCCTGTCACGGCCCCAGCCCTAGGTTGACCCGGTCAGGAGCCGCGGGACAGGAACCCGTGGTATTTAATTGATGCGACAGCGGAAGATTTTAACAGGATCTTTTAAAACTTGAAATGCCCGATTATTTTATTTCATAATTCGGGATAAACCCCGTAATTTACAATAGAGGAATTTTACTAGGAAATTCCCTGATTTATTAAAACATGTTTATTCATTTTAACTGAGCCACCTCTTCAAGCTTGTTAGTGCTCCGTAGCACGTTTTCGTTGATTTACAGCAGGTCGCCTGAAACATGTTTTAAAAATATTTTGTCAGCGGGGAAATACTGGTGAATCATTCATTTTGATAAAATGACACATAGTTATAAATTACAGCATAAGAGCGATTACAATGGCTTCTATCTTATTTTTATCTGGCGCCGTGTCACCTGGTGACGATGGTCATATCACTATTGGGTCTTTCCCCAAGTAGTGACGTTTATTAGCCTAACCGTGAGAAATTAGTAATGTGCACAATACCCCACTTGCCAGTGATTTAAGATAACCACGACTTAATCTCTGTAATTATAACTTTTGAAAATGTATGGAGTGTTGTAAAATATGATTGATAAAAAGAGAATGACTCACTTTGCAGATTTATACGGGCAGAGTTTAGCCTACTGATAAGCCTGATAACCTAATTTAAACAACAATGCATACGAACTAGGTCAGTAACTAATACAACATTTACGATAACTCACGAGATTAAACCCTCACGACGAATGACAAAGTGCAATACTTAAACATCCATCGAATTCACGACGAATGACAAAGTATAAACCCAATTTGAGCAGCCCTTAAACATTCATCGGATAGTTTTAATCGATCGGACATTGAATCGTAGCAGCTATCGAGTTAATACCCGGTATCGTAGCAGCGCCTCGCTATTGTAACTTGTAAGTTCGACTTTCGGACAGTATACTTCGTGATTTTGATTGAAATTCGACACAGATTGATAGCTTGGGATCAAATCTATTTATAGGTGAAAAATAGGGTTCACGCGGCCCGCGTAAACCTTGGCCTTATCCTTACGCGGCCCGCGCGGGGCGCCTATTCGTAGATTAGGGCTACGTTGTCATCAGTAGACTTGCCACGTGTGCGACATGTGGCTCGGATGCTTATCCGGTCAAACCTCACATTGATGCGACCCGTGTAAGGACATGCTTAACCCTTACGCGGCCCGCCTGAAAACCATAAATCCTGATTTCTTGATTTTTTGATATGGATTAGGGTTTCAGGGGTCCGGGTTTTCATTTATGGGTTGTTTAGGGACATTTTTGAAGGTCCTTACATTATGTTTTTGGTTTTGGTACTTTCAATTACTGGTATACATCTCTTTGGAGAAGTCAATTTTTTAGGAAAAGTAGAATTTGGTTGTAGGGTTGCTGAATTAGTGAATTTTGGAATTGGAATTAAGGTCAATGTTTTGAAAGTCTATATGAAGAGGGACGTGCTGCATATGTTGACATAGCATGTATGTTTATTTATCGATTACACCTGCAATACGTTATTTTAAAGTATTTGATAAAAGGTTTATTGTGTTTACAATTATACCATGATATTGCTCATCCCTTGACTTCAATTTCACTTGTGCATACTCAGCTACAACATTGACAAGCTGGCATCTGTTAGTCACATTTTGTTCATTACATGTGGCATTATGGATGAAGTTCTTTGAGCACAAGCCCTTTGATTCAAGAGCTGTCATGGGCTTTGGCGTATTGAATGGGATTTCCATTGGGCTTCTTAGCCTCAGCCTCGGTTTCAATTCTGTTGGTTTTCACCAAGTATTCATACAGTGCCAAAAAACAGTTGCTCAAAACCATAATTGCATTCATACTTTTATATTTGATTTTGTTGGTGTTAGTTGTTAGGTACTTGGTATGTAGAATTATATCATTATTTCATCAACATAATCTTATCAAAACTAATATCCTAATAAGCTTTATTTGAGTAACTCAACGTTTATTACTGGTTCTATTCTAGATGACAAAACTAGCTATCATCCCTTGCATTGTACTTTTGCAAACTCTTTTCTTCAGCAAGCTATTCAGGTTAAACTTTGATCTTATTCTTTCTACATCTGCATAAACAAGTATCGAATGTTGCCACTTTCCAGCTCATATACTTACCATTTGTCTTCATGCAATATTTCAAATCTGAATATTCAACATTATTTAGTGACATGCTCATGTACCAATCCAAGCAATCATGTTCCTAAATTCAGTTATTTGAAAATCTGCACAACTTGGGTGAACAGCAGAGGTGGCATGAAGAGCGGGATGGTAACCAAGTTAAAATGGGTTTGATTTTAACGGTGTCATGTTTTAGAATACATGCTTGAACGGGGCTGGATCATAGTTAGTAATAGTGCTCATAGCAGGCTCTATAGCGAATAGCGTAGCGAAGCGCTCATGTGTCGCTATCTGATTTTAATGCTTCCATAGCAAATTGGAGAGCCCCGTTGCCCCACTCCGGCCAGACTATGTTGTCTTAACTGGGTCCATGCTGGCTTTAGAGTTTGGCTTGGGCGTTCCCCCGGGAAATAATACCGCCGACTGCCACTTGACAGCCGCTGTGCCATCACGAGAGGCAAACACTCTCTGGGGTAACACACGGTGGGACGAAAACCCGAGTGGGGCGAAAACTAAGAGTAATTTTAAGGTTAAAATATAACAAGTAAGAGCAAGTGGTTGATGATATTTATCTTTTGATTGTTTTTTTATGTCATGATATTTATTTAAACTAACATTGCAGTACTACACATTGATAATTATCAGGTCTTCTAAGAGATCTTCCCATTTTTAGTAAGAAAATGTTCTGTTTATTATAACTGCAGCTAAAGGAGCTTGAACTTTGGTAGTGTAGGCACACGCGCGCGCGCACACACACACACGCACACTCATATTAATCTTTTTTTTAACGACGAATTTCTTTTAATCCCTATCCTCTGTGAGACATGAACCCAAGACCTTCACTTCCCTAACAACGTCTCATCATATTAATAATAGATTTTGTATAAGTTATACCTTTTATATCAAATCTCAAGATAGTGATAGAGGGGATGAAGATGAAGATCTTCTAGAGAAGTTTGAAGCTGAGAGGGTCGAGTATGGTGAAGAAAATGCAGTCGAGAGAACCAATGGGTGGTTATCAATTGGTGAAGATGTTCTCTACATGTTCTTGCTTTATTTAAATCGATCATCATTGATTTTGATGTTTCTGTGATTGTTTGTTGGTTATTTGAACAGGAAACAAGGGATTTAATGGAAAGAATGAAAATTTGCAGGTTTTGTGCAATCAAAAAGTAAGCCTTTTAATTTGCTACACATAATTACAATACATGTTAAGTTCAGTAGTTTTCAGTGCAGTTAACCTATAAGAAAACAAGAATATAATTCGCTATACAGTTAAAGTTCATGTCAAGTTCGTTACATTTGGTGTATTTCACCCTTTTTAGCACTCATGTTCATATGCTTTTATTCACGCATTTGACCTTTTTACAACTTTTTCTTAGAGCAGAAGTTGTTTCTGATGCAAAGAAAGCAACTGAGTTAGACTGCTTGAATCCAAAGGCATATCTGCGCAATTTGATCTTTTTTACAACTTTTTTTGCCAGTCAGCTGTGTGTCTATTGATGATGATCCAAATTTCCTTTATTTCACTATTTTTTTTTTGCAAGAGAGACTGAACCTTCTGGTGGTGTACTCTACGGCGATGCTACATACTCCGACGCCTGATCAATAGCTTAACTTGTTTCTTTTGTAAACTGTGTTAATGAACCCGACTTAGGTACTTTTTGGCAAGTTTTGGAGTGTTTGGACAACGAAAAGAAAGAGGCTGTAGCAATTAAAGTTGTATGTTCAATAAACAAGTATCGTGAAGCCGCCATGATTGAAATGGATGTTCTACAGAAGCTTGCTAGCCATGATGTTGGTGGGTCATGGTAGGTTTTAATCTTTTATTTTCTTTAATGTGGTTGTAGAAACTAAAGTGATTGTGTAACACCCCAAAACTCGAATTATTAAATTCGTAGGAATGTCACCATGTGTAATTAAATAAAATACAATAACTAAGTTATTAAACTTAGTTAAATGCCTAATAAACAAGTTAAGGAATGAAACTTGTGGCAACTATAACGGAATGGTAAACTTGAGGGACTTAGATTGCCAAAAAGGAAATATATTTTATTAAAACAAAAACAAAAAAAAAATCACACACACAGTGTGTGTGTCTGCGTACGATCGCAGGAGAAGGGGGAAAAGGGGGTGTAAACCCTAACCACAAAAAAATCATCAATTGAAAAGGAAATCGCGGGTTGATTGTGTGCATGAACCAAGAATGATGATCCCTTAAGCGTTTCTCACATCAAGTAAGTCAAATTTCATGATTTGGTGATGATTGATGAAACGGGTTGTGTGTAATCCGTGATTAAATGTGTGATTAAACCTGAATGTTACATGATATGCTCATATAGAAGTTGTATTATGTGCAATTTTGATTATATTGATAGTTTGAAGCAAAACCCATTTGTATGTCAAAAGATGAATGGATATTGTGAAACCCTAGATGCTAATTAGTATGGTATCAATGATTTAAACAATGTGTTGATGAAATTTTGATAAGTAATTGATGTTACAACCATATGTTCATAGTTAGGATGAAAGATTGTTATGAATTTGATTGATTGTTAATAAGTTATGTGAAGAATTAGTAGGAATCATGCTTTAAAAGCTTGTACATAATGTTTTTTTTTAAATGCGAAACCCGCCAAGTGTTTGATAAAATGCCTACAAAGTTTGTGTAAAATAGTTAGTAAATTCGTCACTTTTGACAGCCTTAGATAGTCATCTTGTAAAGGCCGTATCTCATTCGTTATTAGGAGTTAGACAACGAGCCTTATATCGTTGAAAAGGTTGTTTCGCATATTACATTTCATATTTGGCCATAAGAGGCTGGTTATGAGATTAAGTGGGTCAAAACAGCATGAAAAGTTAGTAAATTCGTCACTTTTGACAGCCTTAGAAGTCATCTTGTAAATGCCGTATCTCATTCGTTATTAGGAGTTAGACAACGAGCCTTATATCGTTAAAAAGGTTGTTTCGCATGTTACATTTCATATTTGGTCATAAGAGGCTGGTTATGAGGTTTAGTGGGTCAAAACAGCATGAAAAGTTAGTAAATTCGTTTTGACAGCAAGCTGTTTGGAAGCATTTCAGCTTCTGTGCTGATTTTGTAAAAATCATATAAAATCATAGGGATGTCCGATTGTTACGATCTTTATATGCTTAGAAAGATCTCTGAGTGTAGATCATTTCATATTTGAACATGAAGAACTGAATCAGAAGATAAATGGGTTAAAATGTGCCGTGAACAGCTGCTGCGCAGAAAGTTGCTGCACAAATTTTAGTATAAATATTCAGTAAAAATAGTTGTATTGTTATGCACACTTGTATGAATCATGAACTACTGATTTTAATAAATTATTAGTAAGTTATTTGATTGTTTTAAGTGTCTAAAACACTTACCAACTAGTTTATGCATATAATTGCACCAACGGGTCGAAACGGGTTGTTGATAGAAAATAGTAGAATGGATGTGTAAAAAAACCAAGGTGTTAAGAAATGGTATGAAAGGTTTAACATATGAAGCAAGTTGCCTAACTTAGAAAAGGTTATCATTCTAAGTATGGAATTTTGAAAGAATAACGAACATGATGTAAATACATAATTATGCATGCTAGAAGCTTATGTATGACTGTTGTGATGATGGAATGATAAATTGTTAGATTGATTAGCATTGTAGTATTATGATACATGTTGAACTCGTTAAGCGATTGACACGTGAATAGAAGTGTGATTAGTGATGCGTATGATTATGTATACTAACTATTGAATGGATGTAATGGAATGAGATAATAGGAACGTGTCAAGGAGAGGTCAAGCATAGGAGGATAGCGGGTCAAGATAAGGCAAGGTGACAAATACACTTATTGGAGTACTCGAGGTAAGTGAATTTCGATTCACTTTTTAGTAGGTTTAATAGATTTTAATACTTATGTTTACGAAACATCATGAAAGAACATGTAATAATCAGAAGTACAAAGCCAATAATGCCTCATTATTGAAGAAGGTTGTATTTAAGCCGAAAGTAAATTGGTGGGTTTAAACGGGTCGAATTTTATGTGCATATGTTGCGTAATGTAATGAAATTCGTTATGGTTAAGACCTTGGGTAAGAATTTTTAGTCATTATGTAAGGGGAACATTTCCCGGACCATTAGGAACAAGTTTTATATGATTCGGTTGTCGGTTAGTGAATGAACGGATTGTTTCGTGTTAGTGTAGGAAATTTTATAAGTATATGTGTATAGGAATCCAAAGGGCACATGGGTTGAATCATAGATTGTCTATACTATGTAAAGTTGTGAATGTGACATTCCGGCATAAACCTACATGTAAAAGAAGCTTGTGTATATATTCGTGATTAATTGATTGTGCGTAGGAAGGAACATTGGCATGTATGAAGGTACGCATGTATATATATAAGTGTATATATATATATATGTATGTATGTATGATAATAAGTACGTAGGTGTGAATGTATGTGTGAATGAATGTTCAATGCTTAAGACATATGCATGAACGTTATCAAAGTGTTCGAGTATTTATGGATACTAATGATGTGCGTTGAGTTGGAATGTAATGTAGGTATGGGATCGTTGGCTTCATGAAGAAATGGAGCTGGATTTGGATAAGAGTATTTAAGAAAGCGCTTGGACAATTCCACGACTACTTTATAGAATGCTCTACGAAATTTTATTATATAGTTTAATGTTGAATGGTATGTTAATGACTAATGGTTTGGTTGTACGTGGTGTCCACAGGTATCGCTTGGGTTTTCTCTACATTTATTGAAGTGAAGCGGACTTAGTTCAAGTTGAGAGCAAGGATTGTACGGGGTAGAATGGTCACATAGTGTAACTCATATAGGTTTTGAAGTATTAATGTTATAAAACGTTATAAATCCGTTTTAATGAATATATGGCATTTCGCATTTGAACCTTCATGTGTTTGATATGTCTATTAAAGAACGAAAATTTTGGGCTCTTGTTTTCCGCTGCGTCGTATTTTAAGTTATTACGCGTTAGTCTTACAGGGAATTGTTCTTATTACGAACGGGTCATGCCCGAATTTTGTTAAATAATAGTATGATAATATTACATTTTGGAATGTGTAATTTGGGCGTAACAAGTTGGTATCAGAGCCCTGGTTTGAGGGAAATCAAGTATGAGGAGGCAAATACTTGAACTCAAACCTGTGTGCTCTTGTGACGAGGAACCCGTACAATCCAAGACTCGATCAAGATCTAAAGGTAGAAGCAAATGTAAGTATGAATTTAAGTATGTTTATGAAGAAACTAACATTATGTTGTGTGTAAGATAAGCATAGTTGTTTGGATGAGGATGATCCACGACTGTGGTCTCGGACTGACACCAAGGCATGTAATAAGACCATTGCCCAGGTACGTAAATTTTGCATAAGGGTGCATGTAATGCTAAAAGTTATCGAGTGAAGGAAAATTTTAATGAAATATAATAATATAATGGAAACGAAGTTATGAAAATGTTACACGTGCCGAAACCTAATTCTTCGGACATAAGGTGACGATTACACGAAGACACGAAACTAGTATGTGGATTGTGTACCTGGCCAGTACACAAGAAACATAAGACGTTCGTGAGACCGTAATGATTGTTGCAGGTATGTCCGATAGGATTTGGTAGCGGCTGGGTGTGTGGGTGAAATGGGTAGTAAGACTCTCGGGAGGTTGAGAGTACTATGTAAGGGTGAAAGGTATAAGTGATAAGAATGAAATATTGAGTCCATAAGAAAGTATGGATTGACAATGTATGAATGCAATGTTTGAATCCGTGAGACGGATTCAAGGATGAAAGATATGAATGCAATGCTTGAGTCCGCGAGACGGATTCAAGGATGAAAGATGTGAATGCAATGCTTGAATCCGCGAAACGGATTCAAAGAATGAAAGATACGAATGATGCAAAGGATTCAAAGAATGAAAGATACGAATGATGCAAATCCCTTGCGGATTTGGTTATGCTAAAGAAGGTTATGATAAGCTATGCAAATCGACCGGTTCAAGTTGAACAAGTCGAGTAAGGATAGGGTACCATCCGTTTAGAACGGGTGGTCGTGAATGCAATAATAAATGTATGAAGCTCAACCCGTTATACGGATAGAACGGAATATTTACGTTGAACACAATTAACTCGATTTTACTTCACAATTAACTCGATTTTACTGAGGCGTAAGTGGTATGCTTGAATCTCATTATGAGAATATATGCCATTACCCATTTAATTAGATACTTGAATGCGTAAAAGAAATGAAAGTATATAAGCGAATGGAACTAAAATGTTGGTGTTGTAAGCGAAATAAGTATTATGACTAACCTTTAAAACGGGAAGGGTAAAAATTTGCAAGAAAACACTGGAACAGTGAAGCTATGAGGTCGTAAGCATGTTTGAATTGAAAAAGAGTGCAAACGTGTACTTCGATACGCATGTATATAATAAGAAATAAGTGGCAGTTGACCTTGAAAAGTCAAACTGCAGAAGCTGAGGAATAATTTGGTTTCAAACCAAGGGAGTGCTAGAGAAGAAAGGAAATGTGTAGTGTAGTACACCAAATGAGTTAAAGAATTACGAAATAATGATTATGTGTTTACCCGTCAAGAACGGGTCAAACAATGAGAATGATATATATATATTAAGAAATGGTCATGTATTGACCCGTTATGAATAAGCTTAACACACTAGTGCTTTAAAAAGAATCTTGGAAGTAGTAATATGTAAACAAGGAGAAGTAATAAACATCATGTTTAAATGAACTTGAATGAAATATGATAATCCCCAATTTTATAATGAGTATGGCAGATATCATAGTGTGATAAACCTATCTAGGTCAGTGAAAGAATGTTCATAAGCGAAAGCTCGTCACACGGATGAATGAGGTCAATACGAAACATGGTATGGATGGGGACGAAGAGGACCGACTCGTTGCTGCATGTTCAAGTACTGCACCAAGGTAGTAAGGTTAGCAAATTATTTAATATATGAAGGTACGATGCTCGAATCCCTCAAACCTACGCTCTCGTGAAAGTGTGCTCGTTTCTAAGCGCCACACAAGTAAGTGATTTAAGGATTTCGAGCTATGCTTTTAGATGAAAACGGAAATGGGTTATGGATAAATTACTATTATAACCTGGGTTGGGACGTTATGGGATGTTAGGGAAGGTTTTGGGACTGCCCGAGACCATTTCTGGTTGGAAAAAAAAAGACCCGGGAACAAAAAATTTTGGTCAAACAGCGTCTGCACAGCAGAGAGCCCGTCGGCGACGGCCTTTATGCCGTCGGCGACGGCACCCCTCCACCTGACGCGCTAACTGTCTGTCTACGGGCAATGTTTAGCGACGGGACCTTCCCGAGCCCGTCGGCGACGCACCATGTGCCGTCGGCGACGGGTCCCCCTTATCTGCTTATGCTGAAATTGTTTGTTTATTAGGCTAAGGTCCTTAATTCAGTTCTAGCATTCATTAAACATTAGGAACACCCCAAGTTGATTATGAAGCTAAGAAATTCAAGACAACTATCATGTTTTAATGATGTATGTGCGGGAAGTTATGTATGCGAATGAATGAAATAAGTAACACGTCTAGAAGGTTTGTAAAGAAAGATTGGATGAGTTTATGAAAATTTTACACTATCATTGAAAAAGTACCTCCATATGAATAGGTATGATATGTTTAATATGTACGAATGAACGAGATTGTATGCGGAAATGAATAAATTAATGATGACTAGGGATTGGTTTTCGCAAGGAAGTTTGAAATCTTGATAAGTATGAATAATATATCAGGATGCTAGTTTCAAATTATGGACTATGGGATCTGTGATTAGGCAGATTCTCACAACATGCTTATGTAAGTCGTCCAATGTAACTTGAATGAGTGAGGGAACGAAGAATAAAACTAGATGGGTTGTAGAAGAAAAGAAAGAGGTTTCGGGGACGAAACCTTCTTTAAGGGGGGTAGATTTGTAACACCCCAAAACTCGAATTATTAAATTCGTAGGAATGTCACCATGTGTAATTAAATAAAATACAATAACTAAGTTATTAAACTTAGTTAAATGCCTAATAAACAAGTTAAGGAATGAAACTTGTGGCAACTATAATGGAATGGTAAACTTGAGGGACTTAGATTGCCAAAAAGGAAATATATTTTATTAAAACAAAAACAAAAAAAAATCACACACACAGTGTGTGTGTCTGCGTACGATCGCAGGAGAAGGGGGAAAAGGGGGTGTAAACCCTAACCACAAAAAAATCATCAATTGAAAAGGAAATCGCGGGTTGATTGTGTGCATGAACCAAGAATGATGATCCCTTAAGCGTTTCTCACATCAAGTAAGTCAAATTTCATGATTTGGTGATGATTGATGAAACGGGTTGTGTGTAATCCGTGATTAAATGTGTGATTAAACCTGAATGTTACATGATATGCTCATATAGAAGTTGTATTATGTGCAATTTTGATTATATTGATAGTTTGAAGCAAAACCCATTTGTATGTCAAAAGATGAATGGATATTGTGAAACCCTAGATGCTAATTAGTATGGTATCAATGATTTAAACAATGTGTTGATGAAATTTTGATAAGTAATTGATGTTACAACCATATGTTCATAGTTAGGATGAAAGATTGTTATGAATTTGATTGATTGTTAATAAGTTATGTGAAGAATTAGTAGGAATCATGCTTTAAAAGCTTGTACATAATGTTTTTTTTTAAATGCGAAACCCGCCAAGTGTTTGATAAAATGCCTACAAAGTTTGTGTAAAATAGTTAGTAAATTCGTCACTTTTGACAGCCTTAGATAGTCATCTTGTAAAGGCCGTATCTCATTCGTTATTAGGAGTTAGACAACGAGCCTTATATCGTTGAAAAGGTTGTTTCGCATATTACATTTCATATTTGGCCATAAGAGGCTGGTTATGAGATTAAGTGGGTCAAAACAGCATGAAAAGTTAGTAAATTCGTCACTTTTGACAGCCTTAGATAGTCATCTTGTAAAGGCCGTATCTCATTCGTTATTAGGAGTTAGACAACGAGCCTTATATCGTTAAAAAGGTTGTTTCGCATGTTACATTTCATATTTGGTCATAAGAGGCTGGTTATGAGGTTTAGTGGGTCAAAACAGCATGAAAAGTTAGTAAATTCGTTTTGACAGCAAGCTGTTTGGAAGCATTTCAGCTTCTGTGCTGATTTTGTAAAAATCATATAAAATCATAGGGATGTCCGATTGTTACGATCTTTATATGCTTAGAAAGATCTCTGAGTGTAGATCATTTCATATTTGAACATGAAGAACTGAATCAGAAGATAAATGGGTTAAAATGTGCCGTGAACAGCTGCTGCGCAGAAAGTTGCTGCACAAATTTTAGTATAAATATTCAGTAAAAATAGTTGTATTGTTATGCACACTTGTATGAATCATGAACTACTGATTTTAATAAATTATTAGTAAGTTATTTGATTGTTTTAAGTGTCTAAAACACTTACCAACTAGTTTATGCATATAATTGCACCAACGGGTCGAAACGGGTTGTTGATAGAAAATAGTAGAATGGATGTGTAAAAAAACCAAGGTGTTAAGAAATGGTATGAAAGGTTTAACATATGAAGCAAGTTGCCTAACTTAGAAAAGGTTATCATTCTAAGTATGGAATTTTGAAAGAATAACGAACATGATGTAAATACATAATTATGCATGCTAGAAGCTTATGTATGACTGTTGTGATGATGGAATGATAAATTGTTAGATTGATTAGCATTGTAGTATTATGATACATGTTGAACTCGTTAAGCGATTGACACGTGAATAGAAGTGTGATTAGTGATGCGTATGATTATGTATACTAACTATTGAATGGATGTAATGGAATGAGATAATAGGAACGTGTCAAGGAGAGGTCAAGCATAGGAGGATAGCGGGTCAAGATAAGGCAAGGTGACAAATACACTTATTGGAGTACTCGAGGTAAGTGAATTTCGATTCACTTTTTAGTAGGTTTAATAGATTTTAATACTTATGTTTACGAAACATCATGAAAGAACATGTAATAATCAGAAGTACAAAGCCAATAATGCCTCATTATTGAAGAAGGTTGTATTTAAGCCGAAAGTAAATTGGTGGGTTTAAACGGGTCAAATTTTATGTGCATATGTTGCGTAATGTAATGAAATTCGTTATGGTTAAGACCTTGGGTAAGAATTTTTAGTCATTATGTAAGGGGAACATTTCCCGGACCATTAGGAACAAGTTTTATATGATTCGGTTGTCGGTTAGTGAATGAACGGATTGTTTCGTGTTAGTGTAGGAAATTTTATAAGTATATGTGTATAGGAATCCAAAGGGCACATGGGTTGAATCATAGATTGTCTATACTATGTAAAGTTGTGAATGTGACATTCCGGCATAAACCTACATGTAAAAGAAGCTTGTGTATATATTCGTGATTAATTGATTGTGCGTAGGAAGGAACATTGGCATGTATGAAGGTACGCATGTATATATATAAGTGTATATATATATATATGTATGTATGTATGATAATAAGTACGTAGGTGTGAATGTATGTGTGAATGAATGTTCAATGCTTAAGACATATGCATGAACGTTATCAAAGTGTTCGAGTATTTATGGATACTAATGATGTGCGTTGAGTTGGAATGTAATGTAGGTATGGGATCGTTGGCTTCATGAAGAAATGGAGCTGGATTTGGATAAGAGTATTTAAGAAAGCGCTTGGACAATTCCACGACTACTTTATAGAATGCTCTACGAAATTTTATTATATAGTTTAATGTTGAATGGTATGCTAATGACTAATGGTTTGGTTGTACGTGGTGTCCACAGGTATCGCTTGGGTTTTCTCTACATTTATTGAAGTGAAGCGGACTTAGTTCGAGTTGAGAGCAAGGATTGTACGGGGTAGAATGGTCACATAGTGTAACTCATATAGGTTTTGAAGTATTAATATTATAAAACGTTATAAATCCGTTTTAATGAATATATGGCATTTCGCATTTGAACCTTCATGTGTTTGATATGTCTATTAAAGAACGAAAATTTTGGGCTCTTGTTTTCCGCTGCGTCGTATTTTAAGTTATTACGCGTTAGTCTTACAGGGAATTGTTCTTATTACGAACGGGTCATGCCCGAATTTTGTTAAATAATAGTATGATAATATTACATTTTGGAATGTGTAATTTGGGCGTAACAGATTGCGGTGTAAGCGTGTTTAATTTTTGCAGTTGTGTGCAAATACGGAATTGGTTTGACTATCGTAATCATATATGTATTATAAGTACTTACTGGTGTTTGTTGATGTAATACCCGAAATATATTTTATGATAACAAAAATAAGTTCAGCAGATATATTTTATGTTTTGAATAATTAATAAGTAGTTTGATCCATTTTTTTATTAAACATGACAAATACATATCCATCAATTATTCATATAAATTTGAATTGATATTGTTAGATCTTCAATGTATTTGCAACTAATATTATAGAGTTAATTACACAAATGGGTCCTGTGGTTTATACCTAATTTCGCCTTTGGGTACTAACTTTTTTTATTAACAAGTTTAGGTTCTATAGTTTCAATTTTGTAACACCTTTGGGTACTAACACCAAAATTAGTTAATTAATGACTAAAATACCCTTGCATTTTTTTAAGTTTATCAATGTAACACATTTGGGTACAAACACATAATTTTATTTAAGTTTAAATCAATTTTACAAAATCTATTTATTTTTTTTTATCTTTTTATTGTATCTCTTAATTAACATAAAATCTATTTATTTTTTTATTTTCATATTTTTATTAAATTTCTTATTTAACATAAAATCTACTTGTTACACCAGTATTTTTTTAAATAGATTTTTTAAATAAAATCTACTAGTTATATAGTTTTTATATAAATTAATTTTTTACTCGTTTTAAATAATGTAAACCTTACTCGTTTTGAATTTTGGATTGAAATGATTGATAATAATAAATTTCTTTCATGTAAAAAAAATTAAGCCTTTTTGTTAACTCGTTTTTTTATTCATTTACATTTTACTATTTTAGAAAGATATTTAATTTACATAAAACTATATAGCTAGGTATTTTAGATAAAACTATATATCTAGGTATTTTAGATAAAACTATATAGCTAGGTATTTTAGATAAAACAAAAAAAATTAAGCCTTTTTTTAACTCGTTTTTTTGTAAAAAAAATATTTAATTTACATAAAACTATATAGCTAGTAGATTTTACTGGTGCAACTAGTAGATTTTATGTAAATTAAATATATTTCTAAAATAGTAAAATGTAAATAAATAAAAAAACGAGTTAAAAAAAGGCTTAAATTTCTTTTACATGAAAGATATTTATTTTTATTATTATTATTATTAATATTATCAATCATATATATCCAAAATTGAAAACGAGTAAGGTTTACATTATTTAAAACGAGTAAGAAATTTAATTTACATAAAACTATATAGCTAGTAGATTTTATTTAAAAAATCTATTTAAAAACATACTGGTGTAACAAGTAGATTTTTTATTAAATAAGAAATTTAACAAAAATATGAAAATAAAAAATAAATAGACTTTATGTTAATTAAGAGATATAATAAAAAGATGAAAATAAAAAAATAAATAGATTTTGTATAATTGATTTAAACTTAAATAAAATTAGGTGTTAGTACCCAAATGTGTTACATTGATAAACTTAAAAAAATGCAAGGGTATTTTAGTCATTAATTAACTAATTTTGGTGTAAGTACCCAAAGGTGTTACAAAATTAAAACCATAGAACCTAAACCTGTTAAAAATAAAAGTTAGTACCCAAAGGCGAAATTAAGTATAAACCACAGGACCCATTTGTGTAATTAACTCAATATTATATGTATAATATCTCATCATAATTTCATACTTTCTAAATCAGTTCTTAGAGTAGAATATAAAACACAAAAAGATAAAAATAAAATAAAGAATAACAAAATTCATAACCCACAACCCACTGTAACTTTTGACTTTTTTTTGAAAGAAAATACACCATCTCGTACACCATTCCTTTCTTTGCCACCATCACGTTTTGAATTAGATAGCAGAGAACCCATGACCATTTTCTTGTTTGACTAACTAAAAACATCATGATGAATGAGTATGGTTTTAAACCAACTCAAAATTTACAATTATATATGCATACACACCATGCTAAGGAATCATATCATGCCCTATACCAATTTCAAATCAAAATATCACCTCCAACAAACCACCACCTTCAACTTCCGTGACCACCGCACATCAGCCACTACCTCAGTTCCGAGTCCACCGCAAAACTCACTGACTCCGCCACCCTGTGCCACCGTGGGTTCGCTGAACGCCGCCCCGTCTCTGCGTCCGTTGCTTCGGCCACGCACACCCCACTACCGTCACCGGGTTTACTCTTTTCCAGTCAGATTCGAGAGGTAGACTCCATCCTTTGTTTTGTTTTCTTTAAGACCGTCCGAGATGAGTTGGGTCTTGTCTTGGATTTCCGGCTATAAAATGAACAGAGGGAGAGATCGAGTTGGGGCTGGGTTTCGGTTTGGGTAGTACACCGGTGACCATAAGGGGTTCCGGTTGGCTTCATCAAACAAAGTTGGAGAGAGAAAGAAAGAACTATGAGTTTTGTGTGTACAATGTGTGTTGTGTGTGTGTTTTATTGAAAATATGAATGTGAATGTCTGTGGTCTGTTATATGTGTGTATACATATATAATATAGTTTAATTCTTTTATTACTTCTTTCTTATATTACATTTAGTTTTTAGTTACAACAAATGTATTACAAGTAATGTCATCAAATAAATTTGACATCCTTTCCATGACATGGAGATAAATATAAGATTAAAGCATTTTTTCTTTTCCTCAATCTTGTACGCCAAATATATGAAAGTTGTAATCAAGAGTTATTTATTAAAGAAAACCTACTAGTTAGATTGATAAACATTTGGTATGAATTAATCAATGGATGTTTATTTTAACAAAACTAATTTGTTTAGATTGATACTGTTAGTGGTTAAAAATCTATACTTTGTGTATTATTTTTTTAAAAGTCTTATTAAATTTATACTTGTAAGGTTAGACGAGTTAATTAAGATTATAGATTATGTTATTAAATAAATTTATGTTTATGTGTGTGTGTTAGTGTATTTACTTATTATTATGAACATGATGGACTATTTTTATAAAAGGGGTATACAAAATATGTGAGCCAGCGTTAAGCCAAGAGTGTATTGATTAATTATTACGGGTAGTCTAGTTTGTGGTCACCCGGGAAATCCAACGAATGATCTCTTAATTTAAATAAATAAATTAAAACAAAACTAATCTCGAAGAACGGGATTTAGGTTTGCATAATTGTTGAGGACGACTCGATTTGGATTTGTGCTTGGCTTGCTAAGACAAGGTACGGATTCCTATTTCTAACATCATAGTATTTTTATCATATCCGTCACTTTGCAGTACGGATTTTTGTGTGTTCCCGTTAACCGTTTCATATGTGATGTGTTATCTGAATCAGTATGGTATTGTTTGTAAGATTATTAGTGTGATGTAACATGCCATACCTTAGACTTGTACTCATGGTCGCATGTTCCTATTTGTATTATTTTCAGTTGGTTATAAGCTATTTGCATGGCCTTAGTTTTGTACTCTGTCACCCAAACGTCTGGCCTGCCGTTTGGGCATCAACGGCATGGCATTTATCGTGACAGTGCGTAATAAAAGTCACGGCGTCTCTAACTTGTGCTCGTGTAGCACTTTGGTCCCTAGAGGCGTATAGATCGATCTTAGTTCCGAGTTTGTGTTTGTTGTGTGGAGATGGAATAATGGGTGAACGCCACACTCACCATCTCATAGGTGCATGGACTAGCTAGCTGTGTACCAATTTGTATTTGGCTCTGGGTGCTTCCTTATTACATGATATATGGTTGTGACATTCAAGGTCACCTAAGAAGTATATGCGTCTGGTACGTTTGTGATATGATATGATCCGTCCGCTACTGTGCCAATTATACTTTAGACGCATGTTTCTGGTTCGGTTCAACATCAACTTCAGTTTAATTTCTGTACCCGTATTAGATTCGTTATTTCAATATCGTTTCGTGTTTCTTTCTTTTCGTCCATCCTTACTTGTACTATTGTTCTTTCCGTTACTGAGCAATTCTTTGGCTCCGCAGTAGTTTTCTTTTTTGTGTTTTTCTTGTCTTGTTTACAGGTAATCAGGGATAATATGGGGAATCAGTAATGAGAGACTAATGGATGTTCAAGAGTATTTAAAGACTCTTTAATTTTGTTAAATCATGTACTTTTAAATGAACTTAAGACTTAGGGTATTTTGGGACCTGTATGTCACTTTGAATCCTATCTTATATTAAATGGATGTGTTTTGGTTATGATATTCGTAATAGTAACGCTTCGACCTGCCTTGGGTTGGGGTGTTACAGTTGAGATCTATGATTTAGCTATTGGCAATGATGCCGCCACGTCATCGTCATGCTTGGATTTTTAGAAAAAGTAAGTGAAAGAAAAAATGCGAAGATAGAAGCAGAGGGTATGTTGGGTGTAATCTTGATTGTTCGGTCGAATGAGTAGCGGGTCAGAAGTCGATTCGGGTCAACAGGGGTCAGTAGAAGTCTTGATTTTAGGCACATGTTTTTAGTGTTTTAGCAAGTTATTGTTAGTTTAGTGTTTTAGGCACATGTTCATGGACTTGGCATTAGTTTGTTAGAGAGTTTCCTATTGAAGCAGTAAGGTAATAGCTAGGGGACTCTTTTGAGTTTGTTATTTGGATGCTACCCTATTTAAGGCATGTTTGGTATGGAATAAAATAACCAACAGTTTGATATTGTTTAGTTTTTGTTTGTAGAAACGATGAGTTTTGAGTTTTGAGATGTTTGTATTGTTGATTTTGATATTGTTTAATTTTTGTTTGTAGAAGTCTATTGGATATGGATGTTGTTAGGTTATTCCAAAAATATAGATTTTTTGTGATTTTAACCGAGTAATATGTCATGGATGTTATATAGTTAAGACATATAGAAAAATTGTTTAATTTGATTTCCTGTTGTGTTTATTTACTTTCATAAATACATCTGATATAGTCATATATGACATCATTTAAATAATTGAAAAATTGAAAGATTAGGATTTTAGATATTGTCATACATGACATGGTTCAAGAAGTCTACGAAGGTATCGAGCCAAAACCTCAGATAATTGCACCGTTTTTTTTTTTTTTTTTTTTTTTTTTTTTACACCAACTGGCCACCACATATATAATCTTGGCCCAGGTGTGTACATTTTTTTACAAAATTAAGCAAAAATATTTGATTTCCAAAATATTGAGTTTGTATAATTAAAGATACTAGGCTGATACATTTAAGCAACTTAAGTATAATCTTGTCACCAATGCATTTGTGTTTAGCTTTTGGTAAGCAAGTGTAAAAAGACCAAAATACCCTTGGGGAAGAGAATAATTGTTATGAGATATTGATTTGGTGTAGTTACTTAGATTGGCTATGAATGCAATTTGATCTTTTTTACAACTTTGTTTGTCAGGCAGTTGTATGTCTATTGATGATGATCCAAATCTCCTTTTATTTCACTTTTTGTTTGTTTGCCAGAGAGACTGAACCTTCTGGTCGTGGTTAGCCACCATACTCTACGGCGATGCTACATACTCCGATGCTTGAACTATCTAAGGTTGCAAATTGGAGAACAAGGACGCCTTTGGTGGTATCGGTTTGGTGAAAGGATGGGCAGTGGTGCTGATATCGGTGGGAGCAGCCGCCAACTCCAGCAACTATAGGGTTCCATGAAGAATAAACATTGGTTGTTTTGTGTATGTAGTATGCGAAACCCTACACGCAAGACACCATTAATTCATTTTAGTATTATTTTTGTAAGTTCATTGTAATTTAATTACATAAGTTATCCATATGTGTGTTACGAGTCTGAGGTGTAAGCCAAGCCACGTGTTGTGACCATTGGAAGGAAATGAAGACGCTTTGATCTTTTCCAGAGACCCAATCTTTGTTTTTTTTTTTTGTCATTTAACATCTTTTTTGGGTTTCGCATAACAAAACCCTTACCGTCAAGTTTGTGTATTAACAAATAATAATAATAATAATATAAATAACTTTCTCAAGCCCGGGTGATAACCCAGTGATTCATAAACAGGTTAGTGGGTCAACTTGTTTAATTAAACAAGTTTGATAGTTAACTTGTTTAACTAAATGAGTTAAGCAAATCAACCTAAACATGGCCGGTTTTTTAAAGAGTTTAGATATGCCAACTCAAAACCTGATTATTTTACTGTCGTGTTTTTTGTTGTCTTGGTAATACCATGCCTAAATTTTTTCTTAATATTATTCGATGAAGCAACAATTGCTACTGCTATAGCAACCAACAAACCGATCTTCAAAAGAATAAGGGTAAATTACATTTTTTGTCCTTTATGTTTGTATCAGATTACAGTGGATGCACTTTAACTTCAATAATTACAGTCACAATCCTTTATTTGGAAAAACGCATTACACCATAGGTCCTTTGACCCCAACTTGGTTAAAATTTTCAGTTAACTTTGATCACATAAGGGTAATATAGTCTTTTTACCAATTTATTTACAATTATTGTAATAAATAAAACACAAAGTATTTTTAAAAACAATAAATAACTCTATTCTCTCACTTTGAAATCTCTCTCTCTCCCTCTCTCCTTCTCTAAACTAAACAACAGCGACCACCACCTCAACCACTCTAACCCACCTCATCCGCCACACCACTCCCACGTCTTCCGTTTGCAACCCTAAGCTCCACCAACCATTTTCTGACGACATCCGATCACCACCAACCATTTCCGGCGACATCCAGTCACCACCACCATTTCTGGCGATATCCTTCTTGAACCCCCAAATTTTCATTAGTATCCCATACCCCAAATTTTTCATACAATATACATCAACTCCATAAAAAAATCTTCAATTAATCCACACAAAACCAACAACTTAATAGCTAATCATGGATATCGGCCCTCTATTCTACAATTTCTTTTTTTTCCTATACCCAATAGCTAATCTTGAACAATTCAACTCAAATATTAATAGAATTAAGCGAAAATAAGCAAATCATGATTTAATTCTATCTAGAAAGTGTTTTAAAACTGCTTTTCTAGAAACAAAACTAAATACAAGCCTAAACACTTGAATCTAAATCAAATTAGGGCAAAATGAATCACTCAGCATCATCATTATCAATCTAACCTTTACAGCAGGAAACGGAAACGATACTCAAATCTGTTACACAGATCTTAACGGTTATAAATGGAAGGATGGTGGTGTTGTGCAGTGGTGGTGTTAATGGTGGTGGTGGTGGGTTGGGTTCTAGGGTTGGGGATTTTCATGGGAAAACTTCGTTCTTCACGGATTTGTGGCCAGAGAGAGATAGATGTGCTAAAGATGGTTATAATGTTGCGGTGTTGGTTAGAGACGCTGGTGGTGGTCATACGTGGTGGTGGGATGGTTATTTTTCTGTTACAGAGGGTGAAGGGTTTATAAGGGGAAGAAGGAGGGTGTAAAAAGACATAAATGTCCTCACATGAGGTGCACATGATATGACTTAACATTTAGAATTAACTGAGTTAGTGATAAAGGACCTAAGGTGTAATGCTTTTAACGAAAAAAGGGACTGTGACTGTAAATATTAAAGTTAAAGGGTATCCGTTGCAATCCGGTACAAATATAAAGGACAAAAAGTGTAATTTACCCAAAAAAAATAAAGGCGACTTTCAAGTGTCATATAGCAATATGCATGTGCAAGTGTCCCCACAAATTTCTTTCTTAAGAAAACAACAAACAAATAGTACGGATCCTTATAAACCACTACTCAGGGTGAGTGGAGTGGGGACGGTAAACCCACTCGGTACAGACCCTCATCCACCGCCAATAAGTTTACCGATCAAATATTGCCGAATGGGTGGCCAAAATCGGTGAAGGTTCACCGAGTCGGGGAGGGGGATGGAAGGGGAGAGAGAGATGGGTGTGTGGTGGGGTCCATGCATTCTCAACCAATCACACAATTTTCCTTTTTTTAAATAGTTTACCTAAACTCCATTAGGTAAATCACCGCCAACGTTTTTGAGTATTAGGTAAACAAATTAGTTAAATTGACGTGACACTGTTTGATTGGGTGAATGGGGAGTTTACCTATTCCAAATAGGGAACCACTCCCTTCACCCTCACGCCCATGCCTATGTGAGACAAGCTCACAAACTCTAATACATTGTGTTCCAAATTTTCAAAATTTTGATTGTTCTAATTATACAACTTCAAACATATCCATATCTTATTCATCTTAACTTTGTTTTGGATGTGTTTTGATTCGTTGCAAAAATCTCATGTAGTAGAACACTAGCCCAAAATAACTATCTATATATCACATATACAAATACGATTATTTATCTCCAAAAGTCATGAAAAATCAAGTCTCACTGAAGTTTTCCAATGCTGATTTAATCAGCAGCGGCGTCTATGAACAGAAGTGGACGATAGCGAATTGTCATTTTCAATTTCACTAAAGATAACATGATATTATTGGGTCGGTAGAAAAGTGATTGGCTTTTCATTTAGGGACAATTGCGACTTTATCCTTCAGACGGCTATTTCAACTTGTAGCGCTCAGAATTCAAATCTCACTAGTTTTTCCACACTATTATTGCTCTATAAACATTATCTTAATTATCCCAATTTCTATATATAAGTTCTTGGACTCCACGTAACTCCACACAACAAAAATCATACACATCAAACTTGATACAAATAATGGATCAAAGTAATCAACAAAACAAAACACTCGAACCACATGTACTTGTATTCCCCATACCATTTCAAGGCCCGGTTAACTGTGCTCTCAAGTTGGCCGAGCTCCTATGTCTTTCGGGCATCTGTGTCACCTTCCTTAACACCGAACACATCCACCGCCCTCTTCTCCGCCACACCCAGGTCCTGTCCCGGTTCAGTCGCTACCCCAACTTCAAATTCGAGACTGTCCCGGATGGACTTGAGCATGAAAAACCTGTCTCTGGAGACGGGTTCATGGAGGTCATGGCTGCTGTAGATGCGGTGAGTAAACCTCTTTTTCGGGAGATGATGGTTTCGGGTAGTTTAAGTCGAAAATCGGATAGGCCGGTGACTGTTATGATACCGGATGCTTGCTTCAGTTTTGCGGTGGATATCGCGATAGAGGCGTCGGTTCCGGTGATTTGCTTTGAGACCGTGAGTCCATGCTGCTTGTGGACTTCGTATTTGAATCTTCCTACTCTTATTGAAGCTGGGGATGTCCCCTTTAAAGGTTGGTTTTCTTCCTGTTTAATAACATGTTGAATATAGGTTTTTGTTGCATATTGTTATGTCGTTAAAATTAAATAATTTTATAATAAGTTTTTAAAACTTACAAAAGTTTTAGACTTAATATTTATATAAGTCCAAAGTTATATAAAAACAACACAAATACCAAGATCTTGTATGTGTACATTTGCAATCTAACCTATTATTGACATAGGTTTTTTGATATCGATATTGATGTTGTTCAATTAGTATGGTATTAGTATCGGTATGGTAAAAGTACTTGTACTTGGTATATTTATTTAACAAAAATAATTATTCAGTATTGATAACAAAAATACTGAAACCGAAAATAACTAAAGACAGAAAGCACTGAATTTAGGGTTATGGACCGAAAATAACTAAAGACAGAAAGCACTGAATTTAGGGTTATGGACAAGAGTATATATTAGGAAGCGAAGGATGAATATAAGGTCAAGGAACTCGGTTCGATTTCTAACCTTACACATGTCAAAAGTATGGACTCTGGTCATTTTTTGTCATGACTTGTAGAAATAAAAAAAAAATCAATCTTAAATATTCATAACTTTTAACATTATTTTAAAAATCAACCAACTTTTTTTAACGGTGTATAAGGTTACCATACTCTTCAAATCGGAGAGCCCTGTATTGTCACTTTGGCCAGACTATGTTGTCTTAACGGGGCCCACACTGGCTTCAAAGTTTGATTTTTTTTGGCGTTCCCCCCTGAAACCATACCGCCGGCTGCCACTTGACAGTCGTTGCGCCAACAAAAGAGTAGAAATCTGTGACGTAACACACGGTGGGACGAAAATCCGGTTGAGCTCAAGAGTCGAACTAACAACCTCACACAAGAACTAGTTCAAAATCCTTCCTATATCCACCCCAATATGACACAAGTGAGAATTGAACTTGAGTCTTCATTGAAAAACCCAAGTCTCCTACCGCTAGGCACAAGTGAGGGGATTAAAAAAAATCAACCAACTAGTATTAATTTAAAAAAATATAATTAACACTTCTAATTTCTTTCAAAAGGTATGTGTAAAACTGGGTTAATACACAAAATTTGTAATTACTTTTAATTTGACGGGAAGACCGGCCAGGTCCGAGGGTCAGTGAGATTGGGTTCAACTTTCGACAAACCATTGAACCTAGGGGCTCATTGACAAGAGTATTAACAGGCTTAAATGTTTTTGTTTTAAAACTTGATTTAGAATATAGTAAAAGTTCTATAGCTTTTAATGTTACATAAGAAGTACTAAAAGTATAAAAAGTAACAATATCATATATGGTTTTTCATTATTTAATTTATACCAATCTATTTTCTTATTCCCCAGGAAATGATCTAGATCAGTTCATAAAAAGTGTACCAGGAACAGAACACATTATTCGAAGACGGGATCTTGCTAGCTTTTGTCGTACCAACGATTTGTCGGACCCGGTAATCAAACTCATCGTCAAAGAAGCTCACTCGGTTCCTCGAACTCAAGGTCTCATACTCAATACATTTGAAGAGTTGGATAGTCTCATACTCAAACACATGCGAAAGCTTTGTCCAAATATTTACACCATAGGCCCACTCCACACTCTTCACAAAACTCAAGTTACGGCTAACACAACAAAACAATCGGAAGAAACCACCTTTTCTAACAGTGTTTGGAAGGAAGATAGAACTTGCTTGAACTGGCTCGATAAGCATGATCCAAAAACTGTCATTTACGTCAGCATAGGTAGTCTTGCAACCATGACAGTTGAACAACTTCTTGAAATATGGTATGGTGTGGTAAATAGTGTGAAACCTTTTTTGTGGGTGAGACGACCAGGGTCGATCACTGGTGGGTATGATGAATCTAAGGTTCCGCCAGAGCTACTAGAGCGTACAAAAGAAATCGGGTGTATAGTAGAATGGGCCCCACAAGAAGATGTACTCGCCCATCCGGCCATTGGTGGGTTTTTGACACATAGCGGATGGAACTCGACTATAGAGAGTATAGCGGAGGGTGTTCCCATGGTTTGTTGGCCATACTTCGTGGACCAACAAGTGAATAGTCGATTTGTGGAAGAGGTATGGAAAATGGGAGTAGACATGAAAGATACTTGTGATCGTTTGCGAGTTGAAAAGGCGGTGAGGGACATTATGGATTCAAAACATAATGTATTTACGCAACATGCACGTACTTGGGAAAGTTTGGCTAAAGAGTCGATAAGTAAGACGGGTTCATCATCTAATCATGTTGGTCGGCTAATTGATGATATTTTAGCAATGAGCTCGACTTGAACCTAAAGTAAAGATGTTGAGGTATGTGCTAAAATTGTATTGGGGAGATACGAGTACTATTGTTGAATTTGTATGTACTTTTGTTGAATTTGTAAGATACATAAGTTAATATATGAATATGGACATAAGACAACTTCTCAAATAAACTTGTTATATTAAACGTGTTATAAAGATTATATACACAAAAATAAATCAACATAACCTCCAAGTTATCTCCTTTTCCAACGTAAACGTTGTTATACATGCATGCATTTCAATATGTGTACAATTTGTCTTCATTACGATCAAAATCGAACACCTACCCATGTCGATGCATAGCGAAATGCATATTTATATATAGGAAGTGGCTGATCCGGGAGAAAAATTCAGGAGTATCCTAAATCTAAAAAAAGTTACCCTACATTATTAATTGAGAAACTTTTTTTTTTTTTACTGTCACAAGATATTTTGCACTTCGCCAAGAAAGTTGAAGGATATCTCGGGCTCCCCTTAGCCTATTAAGTTAAATTTAATTAAATAAAAGAGTTAATTGCCATTTTAGTCCCTGTGGTTTGGGCCAATTTGCCAGTTTAGTCTAAAGGTTTCATTTTTAACATCTGGATCCAAAAAGGTTTCATCGTTGCCATTTTGGTCCAACTGACTTAACTCCATCCATATGTGTTAAGTCTGCCAAGGGCATTTTAGTCATTTCATTTTTCTTTTAATTAACCCTTTATTCTTTATTGTTTAAAAACATTAATGAAAGGGCATTTCAGTAATTTTATAAATCTAACTATTAAATTATTTGTTATTAATTCCTAAATTCAATTTTAATCAATTTCATTAAATCATTAAATCCTTAATAAATCTATTTTATGTATCCTCAAACCATTAGTTCATTCAAAAAAGAAAATCAAAACTTCTGTATATCACCTTTCATCACCAACAACCCCTCCCTTCCCTCTGCTGCTAATCGACTACCACCACCACCACTATTTGCCATTACCTCCAAACCGCCATCACCATTATCACCATCGCCACCGGACCTCACCACCACACTCCCTTCCCCACCCCTTCCCCCTCTCTCTCTATACCTTCTCAACCACCACCAACCCACCCACCACCTCTGCTGCTATCACCACCCACTCCACAAACCCTAGAATCAAACCCCAACTTGTATATTCAAAATCCCAAATTTTAAAAAGAAATCAAGAACAAATCATACAATACAGAGCTAAGATAGGTGGTCATGGTGGCGGTTCGAAGCTCTGTCACCGCACCCAATAGCAGCGAAGGTGGTGTAACAACCGTTTTTGAGTGGTGACAGTGTCAAATCTAGGGCTCCGACCAGGAACCAACTTTCCGGCTCGTGCCTTTCTCTTGCGCCAACGGTGGTGTAACAGTCATTTTAGGGTTCCGGCCAGGAACAAACCTGTGGGGCTTAGGGTGGGGTGGCTGTGGTGGTGGTCGTCCATGCTCGTGTGGAGTGGGCGGGGGTGGCTGATGGTGGTGATGTCGGCTAGTGGTCAGGTGGTAGCGGTTGGTTGTGGTGATGGTGTTTGTTGATGATGGAGAGGAGAATGAGTATAGAGAGAGAAGAAAAGTCAGAGTGTGTTTTCTGTGTTTTGTTTTTATATATATAAACTCCATCCTATCTTTAATGTTTTTAAACAATAAAGAATAAAGGGTTAATTAATAGAAAAACGAAATGACTAAAATGCCCTTGGCAGACTTAACACATATGGATGGAGTTAAGTCACTTGGACCAAAATGGCAACGATGAAACCTTTTTGGATCCAGATGTTAAAAATGAAACCTTTGGACTAAATTGGCAAATTGGCTTAAACCACAGGGACTAAAATGGCAATTAACTCTAAATAAAAAGAAAGATATATGTTATAGGGGTACTTTTGAAGCATATATGTTGCATTATCCACGAATGCCGTCACATTTTGCATGATTTCGTCTTCATTGTTTATGGGTTGGTTCGTGTCGTCAAACCAAAATTCGGGTTCATCATGCCTGGTGGTCCCTTGTGAGAGCGATAGTAATATATGGGTCGGGTGGGGATCTGAATCATAAACGGGTTGGATCGACATCGTTTGTGGGGATCCAAACCAAATACGGGTCTTGTAGCCTTTGCTTGCGGGGAATTGAAGGAAATACGGGTCGGGTATTCTTCGTGTGTAGCTTAACGGGCCGGAGCTCCGTCGCAGGTGGTCCCTTCCACCCGATTCAGGATGCGTCGATGATGAACTCTCAACAACATGGTGGTCCCTGTTACACGATGCGTCTGAAAGACACATCCCTTACACACGTGGCGGATATATATTAGACACCGATTGAGGAAGCCTCCTGATTTGCACAAAATGCAACATATAAATTACATCAACTGTGGCATAAAACTAACCCTTTTTTAGTACTAATGTTGGAAAAAGTGTGTTTTTGTCTTCCTTTTGTATTTTCAGGATTAAATGAGCTCAAATGAACAAAAGAAACAAAAAGGCAGCTAAATCTAACATAAATACAAGAAAAGGAACAAATGTGGCATGCCTGACCTCCGGACAACATCTTCCCAAGCAAAACAAGAGAACAGAAGGCTGAACACGCCCCGTGCTCAGTAAGCACGGGGGCGTGCCCAAGTGTCAGCAGAAAAGACAAAGTTATAGAAGTTTCTATCACCCACCACGGGGGCGTGCCCACTGGACACGGGGTCGTGGTCAACTCTAAGATTCGCAGAATCTAGGGAATTCTTGATAGTACAGATACGCTTCTGCACACAGGGTCGTGCCCAGCAGACACGGGGGCGTGGTCAACTAATGCAGACAAACTGCAATTAATAAAGAAAGAGAAGGAGGATGGACATGGGGCCGTGCCCGAGCTACTGTTCAGGCTATAAATAGGGGTGCTTGGCTCATTTGCAAACCATCCCTTGGCACACCACCTCTCTCACACTTCACCCACCCCCATCACCATCACAACACCATCATCCACCACCATCATCCATCATAGAGTGTGTGAGTCGTCTCGGGATCCAAGATTGATCGTAAGAGTTCTTGACAATCAAAGGCCACGTTTGCCTAAGTCTCTTACATCACTTGTTGAAGACAAGTGTCTAGTGTAATACTTTTTATTTTTAATCTTTTCGCACTTTTTATTTGGTTATGTATTAATGACTTTAATAACTAGTTTCTTATGTTGAAGGTGATTCTTCCTTATCGTTTGTCCGTAGTGTCTTGGCATTATTTTATTGTCTATATAAAATACAAGAATTTCACCATTCATATCTCCACGGTCTATATGGAGATATGTTGGCTACCTGGTCGGGGGTTAAGGGAACGGTTTGGTAAGAGTCTTGCCTTGTTCAGTGTATAGATCCTGCAAGGACCTGGGTCAAATTTAGTAGGACCTCCTTCAATACCCACCAGTATTGGATGGCGGGGGTCCAAACTCTTTGATCCCCTCATATGTAAGCTACTATTAAAACTTTAACCCGGCTACTTAGGACTGTATCCCTGCTGACTCAGACTACTTAGCCGAGGGTAACGTCACCTTCAAAAGAGGGGCCTACCACATTATGCATTAATAACTTAATTAATTATCTTTCAATAATCCGACCCTTTAGGATTGTATTCTTGCTGACTCAAACTACTGAGTTGAGGGTAACGTCACCTTCAAAAGAGGGGCCTACTACAATAACTAAGATAATCTCTTAAAAAGTGTAAAAGTGCGGAAATAATCAAAGTTTACACTACACACAATTCGGATCCAAGTGATTCATCTTGTCTATCTGGTTTTACTTTTATTTTATTTTTCAGCATTTTAGTTAGTTTTATTTTTCTAGTTTAAAAACCTTTTTCTAACTTTTGATTTGATTAGACGTTGAGGATAAACCGGTATTAAAAGCTCTTGTGACCTTGGACGACCTCGGTATCTTACCAACACTATACTACGCTCACGATGGGTGCACTTGCCCATATGTGTGTTTAGTGTTAGTAAATATCGTGTTTTATAAATTTAAAACTTGGCTAAAAAGTGTTAAAAGTCTTAAAATATACATCAAAAATATAGCACACTTCAAGCACATCAAGTTTTTGGCGCCGTTGCCGGGGACACGAGCATTTTAAGAAAGCTTAAAATCGACGGCCTAATCGGTTTTTTAAAACCTTTTAAAACGTGCGCACATTTTTTATGCATTTTAGATAGTTTTGCATTTACTGTAGGTTGAACACGGGCCGTGCTCACTGAACACGGGGCCGTGCTGCATATTTTTCATGAAACACCCAGATACAGAGTCTGAACACGGGGTCGTGCTCACTGAACACGGGGCCGTGTCCAGCCTCTGTTTCCGTTTTTATTTTTCGTTTACTGGTCTCGAGACTTTGTTGTGGTCTGCTGAGTGATTCTTATGGATCAATACTCAGGAGGCTACAACTACACCTATGAGGGGGATGATTATAGGGAAGACTATTGCACCAATTGTGGTGACCCGCACTCGGTTCAATATTGTGACTCATTTCAACCATCCACTTCATACACCTATTATGAGGAGCCCAGGTACGAGCCATCAACTTCATACACATCCTATGAAGACCAAAGGTATGAACCTTCTCCCTCATACTCATATTTTGATGAACCAAGGTATGAGCCTTCATACTCATACTTTGAGGAACCAAGATATGAGCCACCACCTTCATATGCTTATTATGAGGAACCATGGCGTGAACAACCCACCTCATATGGGTATTATGAAGAACAGAATTATGACCCTTGTCTATCATATACTTACAATGAAGAACAATGGTATGAACCATCTACTTCATATGAGTACTATGAGGAACCAAGGATCGAACATCCGGATTCAAGCTTTGAAAATCTCGATCCTTACTCTATCGCCGACGTAACCGATAGGATACTAGAACATCTTAAAACTATCGAGCGATACATAAAAGAATCTCGCGCAAGGGAAGAGGAGTCCCACGCAAGAGAAGAATTAACTTGTAATAAAGAAGAGATAGTTGAAGAGGTAAAAATGGAAGAACAAATAAGTGAGAAACCGACACATGAGTTAAACAACGAAAAAGGTGAGTCCGTTAACGTTGAAATTCAAGAAGAGAGAAATTAATCTCTTGTCACCTTCTTTTGAAAATCATTGTTTAGTTCCCACTCATGCTAAGTTTTTAAAAGAGTTAAACACTAACACTAAAATTGACGAAACGGTAAGTATTAATTTAACTAGCGATCAAACTTCACTAATAAAAGAAGATCCAATTGTTTAGTCCTTCCATGTGCACGCACAAAATTTTAATGAATGATGACTACAAATCGGTAATACAACCACAACATATAGTAAATCCAAATGTCCAAGAAGTGGTTAAAAATGAAGTCATCAAATTACTTGACGCCGGACTTATTTATCATATCTCCGATAGTCCTTGGGTAAGTACCGTCCAAGTAGTTCCAAAGAAAGGAGGTATGACGGTAATAACTAACGAAAAGAATGAATTAATACTAACGAGAACCGTCACAGGATGGAGGGTATGTATAAATTATAGAAGAATAAATGAAGCAACAAGGAATGATCACTTTCCTTTGCCCTTTATTGACCAAATGTTAGAACGATTATCCGGTCATAAATTTTATTGTTTCTTGAATGGTTTTTCAGGTTACTTTCAAATTCCGATAGCATCCGAAGACCAAGAAAAGACAACATTCACATCTTCCTACGGAACTTTTGCTTATCGACACATGCCATTTGGTCTATGTAATGTCCCCGCAACCTTCCAACGTTGCATGGTGGCCATCTTCCATGACATGATAGAAAAGACAATGGAAGTCTTCATGGACGACTTTTCTATCTTTGGAGATTCATATGACCAATGCCTCGATAACCTTGAACGAATGCTATCCCGATGTGAGGAAACGAAACTCGCCCTTAATTGGGAAAAATGTCATTTCATGGTAACGGAGGGAATAGTACTCGGTCACAAAATCTCAAGCGAAGGAATGGAGGTTGATCGAGCAAAAATAGACACTATTTCTCGATTACCACCACCATCCTCCGTTAGAGCAATCAGAAATTTCTTAGGGCATGCCGGATTTTATAGGCGTTTTATCAAAGACTTTTCTAAAATCTCAAGGCGTCTAACAAAATTACTTGAAAAAGATGCCCCTTTCATCTTTGACAAGGATTGCAATCAAGCATTTCTAATACTTAAAGAAATGTTAGTCAATGCACCTATCATGATAACGCCTGATTGGAAATTACCTTTCGAAATCATGTGTGATGCAAGTGACTTTGCCGTTGGAGCAGTCTTGGGACAAAGAAAAGAAAAGCATTTTCACCCAATTTATTATGCTAGTAAAACACTTAACGATGCACAAGAAAATTACACAACAACTGAAAAAAAGTTACTAGCTGTGGTATTTGCTTTTGATAAATTTCGTTCTTATCTTGTTCTTTCTAAAATAATAGTCTATACAGATCATGCAGCCATTCGATACCTTTTCAAGAAACGGGACGCTAAACCCCATTTGATTCGGTGGATTCTACTCCTCCAAGAATTTGATATTGAAATTAAAGACAAAAGAGGAGCAGAAAACACCGTAGCAGATCATCTTTCACGCTTAGAAGACCCAGCTTTGGAGGCAACCAGGGACGAGCAAATCAACGAAAAATTTCAAACGGAGTCCCTAGAAATGGTGGAATACAGAGAAGAACCATGGTATGCCGACTATGCTAACTACCTAGCTAGCGGTATAGTCGCTAAAGGATGGCCACATCACCAAAGAAAGAAATTCTATGCTGATGTAAAGCATTACTTTTGGGAAGATCCTTATCTTTTCAAAATGTGTGCCGACCAACTCATCCGACGGTGCGTACATGGTAGCAAGGCCAGAAGAATTCTCCGCCATTGTCATGAAGGTCCATACGGAGGACATCATGGTGCCGCTAGTACCGCACGAAAGGTATTCGATTCAGGATTTTATTGGCCTACCATTTACAAAGACGCACAAAGTCTTGTCAAGACATGTGACGCTTGCCAAAGATCAGGTAATATTTCTTCCAAAAACGAAATGTCATAAAATGGCATTCTTGTTTATGAAATTTTTGATGTGTGGGGACTCGACTTTATGGGACCTTTCCCACCGTCAAAAGGAAACAAATATATACTTGTGGTGGTAGATTACTTGTTTAAATGGGCCGAGGCCGAGGCACTTCCAACAAACGATGGAAGAGTCGTGGTAAGATTTCTGAAAAAATTATTCTCTCATTTTGGCACACCTAAAGCATTAATAAGTTATAGAGGTACCTATTTTTGTAATCATCAACTTGAAAAAATTTTAACAAGATATGGGGTCTATCACCGGGTCTCAAAAGCATATCACCCTCAAACAAACGGACAAGCTGAAGTGACTATAGAGGTTTAAAACGAATACTTGAAAAGACCGTAGTGTTAAATAAAAAGGAATGGGCTGATAAATTAGATAATGCTTTATGGGCTTTTCGAACTGCTTATAAAACAACAATAGGTACAACCCCATATAAGCTCGTCTACGAAAAAAGTTGTCATTTGCCAGTAGAAATAGCTCACAAGGCCTACTGGGCAATAAAAAATGTAAACTTAGATTTAGAATATGCCGGTAAAAATCGATTTTGTCAATTAAATGAATTAGACGAATTAAGGAATTATGCATACTATAACTCTGAAATTTATAAGGAAAGAATGAAAAATTTGCATGATAAACACATTAAACCTAATGAATTTCGAGTAGGAGATTAGGTTCTATTGTTTCATTCACGACTTCGATTGTTTCCGGGTAAACTAAAGTCTAGGTGGTCAGGACCTTTTTCCATCACCCATATTTTCCCACACGATGCAGTAGAAATTAAATCTCGAAATGGAATTCCATTTAAAGTCAATGGCCAACGGCTGAAGCTCTATCAAGGATTCATTGAGGATGAAGAGGAAGAAATCTCGCTTCAAACGGTCGAAGAGTAAAAGCATCAACATCATACCTGGTAAGTTACGAACAAACGGGTTGACATCTGAATCGGTAAGTCTTCTAACCAAGTTTTTGGGAAACAAGGGCACTAACACGAGTACTAAAAAAAATCGACATGAGGCCGTGTCCGCTGGACACGGGGCCGTGTCCGCGCAACTGTCGGGATAAAACCCACTTTTTCATAACTGTTCTTCATTCCACACGCCCCGTTTCCCCGAAAACTCTCTGGTTCAGGCGATTTTTCTGCACGGTTTCGACGTCTCCTCTACTTTTAACAACATCAAGGTATGATTGTATCATCATTAGTAGTTAGATTAAGGACTTGCATGTAGTTAAAACATCAAAAATTTGGGGAAAAATCAAGGGTTCTTGAACTTCATCCGGATCGAACCTCAAATTTTTGCATAAATCTGTTAGCATTAGTTTAGATTCATGTTATAGGAAGTAAATCCACTTGTATTGTTCATATATTCGCCCGATTTCTCACAAAAACCCGAAACCCTTGTTTTTGAACCGAAAAAGATAAAATTGAAAGGGTAAACGGTTTGTTTTGGGAAAAACGGCACTTGGGGTTTCATTTTCGGGGAAAACCACCCCTACTGGACCAAAAAATTTCAACTTTTCGGGACCGAGTCGAAAAATGGGATTTTTAGGAAACAGACGTCTGGACACGTGGTCGTGCTCGCTGAGCACGAGGGCGTGTCCAGCCAATTTCTGACCAACTCGGGGCGTGTCCGGTGAACATGGGGTCGTGTTCAGCCGACTGTTTTCAGTTTTCTCTGAAAATTTCACTGTTCCGTGCTAATTGTTTGGTGTATTCTTTCAGATGTCCAAGAAATTCACAAGGTTCAATGCAAATGAGCTGGATGCTAAGGCAAGATACGATGTGCTTCGAACCAGGCCGGAGGAATACTCACTACAAGTGTGCATGGAACTTTTAGGAGCAGTGAACCACTGGGACCGTTTCAACAACCTAGTCACCGGGCCACTGAGAGTCGCCCTAACTACTCGCCTACGCTCGGTCCACGAATATAATCTGGAATTCTATAGCACATTCGTGTTCAATTCAAGGTGCGACCCATTTGATAATGATGGGGTAGAATTCCGATGTGGGGGGACCAAGTACTCGATTTCGATGGCACAGTTTGGGTCGATAGTGGGGTTGTATGCGGAGGAAGATGCGGGTAATGAATAAAACACCGGAGGATTACGTGAACTAGGAGAAAACGAACGCCAAGCCACTGGGGCTCAAATAGGAGAAGGAATCTACAACCCAAGTAGCACTAAGAGCACTAAGTTGAGAGACCCTCTTTACCGCTACATCCATAGGGTCCTCACTTACTCTCTTAGTCAATGGCATGACAGCAGTGGCGTTGTAGGGTTAAGAGATCTGGTGGTCCTTCATTGCATTCACAACCGCAGACACCTAGATGTTCCATACCTCCTACTCCGAAACATGCATTGGAACCCGCTTGCTACTCATCCAACCCCTATCTTCATCGGGGGGTGGCTATACCGTCTCTTCAGGCATTTTGTGAACATGCCAAGGTCTTTCCAAAAGAGCCCATGGTCAGGAAGAGTGGACACACACATCTGCCGCTCCATGAACTTGATTTATGAAGCCGAAGACGGGTCGGTTAGCTTCCAAAGAGTCCAGGGCATGCATGGAACCCACAAGAGGCACTCATCCTTCACGGTCCACAGTTCCAACCACCTCCTCAATACCAATACCCGTCCCATGGTGATCCGGGCCAGTCCTCCTCACAAGGAGGCGGTTTTCCTAACTTCCAAAGTTTACATGATTTACTGCAGAAAAACCTCATGTGCACCAGGAACACCTATAACTTGGCCAGCAACACGTACACCCGGGTCGGAGCAATTGAGAGAAACATCTCCGACATTCAGGATGATATCGGAAACATCCGGGAGTACATGTGGGGCACGGAGCAGGAGGTGACGATGATGACGAGGATATGGACTAGGCGGAAGGAGTAGAGTTAAGAGCATCTGGTAGGAGGTCCCACAGGTTAACCCTCTTTTCTGTTGAACAATTTCCGGCCTGCGTACCGTGTGTTAAACAATTTACTTTCCTTTAACTCTTATTACTTTCTACATTTTTTTTTCTTTCTTTCTTTTTAACTTTGTGATGTGGATGTTGAACTATGGTAATTTAGGATGCTTGCTATGGTTTGTTGTAGTGTTTATTGATAAAGCAGGTACATACGAGGCTTAGAGCACTAAACTTTAGTGCTACTAAAGCCGAGACAGGAAAACCGAAGCCAGAAACCTGTTTTTCACCTTTGCAGATTGTCTACACGGGGTCTTGTCCGTCCGACACGCCCCCGTGCCCACTTCCCCAGACCTGCTGTTTGTTTTGTTCTGCAGATTTTTGCCAGACACGGGGTCGTGCCCAGCCGACACGCCCCCGTGTCCACCTTCTGTAAGTTTTCGTTACTGACACTCTGACCACGGGGTCGTGTTCATCTGACACGGGGCCGTGTCCAGACGCCCAGTAACATAAAATTTTGCTTTTTCACACCTTTTTACACATGCAATCAGCCTAAAAACTTATTTTTGGGACATATTGAGGACAATGTGTAATTTAAGTGTGGGGGGGGATGCTAAAACCTTGAATCTTGCAAATCCTAATTACAAGCCTTACACAAAACACTATTGGAACCGCTAATCACCCCAAATTTTTTTCAAAAAATTTTAATTTTTTTTACTTGTCTAGGTTTAATTTGGGAATTTCAAGTTCTAAAAAGGTTATATTTTTACAAATTTACAACCGATAGTGTCGTGATAAAAAGAACCAACATAAGGAAATTATGAAACGACATGACAAGTTTAGTTATAATTTGATTATATATACTTGATCACATAAAAACCCATTCCCACAAAAAGTGAGTTTTGAGCCTTTATTGAGCATACAAATACATATCTTTAAACTAAATAGAACTTGCCACGACGATACATTCCCGGTCCTTACCAACTTAAACTCGAGTAAATAAATGATGGAGGTATTAGGACTAACCCTTTTTATTTCTATACCATTATTTTCTTTTTTTTTACCACCTACCCAAAATCGCCCTAGTGAACCCCTTTCAGCCTAAACCTTTTCATTTCTTAACCCAAACAAACACCCTTTTATCCACCAAAAACCTTTTTATTTTAAACCCTTTGTTTTAGTAAGAAGCTCGGTTTTTCTTATGACTTCCTTATGAAAAAAAAATTGAATGATGATGATGAAGCCAAAATAAATAAACAAACAAGTTTATCAAAAAGAACTTTGTTCGAAAAAAAATGCTTCATCAAAATAAAAAGTTATGAAAAGTAAAAAAGTCTTCCGAAAACCGATGCTTTTTACGCCTTTCGCTTTTTTTTTCTACTAACCACTAACCCAACCACCTACCTTTAACCCAAAAGTCCTCTTTATATTTACAAAGGTGTATAGTTAAAAAGGATGATGATTGATTGCTTGGCAAGCTTATGGTAGGAGTAAGTTCCATGCCGCTCTCGAGTGATTCACTAAAATACATCTTCGGCCGAGTGTTGAGTAATCCCCCGTGAGCTATGTGAACTTGTATATAAATGGAATTTTAAAAAGCCATGTTATGCCCTAATAATTTATCATATGTAATGTTTTAAATAAATCATGACGAACAGGATTGTAAATAAATAAAAATAAAACTTAATAAAGAATCTTGGAAATCCCGACACTCTATGACAAGCCCAAAAACCTCCTCTTCTACCCATTCCATTTGGGAGTGTAAAGCCACATTATAAAGAGTTTTGCTTGAGGACAAGCAAAGATTCAAGTGTGGGGGTATTTGATGTACACAAAATGCAACATATAAATTACATCAATTGTGGCATAAACCTAACCCTTTTTAGTACTAATGTTAGAAAAAGTGTGTTTTTGTCTTTCTTTTGTATTTTCAGAATTAAATGAGCTCAAATGAACAAAAGAAGCAAAAAGGCAGCTAAATCTAACATAAATACAAGAAAAGGAACAAATGTGGCATGCCCGATCTTCCGACAACATCTTCCCAAGCAAAACAAGAGATCAGAAGGCTGAACACGCCTCGTGCTCAGTAAGCACGGGGGCGTGCCCAAGTGTCAGCAGAAAAGACAAAGTTGTTGAAGCTTCTATCACCCACCACGGAGGCGTGCCCAGTGGACACGGGGCCGTGGGGCAACTCTAAGATTCGCAGAATCTAGGGAAATCTTGATAGTACATATACGCTTCTGCACACGGGGTCGTGCCCAGCGTACACGGGGGCGTGGTCAACTAATGCAGAAAAACTGCAATTAATTAAGAAAGAGAAGGAGGATGGACACGGGGCCGTGCCCAATTGACACGGGGCGTGCCCGAGCTGCTGTTCAGGCTATAAATAGGGGTGCTTGGCTCTTTTGCAAACCATCCCTTGGTACACCACCTCTCTCACACTTCACTCACCCCCCACCACCATCACAACACCATCATCCACCACCATCATCCATCATCCATCATCCATCATCCATCATAGAGTGTGTGAGTCGTCTCGGGATCCAAGATTGATCGTAAGAGTTCTTGACAATCAAAGGCCATGTTTGCCTAAGTCTCTTACATCACTTGGTGAAGACAAGTGTCTAGTGTAATACTTTTTATATTTAATCTCTTCGCACTTTTTATCTATATATATATATAAATGAGATGTGATTTGGGCTAGGTGGCATGGGATTTGGGACATTTTTGCTGTTGTGGCAACCTCATTTTTTGAGTTTAGGAGGGAATCTACTATACACACAATTCCACGCCGGATCCGTTTCTAAATCGGGTTGGAATTTGGATTCCGGTCAACAATCTGGATCGTGTATATTATCTTTGCTAACCAACATTACTTTTCTAAACCCTAGCCTCCCCTCATTCATTGATGTACTGGATCCATCACCGTCTCCAAGCGATTCAACAAACAGGTAACAATTCTTCGGATATTGATTCATGTTTGATAATGCACCAGATGGTCACGCATTTGATTGATGAGCACTAATATTATCCTCCCTTCCCCATCAGATTCTTGGCGATTTAATCATCCCCAAGGTTTGATTTCCTTTCCCTTTTCTCATGTTCTACGATTTTCGGGTTATCACAAATCTTTTGTATACATTATATGTTGTTTCATCTTCAACGATTTTAGGGTTTTCAGCAATATATTATATCCTAATCTGTTTTTTTTCATTTTTTTTATTTAGGGCTTTTAGGAATCGATTTTTATTTTTTGTTATTTCGATTGGTACTTAATGGATTAACAAGTTATATGTTTTATACAACTTCGATTGATACATAATTATATATTATACAATTTATATTATCTACCTTTTATATATTGCCAGTATATGTAGAATCGAGTAAAATCACCAGTGATATATGTGATCTGGCTAGATGGAAGCAATTAACATGACTTTATATTTCTGGTTAAAAAATGACTTGACATTTCTTTCCAATGGACATCCACCACTTTGGATTCTAGTTCATATTGTGATCGTTGAATGACGTACCGAGTAAACTGAATTCAATGTTATTGAAGGTTATGTTTTTTAAATTATATTACATGCTACCATTTTTTATTTGGTCCAGTGGTTTTTGGCTTGGTTATTTGAATGATAGGTGTTTTTTTTTTGTGTATTTAATTGCATATAATAATTACTCTATGTCTCTATCACACACAAAGACTATTCACAATTGCAGACTTGCCTATTATCATGTTCCAAATATACTTTTAATTTGGCAAAGCATGACAATTTTTTTTTGTTTTGTTGTTCTTTATGGAGTTATGGTAGCCATTTAAGTCATGACTTTTTTCATCGAGTTATTATAACAAATTCTCCATGTGATTCGGTTCAATTTATTGAATGTTTGCATTTGTCTTGCCCTCACGCCATACATGCTATGTTATATGGCCATAAAAGTATATAAATCTATGGACTCAGCCTTCACAGGTAAGCTTTGTTTGCCCATGTAGACTATGGACTCAGCCTTCTTCTTGGGATATTTCTATTTAGTTTAATTAAGGCTTTGAAAAAGGGTAATGAATTAAATGGAAAATAAAAAATATTAACTTCTTTGGGTACCATGTTTTGTTATATTTATATGTGTTTTGTAGTTTGGTTTACTAATATATGATTTGAATATAAAGATTAAAATGATAAAACCAATAATAGATCTACACATGAACATTCCTGCAATAAAGAAACTTGACAAGATGCTCTGTGTATGCCTTCTAATTTTAATTTGTATATACCTAATTCATAATATGGAGTGAGTTTTTACTTTAAGCCATTTTGGTTATTGATTCAAATCATAATTTCAAAAACATCTTAGGGTCCATGGATGTGTATCTCTTTGATAATTTTGGAGATTATATGTGTTAAAAGCTTTTATGGTAAGTGGTAACAAGTAAATATAGGTTATGTTGGGTTTAAACCATGTATTAACATTCTTGGTAAAACAGGTCAGAATTCGCATCATATATAATGTTATAACCCGACTCTTTTCTTTCATATACCTCACATTCTCCCAAACGGCGATTACGGTTTTCATCCTTCACAATCTAGGGTTTCTCCATGTGCGATACCTCCTCTTCTTTGCTACGATCCAGGATCAAACCCTAGATTTCCTGCTCCTCCATCGACGCCCCATCTCGATTCACACTGGGATCCTCAGATGTCTTCAAATCAAGGTTAGATCTCGAATTAACCATGATGATTTTATCATTCTTTTAACATTTAATCTTCCTTTCAACTGTTGATTTATTGGATTTTTATTTGTTATAGCCAGGGTTTCTTGATCTTCGGTCGCTTTTCTTTTCTAACAGTTAAATGCGGTCGACACCAAGGTACGGATCCGTTATTTGTCTATTATTCCGATTTTGATTTTTATATTTGAGATTTTCTTTTTTATTCTTTGGAAAATAAAAAAAATATAAACATAACGCATTTAGGGGTTTGTTTCTTTCAAATCGTTTGAGTTGATCTTATGTACCTCATCCCTACCTACCTGTTGTTGTGCTGGTATTGCGATGATTTCAATTTGTTAAATACCTTATTCCTTTCATTCATCACCATCACAAGAAAACCCTAACTTGCTCATCCAATGCTTTTTTTTTCCGATCTCTATATTATCAAAAGAAAACCCTAAATCGCTCATTCTTCTCTGCCGATTCTCTCATGCATCGTCCATCTGCTCTCTACCTTATAAATGTAGGTATTTCTTCTCTACCCCTTCTGGTTCAACATTCCCTTTATTCAGTTCTTATTGTTGTTATTTTGCTCTAAGAACTATGTAGCCTTCTCACATATTAATAAGAGTTTGTCCTTATCAATTCACGTTAATGGTTTTTTCTTGTGATTATTATGATGTTTGACACTGATGTTTTCACGTTTTTTTTCAGATTCATGTTAAGCGATTCCATATACATTGAAAGAGAAACAATCTATTTTGGTTTAAGGTATGATCTTCAACAAAATCTTCAATGATTCTGTAATTGATTAATTGTTTCCTTTTTTTTTTGTGATTTTAGGGGTTTTGTTAGATTTTCTAAGTTGTTGACTTAATTGAATGGTTTGACAAGTTGACTTAATCATGTAATAATATGTATGGCTTATTTTGCTATATTGGATTGCAATAGAGATATCAAACGTGCTTTTTATCCATTCAATACAAATTAGTGGTGATATTTCTTATAATGGATACAAACTAGAAGAATTTGTTCCCCAGAGAACTGCTGCCTATATAAGTCAAAATGATTTGCATATTCCCGAGATGACTGTTAGGGAAACACTTGATTTCTCATCCCATTGTTAAGGTACTGGAAGCCGTGCATAAGGAGAAGTAAAGGGGATTACTGGTTGTGGTTTACAATCGTGCTGGTGGTGGTTGGGGTGAAGCTAGCGGCACCCGTGGTGGAAACCGGTCACGGCTGGGGGTTTGGCTAGATTCCGGTAACCAACTCTATCCCTTTGTCATTTGATTTTCACCATGTTTATAAATGAGTTAATTTTTATATATATATATATATTTTTTTTACGAAGTTTGCAGGTCTTGCTTTTGCTTCTTGAGAGTATGATTATAAATCAAATGAATTCAGAAAGGCAAGACAATCATGTGGATGTTATCATATGCTAGATGTTATAGCACTATTCCACTAGAAAATTTTTGTTTATCAAAATGATGGGTCGGTTCACTGTGGCATTAAGCTTAATACGCAGCAGGATAGATGGGTGTGGAAGGAAGATGATACGGGTTGGTTCACTGTGGCTTCAGTGAAAAAAGTGCTGTATAAAGAAAGCTGTTCACCACAGCTCCCATAAAAATTTGAATGGAATTTGTGGGTGTTGTTAAAAGTTAACCTCTTCTATTGGAGAGCAAACTTTTATCACCTCCCGACAGCTGATGAATTGGTTAAAAGAAGGATCCTAAATGGCTCGAGCAGGCTTATGCCTTTGTATTTGCTGTTGCAGAAAGGTGATGCTTTCTATGATATTGAAACCGTTACTGAGGGTTTGAGCCAAAAACCGTCAAAACCGGATCATGAACACCCCTACTAAATTTGATCACATGTTTGTCTCTGGTGTTGTTAATTTCATGATGATATTATTTTAGTTATTCAATGTTGTAGAACTTCAGCACTTTGTTGTTTTGGAACATGTTGACCCACACTACAAATTGTTAACTGGTCTTATGTGTATATGTTCGGCTTCTTCGGTTTGGGCTGAACGGAACCGAAATGATTATAACATATATGCATGACCGAGGAATTTGTAGTTTTGAGTTAGCCTAAGAGAAATTTGAGATTACATTAAAACTTGCACCGCTTAACATGCTATTGCACTGTATAAATTTTAAGATTAAACTCAAAGGTTTGCTTTGTAGATTCTTGACAATATTTGTATATTACTAATTTGGAACATTCTTAGACTGTGTTGTGCTATTTTTATTAAGGGTTGTACACTTTGTTGATGAATTGGGATGTTGACGGAAAGCTATCCTCACCGACTCTCGATGAATGCTTCAGGTATGACATTTATCGATACCATGCAATTAACACATTTCTAATTAAGATCGATTATAAACTATACAACCTAATTGAAGTATAAATCGTAACATGCCAATAACTAAACATAGGTAGCAACTGATTATGTTTTTTTTTCTTTAGGTTATGTTGATATGGTTTGAGTATTCATACTCCTCGGATGAAGAAGTTATTCAACATTTGTCAAGTGCACTTGTACTGATGATCCACACAAAAAGATGGATCCAAGATTGGGACTCTCTACATTAAGCATGGCAGTGCCAAGGTTCGATAAAAATTTTATACAATCACTAATTTTTCTTATAATTATATTACTTTGTTTTTCTATGTTGATTAATAATTGTAAATTTGTGTGCTATTTTTTATGCAAAAAGGAAAAGGAATGAAGGGTCGTGTCAATATAATAGCTTTATGAGATTTGGTACTATGGTAAGGATGGATTTTTTTAAAACTCTATTTTTTGCGTATGACTTAAAATTTGATAGGAGATTTGGCTCAATTGTATCCTCTCTGTTGTTGATGACATACAATACAATTAATAACAAATGTGGGTCACCCTTTATATTAAGCTTTTGCATAGTCATGAAATGTCCCAATAGTTTATAAAATTACCTTACAAATCAATAGTGAGATTTGACAGGATGGTAATGATGGTTATGTTTAGTTGCACACTATAAAGTCCACAAAATTTAGAGTTAGAAGGCAACATCTATAATTTCATATATAAAGGATCAAATTACTTATTTAACTTCGGCTTAGTTTTTTAAGTTCAGAGTGATCGAAAGTTGCCATCATTGTATCTTCTCGACGGTATTGTGAAGAACATTGGGTGGGATTGCATTAAACACTTTTCGACCAAACTCCCCGAGGTTAGATCATTAATCATGCAATTTCTTATGTGAAGATGAATGAAATATGTTGATATTTATATATTTTCGTTGTATAGGTTTTCGGTAAGACGTATAGACATGTTGATTCTACACTACATTTAATGGGATATATTTTCCGGACTTAGAAAGGAGTGTTTCCTCATCAAACGCTTCACTCAATAGAGAAAGAACTCGGTTTACAATTAGTTAGGAACGGATCAACTTTAACTTCAATCAAACGCTTCATTTGAATTTGATATTTACGTTAGTATACAATGAGATTTACTGTTGCATGCTTACCCATGTTATTCTTTAAAAGTAATATGATGTTGATTACCAGTATTATAATGGCACAACAGCTAGACAATCTTAAATGCATAAATTTTCCATCAAGAATAATATGTCCAACAATTGACTTTGACTTGATTTTTTAAATGTGACCTAATTACCTATTGGAATCAAAATTTTCATTTCTAATCGAAAGTACATAAGTATGGCAGCAAATGCATAGATTAAAGACGACGTTTTTTCTTCGGCCTATTTGATTCTAATACTCTAAGCTGGCTTTAACTATGCCTATGACTATTAACTGTATAGTATATCCTAAATTCAACAGTTCCTCTTCATAGTAGACATACCAATATTTAATAGTTCATTACTCAGTGCCCATTATGATGTTGCATTTACAACACAATGGTTTTACTTACTCAATGCCCATTATGATGTTGCCTTTTTATGATAATACAATGGTTTTACTTAAACTTGATGCTGCTGTACTAATCTTTTGTATTTTGTCCACGGATCAAAATCAAGACCAATCAAAGAAACCAAAATTCGAAACTCTATAAAATAAGTTATAGAAAAAATCAGGTAAACAGGTGCCGCATTTGGTAAACATAGCTAATGATATATTTATTTTGTGACATGGCAGCTAATGGTGTTTCAGTAATTTGGACAATCATCATTCTTTCTAATGGTGTTTAAATCATTTGTTCATCAATACTGCTTTATATCCAAAATCACACCTGACGAAGACGTTATTGTAAGTAGTATATTATACAATAAGTATGATGAATAATGTTTTCTTTCTGTATATTGGTTTTTAAATTAATTTTTAATTATCACTGCCTATGCAGGTCATGGCTGATGAATTTTAGAGGCAATTTTATGGGAAAATTTTCAAAGGTGGTCAATCAACTCTTTATTTAGGAGATAGATTTTGGAACGTTAAGATGGACGGATTAACTGACAGCTGTGTTTTTACTCATAGATGTTCTGAGATGGTAAACGATCTTGCCTTAGACAGGCGATCTATCTTTGTCTTTTCAATGGTTGGAAATAAAATTTTCGAGCTTTCAGTCTTTAATCATCAAACCAGTACTCAAATTCACCCGCGAACTTCGCGGGTCTGAAAATTTAATCTGCATTTGAAAACGCCTCAATCTTAAGCTTCAAGATCTCGAGTAATACAATTTAAATTATTTTTTTTCTTTATATTTTATAAATATTACCTAATTTTGTTAATCTGAAATTAATTGCTTATATTCTTTTTTTAGAGATGTTGAGGTTGATTTAACTCTTTGGGATGATTATGAAGGACATGTGTTCATACATGTTTAGTCAAGATCTTGAAGCCTATGTTGTCAAATCTGTTCATTTTGGTGTTGTTAAAACCTAAAAAGGTATCTTATTAAGTCTAAGATTTAAAAATGTATCTTATTAAATTTCCCATCATAAAAAAACATTCCATTTATAATATCATTTTATATATATTACAACATACATCTCCATTACATATCAACTTTCATTCTATTCTTTGGTTTCTTCAACCAGGTATTTTGCAAAATTCTTAAGTAATACACAATCTCTTTTTCATGTATCAATACAAACTAATATCATTTATGTTTTATTATACGTTTCCATTTTACTATGTGTTTCGTATAATGGATCAAATTCCGTTTGATGTTGTGATCATGGAAATTTTTGTATCAATACAAACTAATATCATTTATGTTTTATTATACAAAAACAAGTCATTTGGATACAATGTTTTATTTGATCAATAAAGACACATGAATATTTTTTTTACACAAACAATTTGAATTTCCAAATTAATATATTTTTGAAAACAAACAAATCAAAGTAGGTAAAAATTTAAGGTTTCGAATTTGTTAATAACCGTGAGTACTTTCTTATATTTTTAAAATCAAAGTAGGTAAAAATTTAAGGTTTCGAATTTGTTAATAAACTAAACATTAATAATTTATATTTTATCTTTATTATTTCCCGTTTGTTAATATCAATTTATAAAATATTTTGTAAATCAAACAAACTACTGAAATTTGTCTCTGTAATTTTGAGAATGTCGTGTATGTTTACCAATGCATACTCCATAGATAGATTTATTTTATAATTTTGAGGTAATAATTTTGTTTACAAATTGACAATCTATTATTATGAAGTAAGATTTTACCTCATATGTTTAACTTTTAAAGTTTCAAAAACCACTTTTAGTATGTTTTGTAAATAATAATTAATAGGTCAAATATAGTTACGTAAATAATATTATAACAATAATAAATACTTTTGAAAACTATGCATTTGAAATTTGGATTGCACTAGAGTCAACTTTCAACCTGTTTGGCCTATATGTGTGGTACTCAACCAATGTGATTGTGCATATCAAAAGATATTGTGTTTGTGTGTTTCAAAGGTTGGTGACAATGGTGGTGTTAAAGCCTTGGAGAATTCATTATAGTTTTTTTTATTTTTTGTACATGTTAAGTGTTATAATAAAGAACGATCAAAATATTAATAAAGTTCTAATAATCTGTAATAAATAAAAGTTTTTTTTTGTCGTGGGTCATTCAGGCAAATTTCTGGCTCCGGTTCTTGCCCAAAGTTTCTGACCTTACTCGCAACCCTAACGACTACAACTTTCAATTCAAAACAATTATAAAACAAGTTTGTTCGCAACCCTAATGACTACAACTTTCAATTCAAAACAATTATAAAACAACTTTCTGACATAGTTTGTTTAATATAAAGTAAATTTTCCTACCCGCGAAGTTCGCGGGTGATAACCTAGTTTGGTTATGTATTAATGACTTTAATAACTAGTTTCTTATGTTGAAGGTGATTCTTTCTTATCGTTTGATGTTAAGGTATGTGCTAAAATTGTATTGGGGAGATACGAGTACTATTGTTGAATTTGTAAGATACATAAGTTAATATATGAATATGGACATAGGACAACTTCTCAAATAAACTTGTTATATTAAACGTGTTATAAAGATTATATACACAAAAATAAATCAACATAACCTCCAAGTTATATCCTTTTCCAACGTAAACGTTGTTATATATGCATGCATTTCAATATGTGTACAATTTGTCATCATTACGATCAAAATCGAACACCTACCCATGTCGATGCATAGCGAAATGCATATTTATATATAGGCAGTGGCTGATCCGGGAGAAAAATTCAGGAGTATCCTAAATCTATAAAAAGTTACCCTACATTTATTAATTGAGAAACTTTTTTTTTTACTGTCACAAGATATTCTGCACTTCTCCAAGAAAGTTGAGGGGTATCCCGGGCTCCCCTTAGCCTATTAACTTAAATTTAATTAAATAAAACGAAAGATATATGTTATAGGGGTACTTTTGAAGCATATATGTTGCATTATCCACGAATGCCGTCACATTTTGCATGATTTCGTCTTCATTGTTTACGGGTTGGTTCGTGTCGTCAAACCAAAAATTAGGGTTCATCATGCCTGGTGCTCCCTTGTGAGAGCGATAGTAATATATGGGTCGGGTGGGGATCTGAATCATAAACGGGTTGGATCGACATCGTTTGTGGGGATCCAAACCAAATACGGGTCTTGTAGCCTTCGCTTGCGGGGAATTGAAGGAAATACGGGTCGGGTATTCTTCGTGCGTAGCTTAACGGGCCGGAGCTCCGTCACATGTGGTCCCTTCCACCCGATTCAGGATGCGTCGATGATGAACTCTCAACAACATGGTGGTCCCTGTTACACGATGCGTCTGAAAGACACATCCCTTACACACGTGGCGAATATATATTAGACACCGATTGAGGAAGCCTCCCGATGTGCACAAAATGCAACATATAAATTACATCAATTGTGGCATAAAACTAACCCTTTTTTAGTACTAATGTTGGAAAAGGGTGTTTTTGTCTTCCTTTTGTATTTTCAGGATTAAATGAGCTCAAATGAACAAAAGAAGCAAAAAAGCAGCTAAATCTAACATAAATACAAGAAAAGGAACAAACTTGGCATGCCCGACCTCCCGACAGCATCTTCTCAAGCAAAGCAAGAGAACAGAAGGCTGAACACGGCCCGTGCTCAGTAAGCACGGGGGCGTGCCCAAGTGTCAGCAGAAAAGACAAAGTTGTAGAAGTTTCTATCACCCACCACGGGGGCGTGCCCACTGGACACGGGGCCGTGGTCAACTCTAAGATTCGCAGAATCTAGGGAAATCTTGATAGTACAGATACACTTCTGCACACGGGGTCGTGCCCAGAAGACGCGGGGGCGTGGTCAACTAATGCAGACAAACTGCAATTAATGAAGAAAGAGAAGGAGTATGGACACGGGGCCTTGCCCAATGGATACGGGGCCATGCCCGAGCTGCTGTTCAGGCTATAAATAGGGGTGCTTTGCTGATTTGCAAACCATCCCTTGGCACACCACCTCTCTCACACCTCACCCACCCCCCACCACCATCTGACGGGTGGTCCTTTGGACAACCCTTTGCATGCTAAAACATAAGTTTATCCCCCATTTATGTGCGTAATTATCTTGAATTAGGTAACTACTGTTGTTTTTGTCTCAAGTACAGCTTGGAGGCTTAAAGAGAGGAAAAATGCAGCTTTCGAAGCTCTCGAGTCGAACGGGTTGGAGGTGCGGAGCAAAAGAAGAACAAAACACAAGATTCAGGCTTCCACCGTAAATTACGGTCCCACCGTAATTTACGGTGGACCTGAAAGTCATTTGGTCTCCACCGTAAGGCAGTCTCTTTGGGCCGTAACAATCTGAAATTCACCGTAAATTACGGTGATACCGTAATTTACGGTGGAGTCTGACGGAAAAAGTGTAACTGTCACATTAAAGTTAGTTTTATGGTGTCTTTTCATCATTCCTCATGATTGGACGTTTGTGAAACACTTTGGGGGCGATTTTGGCTGTCTAGGCTTGGTTCTAAACAATTCCTAACATTCGGTTTGTGTTTTCGATTTGTATGAACATTGAATTGCTTGTTATGATGATTCACCAAGCTATGATTGGCTAGAACTTTCGGTGATCATCTTAGGTGCAGGTTTCCTTTGAACTTTTGTGTGTTTATTTCTGAATTTCTAGAATGATAACTTGTGTTTGCTTGTTTATCATGGTGTATGCATAATTGTTTGTAGCGTGTTAATTGGTATTGCAATTTCTAGTCTCAATCCTACGTTCTTGGTGCCGTTGGCAATCGAGATATCACGGGAAGGGTTAGGGTTGGTTATTGATTAATTGGTCATCGGGAAACAACCTCGCGTTATCTAATCCGAGTACTTTGTTCCCTTTTATCACAACAATTATCTATACACGAGTTATGTCTATGTAACTCTTTCTAGTTGGAATTACACACAATTGTTTAAAGAAACTGAATCCTAAGATGGTCATTGTTTTCCTAATCTGTTAAACAACCAATTTCAATTTGCTCTTAGTTATTAATTTAGTTTTCCAAAACAACAATCTAAATCACTGAGTTTTAATTTCTGCATTTTAGTCTAATTTTAGTTTAAGTGCAAAGCTATACAATCGACATACTTTCCACATACTCCCTGAGTTCGATACCCTATTACCACTATCTATAGTTGTTTTTGGGATTAAATTTGATTGTGACCACGACGATCACCATCACAACACCATCATCCACCACCATCATCCATCATCCATCATCCATCATAGAGTGTGTGAGTCGTCTCGGGATCCAAGATTGATCGTAAGAGTTCTTGACAATCAAACGCCATGTTTGCCTAAGTCTCTTACATCACTTGGTGAAGACAAGTGTCTAGTGTAATACTTTTTATTTGTAATCTTTTCGCACTTTTTATATGGTTATGTATTAATGACTTTAATAACTAGTTTCTTATGTTGAAGGTGATTCTTCCTTATCGTTTGTCCGTGGTGTCTTGGCATTATTTTACTGTCTATATAAAATAAAATATTTTCACCATTCATATCTCCACGGTCTATATGGAGATATGTTGGCTACCTGGTCGGGGGTTAAGGGAACGGTTTGGTAAGAGTCTTGCCTTGTTCAGTGTATAGATACTGCAAGGACCCGGGTCAAATTTAGTAGGACCTCCTTCAATACCCACCGGTATTGGATGGCGGGGGTCCAAACTCTTTGATCCCCTCATATGTAAGCTACTATTAAAAGTTTAACCCGGCTACTTAGGACTGTATCCCTGCTGACTCAGACTACTTAGCCGAGGGTAACGTCACCTTCAAAAGAGGGGCCTACCACATTATGCATTAATAACTTAATTAATTATCTTTCAATAATCCGACCCTTTAGGATTGTATTCTTGCTGACTCAAACTACTGGGTTGAGGGTAACGTCACCTTCAAAAGAGGGGCCTACTACAATAACTAAGATAATCTCTTAAAAAGTGCAAAAGTGCAGAAATAATCAAAGGTTACACTACACACAAGTCGGATCCAAGTGATCCATCTTGTCTATCTGTTTTTACTTTTATTTTATTTTTCAGCATTTTAGTTAGTTTTATTTTTCTAGTTTAAAAACCTTTTTCTAACTTTTGATTTGATTAGACGTTGAGGATAAACCGGTATTAAAAGCTCTTGTGACCTTGGACGACCTCGGTATCTTACCAACACTATACTACGCTCACGATGGGTGCACTTGCCCATATGTGTGTTTAGTGTTAGTAAATATCGTGTTTTATAAATTTAAAACTTGGCTAAAAAGTGTTAAAAGGCTTAAAATATACATAAAAATATAGCACACTTCACGCACATCACCTCCCAGACGCATCCCCCATGTGTCGATTGCAGGTTTGAGGCCTCCAAGATGCCTCCCATGCGTCAGTTGCAGTTTTGAAAGGCTTCCCATTAATTATTAATTAATATTTAGAGTAAACTTTTGTTTTTCTCCCTGTGGTTTGGTCGTTTTAACCTTTTTGCCCTAATCATTTAAAAATAGCCATTTTACTCCCTGATCTATAAAGCTTATCTCTATTTCACTCCCCGTCCCTAACGCCATCTAATTCAACTGTTAAATCCTGGTCACATGCCCCTCATATGAGGGGCATTTTAGTCTTTTCCCACTCAAACTTATTAATTTCCCTATTTAATTTTCACACACTTTCTCTCTCTTCACCATTCCCCTGTATCTATGTCTATACTATAACAACCCCACCCACACCGTCAGACACCACCCCTAACCCACCCATCAAATGTAAAACCTTGACCCCCGATAGTATTGCAATGAGCATCATAGGCGAGTATGTGCAAATACGGTTCTTCAGTCACCAAACTGTGATACTTTGGGTAAGCTCTAGATAGATTGTGCTCTATCCTCAAATGAACGACCTTGTAATTGAGGTATTACCACTGCTGATGGGTTGTTAGCAATTGCGGGTTTGAAATGGCTTTCAATCCCACGTACGCACCGGTCTTCGACCATATCTTCTTGGAATACCCTTGTATTGGTTGATCGGTGGAATTATATTTCGCGGGAGTTGTCACGGCCCCCGACCCAGTTTCCCGGTTCGGAAGCCTTGGGACAGAAAACCCGTGGTGTTGGTGTTTAAATTGGCAGTGGAAATTTTTAACAGGATCGTTTAAACTAAAAACACGCATTTATTTTATTTTGGGACAATCCCCGTAATTTATAACAAAGGAATTTCACTGGAAACTTCTCTGATTACAAAAGCATGTTTATTTATTTACTGAGCCAACTTATCCAAGCCGGAGTGCTACGCGGCACTTTTCCCTGATTCACAGTAAATCACCTAAAACATGTTTAAAAATATTTTATCAGCGGAGAAATACTGGCGAGTCATTCAATTGGTGCAAACCGACACATTGTTATAAATCACAATATTAAGAGTTTTTACATTTGCTCCTATCTATTAATTATCTGGTCCAGTTGTCACTCGACCGGATCTATGACTGTGGACGTATCACTAATTAGGTTCGCCCACCTAAAAGTGATAAATCAGTAGTAATGTGCACAATACCCCCACTTACTGCCAGTAATTAAAGATTGCAGAGACTTAATCCCTGTAATTATCACTAGAAAACATTTAGGGCTTTACAAAGTAATTTTGTAAAAACAGAATGACTCACTTTGCAAGTTTAACTGGACAGAGTCCGCCTACTGATTAAGCCTGGAAACCTAGTTAAATAATGCAAACGAAGCTAGATTAGTAACTTAATACAACGTTTACGATAACTTCACGAAATCAAAACCCTCACGACGAATGACAACGTATAGCTCGAATTCAGGCAGCACTTAAACATCCATCAGATCGGTTTTAATCGATCGAACATTATATTGTAGCAGTGATCTAGTTATTACCCTGTGATCCTAGCAGCGTTTCGACACTCAAACACACGATTTTAAGCTAAATTTGACGTTTATGAAAGAGATTTTCGAACACAGAAGAAAGGCCATGCAACGTACAATTTATAGCTGAAATCTGGGTCTCTCGCGGCCCGTGTAGAGCTGAAGGACATCCTTCGCGGCCCGCGAAGGCCACCCTAGCTACGGCTTGTAACGCCCTAACACGTTTTAACCAAAAGTCGCAGTGGAAATACGAACTTAAAAGTTTTCTTTCATTATATTCATTCTAACATACTTAGAAATACTTTAAATCACCCTTTTTCATTAAATACATTAATGCTTTCTATAAATTTATAAAATCTGACATACTTATATTAAATTACGTGACCACGCACCCACACGTACAATCCATGTCTTGACTCGATCTTCAACCGCTTACACTCCATGATGAGAATCCACAGTTCTGTACAACCTGCAGACACCACGTACAATCATATCATTAGCAATCGGTGTCATCATACATAAAATTTAAACATGCATAATTAGGCGTCAACATATCATGCTTTCGCTTATGTTAGTCCATTCATTCATCCATTTAAACCACCCGCATTGGATTTCGGTGTCTACCTTCAACTTCCATCACAAGTATACCTGCATCCCCATTTCATTCTCAATAGGAAAACGGTTAGCATCATTAGATTTCATTCATACAAACATATCCATGTATACGCATAACAAGTCTCATTCATTTGTGCATATAACTAAATTCCAATTCATGCATACATACCCTTTCTATCCATACATGTACTTACAATTTACATTCTACACAATATTACTTACAAGTCCTAAACACACACATCTATACATGTAAATCGTATACACATAATTCTCCATACTTACGTGTTCATAGTCATACTCTACTATGAGTCCCAATTACTTACTTACAATCAAAACCATACCTACGCGTATAACTACCTATTTCATCTTTATGCATAATACCATCATGTAAGCTTCCTTCTTACCTATACTTAATAGAAACTATTTCTTAACCACTTTCGACTCATTTAACGTAAACTTACCTTATTACTTCCATTGTTTCATACTTTCTCACATGATTCACAATAATCATCATACTATAATACATTTTATATCTAAAGTGTAAGTCTGGGATTCACTTACCTTGCGCGTCCGTATATGCGTTCGCTTTACTTGAGTCTTCTTAACCCGTTAGCCTTCCACGCTCACAACCATTTTGACATGATTCCTACACATTCATGTCATTACATTTGCATTCTTATTAGCATATATGCTTATACATATGAACAATCATATCGAATTCACATCTCATATATGACCTTTGTTAATCCATTCAAACAAGCATAAAGCGTACTCAACATTATCCCTACATAATCTTCACATGAACTATATCTGTTTACTCATTACTTGCATGAAATTTCACTTATTATTGTCTTTTAGACATTTCATCGAACACTTGGTGTGCGTACTAATTTCTAAGCATGATGTACAAGTATTTATAACACATTCATCCTAAATTCATCAAATAGATCAACTAATTCTTTCATAGTAAAAATCATTACCCTAATCTTTAATTTACTATTTTGACCATGAACATATAGTTCCAAATCCATTATTCATAACAATTTCATCAACAACAATTAAATTAACATGTAGAACTTCACAATTTCTAACCATTACTTGACATACAAGTGGGTTTTGCCCTAATCATGCTCATATTCGAAATTTAGCATCTATTGATGTCTAGACATTCATAGCAACCATTAATCATTCCAAATTTTGCATTACATTCACTAATTACATTAAACCCACATAATCAAACATCATCAAATCAAGAAATTTCACTTACTTGAGATCAAGAATACTTAGATAATCATAATTCTTAGCTCATGCATTCGATTCTTCACTAATTTGGCTTTCAATTGATGGAATTTTAGAGATTTAGGGTTTTGAGAGGGAAGGAGTCCCTCCTGGTCTTCTCACGATCGCACACCAGACTCAAGTCTGGTTTCTTTTTTTTATCATGTTTTATAACAATATTTACACATCTAGTCCCTCATCATTTAATCCCTATTCACTTTGGCAACTTACCTTCTAACTTAATCATCTTTCTTTTACTAAGTTTTATTTTGACATAATTCTATATATATTTTCCATTTTAACCTATTAGAACCTCACTATACATTATACTTTTAGGACATACGAGAATTTGGGGTGTTACACGGCTAGGGCTGCCGTGTCAACCCCTAGACCTGCCACGTGTGCGACACGTGGCCCTAAAGCTTATCCGGTGATCTACATAGCTGTCGCGCCCCATGTAGATCCCCGTTGGATCGTTCATGGCCCGCGACCAACCTAGAAAATTTTGATTTTCTTGATTTTTCATGAAAATTAGGGTTTTAGGGGTCCGGGTTTTCACTTACAGAGTGTTTTTAGGACATTTTTGTGCAGATCCTTACATCCTCCCCACCTTATTTAAAATCTCGTCCTCGAGATTTACTGAAATAAGTAAGGATATTTTCACTTCATTTCTGATTCCAGCTCCCATGTGTACTCAGGTCCTCTTTTCGAATCTCTCTTTACCTTTACCAGCACCAATCTCTTGTGTTTAAGGTGTTTGACCTTTCTGTCTTCTATTTGAAGAGGTTTCTCAACGAATTTCAACTTTTCATTTACCTCTATGTTTTGAAGAGGTATCACCAGTGATTCATCAGACAAACATTTCTTGAGATTAGATACATGAAACACATCATGTACCCCGCCTAGCTATTCTGGTAGTTGTAGTTGATAGGCAACTGGTCTTATTCGTTGGGTAACTGCGAATGGTCCTATGTACCTTGGACTTAGCTTTACTTTCTTACCGAACCGAACTACCCCTTTCCAAGGAGAAACTTTCAATAGTACCTTGTCCCCAACTTGGAATTCTAACGGCTTACGTCGATTGTCTGCATAACTCTTTTGGCGATCTCGGGCCGTTTTTAGTCTTTCCTTTATTTGAGTTATCTTGTCGGTGGTTTCTTGTACGATCTCGGGACCTGATAATTGAGTTTCTTCTATTTCTGCCCAGCATACTGGAGTTCGGCACTTTCGTCCATATAGTGCTTTGAACGGGGCAGCATTGATGCTTGTGTGATAACTATTGTTATAGGAGAATTCGATTAAGGGTAGGTGGTCGTCCCAGTTTCCACCAAAATCTGAGCATGTCTTCTAGAGTTTGGATCATCCTTTCACTTTGTCCATCTGTTTGGGGATGGTATACAGTACTTAAATTTAGTTGGGTCCCCATTGCTCCTTGGAAACTTATCCAGAAATGCGAAGTGAAACGACTATATATCCCTATCTGACACAATGGAGAGTGGGACTCCATGTAAGGATACTACCTCATCTACGTACAACTTAGCTAATCTTTCCATGCTAAAGGTTTCTTTCATCGGTAGGAAATGAGATGATTTGGTTAATCGATCTACAATCACCCAGATGGCATCGTTACCTTTCCTGGTTTTGGGTAGCTTAGTAACAAAATCCATTGTTATTAGTTCCCATTTACATACAGGCATTTCTAATTGTTGAAGTAAACTTGAAGTTTTCTTGTGTTCTGCCTTAACTTGTGAACAAGTTAGACACTTAGAAACGTATCTAGCTATGTCCTTTTTCATTCCTATCCACCAGAAGTTATTTCTTAAATCTTGGTACATCTTGTTATTACCAGAATGCATTGTATATCTAGATTTATGGGCTTCCTCTAAAATCTCATTTCTTAAATTTCCTTGCCTAGGTACCCAAATCCTTTTCTTATGGAATCTCCAAATTCCATCAGTCCCTTGTTCTAATTCTTTTATCAGTCCTTTCATTCCTTCAGCATCATCCTTGATTGCTGTTTCCTGAACGTTCTTCGGTTGTACCATCAAATCTAATTCGAGATTTAATCTAAGAGCACGAACCCGCCTTTGTTTCTCATGGTACTTACGACTTAGGGCATCTGCTACTACATTTGCCTTTCCTTCGTGATATAGGATATCACAGTCGTAGTCACTTAGAATTTCCATCCATCTTCTTTGCCTCATGTTCAATTCTTTTTGCCCAAATATGTATCTTAAACTTTTATGATCTGTGTAGACAGTAAACTTACTTCTATACAGATAATGTCTCCAAATTTTAAGGGCAAAAACTATTGCTCCTAATTCTAAGTCGTGAGTCATATAATTCTCCTCGTGCTTTTTCAACTGCCTTGATGCATATGCAATTACCTTTTTGTGTTGCATTAGCACGTATCCTAACCCTAGCTTAGAAGCGTCGCAGAAAACTTCAAAATCTTCCGTTCCGTCTGGTAAGGCCAGAATTGGGGCGTTTGTTAGCCTTTGCTTTAAAATCCTAAAGGCTTCTTCTTGTTTAGGTCCCCATTCAAACTTAACTGTTTTACAAGTTAGCTTAGTCAATGGAACAGCTATCTTAGAAAAATCTGTAATGAAGCGCCTATAGTACCCCAGCTAATCCTAGAAAACTTCTAACTTCAGTAGCTGATTGCGGGACCTTCCAATTAGTGATTGCTTCTATCTTGGAGGGATCTACGTGAATACCTTCATGATTTACCATGTGTCCTAAAAATTGCACCTCTTGTAGCCAAAATTCACACTTCGAGAATTTGGCGTAAAGCTTTTCCTTTCTTAGCAAAGTTAAGAGTGCATGCAGGTGCTGTCACACCCCAATTTTCCACGTGTCACCGGTGGGCCCGGTGGGGAGTATAGTGACGTAGTTGGCATCATCATAGACAAACAACACAATATATAAATGCACAGCGGAAGCAAAAGATAAATATATTACATTCCGAATATAAGTAATGTCAAAGTATTACAACGGAAGGTAAAGGATCCACAGGCGGATCAATAAAAGAAAACTGTTCAATAGGCTTTAGGCATCTAGAACTTGCAAGATTCCCTAGTGACGCCCCGAGCTCCTAGCCAATTACGCATAGTACCTGCCACTCAACCTTTTGGAAAATACGTCAGTTTACACTGGTAAATACAATTAACTGACTCATTTTGGAAAAAGAGTTTGAAAAGTGATTCGTGTGCAAACGGCACAAAACATCTTGACACATTGATTAAAATGCACAGAGGCAAATTAATCTTTATACTTGGGACAATTTTATTAATAAAAATCTTGTATCCGATTTACATGGTTGTCCAACATTTAGGGCCGGTGATTATACAATACAAGCCGGGCAAGATTAATCGACACACCACAAATATAATCTCACAAGAAGATACTCTCACGAGTGAGTATACGTTATACATATGCAACAGGAGGTGTTTTGCCTACACCTTGTGCTTACGTCGTGGCCATTCACTTTTTAAAATGAGCCAAGGATATCCAGGACACGGTCATTAACCCCCAATGTTATTTGTTATCAATCAACACAGATTAAAACGGGATTATGCAATTTAATCATCTCCGATTAAACAGTTTCTACACCCGACCAAGCGGTATTTTTATAATACCGTATCCCAAGCCCGTATAAGGGAAAATAAGTTAAAAGTATTTACCTGAGCTAGCTCCTGTCTTAAATAGCAAGAATAATAACTCAGCCGTATTCCTAAGTAAGCGTAGGTACAATTTACCGGAAAGCTCTAGTCTGGAACGATGGTATAAATAACCAATTAGACTGCTAACGGGTCTTTAATTAAGCCTAAGCTTAGACCGGTTAGTCTTAAAGAAATATACGGTTAAGACGCATGATTAAGCGAAAGACCGGATAGAATGTGATTTAGACCCGACAAGTTTGAATACTTGTATAATATGGGTATACTAAATACATTCTGGATTTTGAGATAAAAATGATAACGTTTGACCCGTTTCGGTCAATTTACGCAAACTAGTTACGTAAACCGAACCGAATGCAAAAAGGGCGTTACGGGTAACCAAAAGAGTCATATGAAAGTTCCCTGAGATAATATGCTTTAAATATGATATAATATCAGCAAGTTATGTCCTATTATGCCCCGAATGTATTTAAACTCAATTTACGCCTCATAAGGGCATTTTGGTCATTTAAAAGATTATGAAAGAGTCAATTTGGTAATCTGAGTTACAGGTCTGATTTATACAGTAAATATACTTAATTTGCCATATTATAACAGTAGGGTATGACCCGTAGACAAAACTTATCATTTAAAATCAAACTATGCACCGTAGGGGTATTTTAGTAATTTCAAAAGGGCTAAAAACGACAAAACTGGAAATCTTATACTTACTGTTATTATATGAAAATATGCTAAATACATCAGTAGGTATGAGTCTTATATGTTTAATATGAGTATAACGCTTACAATGCGCTAAAAACGCTAAAAATGCGATTTAGAGCCGTTTCCGGGTTTTTAAAAGAAAGCTGAGATTTTTATATTTCCAGAATGCCCAAAATAAGTTATTTAACAAATAAAATCAGTAGAAAAAGGTTTGGGGTCAAAAGAATGTATAAAACTCATTTTATGGCTTAAACGGTCAAAACCGGCATTAACCGAATCGACTTAGCGACGTATGATCCGATCAGCCAAAAATTAAATAAAAATCTTCAAAAATCCCAGAATATTATATAACATCAGTGGGTAAAAAGTTTTATATCGAAAAGTGGCCTGAAATAGGTTATACGCTAAATGCGCCGTTTATTTAACAAAAAGATATAGTTTTACGCTATCGGCCATAACTCAAAATCTGGACCACCAACTGATCTCAAATTTTCGGTGCAAGTTTATAAATTAATAATAAAGATTTCTACTCTTTTACTTTTCCAAAAATCACGTTTTATATCAAAAAGGGCAAAATAGTCAACTTTTAAGCATAATCGGAAACACGCATATGAATCGGTTAAGCCTAGACTCAAGATGTAAAAATTCCAGAAAGTTATACATAAATAAAAATGGTCAAAAATACACTCTAATACAGATCTCAAACATGCATGCACGGATTCGAATCGATAGTCTACGAAAAAGTCGTTTTATAAGACTTTCGGTTCCGATCCGAGTTTATACTAAAGATTGTCGAGTTGATTATGATAAAACACATTCTTATATTCATTATAAGTTATTTTTGATGATCAAACTGATTGCATGTCATCTACATTACCATTTATGCTATATTTCGCAAAAACGATTTCTGTTGACTTTTTAAGAACATCTTTGACTCGACAAATAGCATGCTTAGAGTGGGAATCAGAGAATACCCTTTTGAGGGTTTGTTCCCCACATAAATACCAACTTATAAGTGGTTTCAATTTGAGAAATGACAGAGCCAATTTCGTTTAATCGAAAAGTCAAACTTTATGAACAACGGTTTGACTCTTAACTAATAATCTATGCTAGAACGGATTTGAGGATGATATGAATGCTTACAAAGGTCCTAATGAAGCCTAGAAAACACTTGGAGGCTGCCTTGTCGATCAGATTGCTCCTGGAAAGCCTTGAGAGTTCTTGCAAGTTGTGGGTGTTCTTGTTACTATCACAAGTGCCTCAAAAAATGGAGAAATGAGCTGATTTATAAAGGAAATCAGATGCTGTAAGGAGTCTACAGGTGCCTATACTTGCATGTCCATCCATTGGTGCATTTAGGAGGTGATCCCAGCTGTTTCCCACAAAAAAAATGGACTAAACAGCCCCTGATTCGCAAAAAGCTGCACCTGGGCTGCCAAACTTGGATTAAAAATGGCAGCTTTGGTCCCTGTCTTTGCACGCGAGGTTTCGGCTATTTACTTTGACTCGTAAACCCTAAAATCTGGTTTTTAAGTACCTTGGGACATTTACCAACATGGTAATGTCCTCGGATAACTTTGCGCTCACCCGAAAAGCCATGAAATTCGACGTTGACGCTTTTAACCCCTCAAGTACGGTTTTGGCCATAACTTTCTCATACGATAACGAAACTTCCTGAAATTTTTACCACATATTCTAGTGAGTATATTTTAGCATCACAAAGCTTCGGGTCTGCCAAAAGTTCACTCAGAGGTATAAATTCAACATGTTGACACTTTTAGCCCCTATAGTTTGTAATTCCTCACTTTTGTGCAATTTCCGCTTCGTATGATCCATGATCCATCCGTTTAAGGTTATAAACATTATGTAGGGTTATTATAGAGTCTTATTATCCATTGTTGACACTTTGGACCCTTACGTTCCATAGTTTCCACCGTTTGTCAACTTTAGTCCCTCTAAAGTTTGTTTTTGCATATGCAAAGTCTATGACACGTGTCAATACATCATTGGACATAAATTTTCGAGGTGTTACATCCTCACCCCCTTAAAAGAAATCTCGACCTCGAGATTTACTGAAACAAATGAGGATATTTCTCTTTCATCGTGGATTCCACTTCCCACGTGTATTCGGGACCTCTACGGGCATCCCATTTGACCTTAACAATAGGCACGTGCTTCCTTCGAAGCTTCTTCACCTGTCGATCCTCAATCGACAAAGGTTTTTCCACGAACTTCAAACTCTCATCTATGTGCTTATCTGTGTGCGGTATATCCAGTGATTCGTCAGCGAAACACTTCTTCAAATTACAGATGTGGAACACATTATGAATAGCGCTAAGTTCTTCAGGCAAGTTCAACTTATAAGCGACTGACCCGACACGTTCGACAAATCTCGAAAGGTCCTTTGTATCTCGGGCTTAGCTTGCCTTTCTTACCAAATCGCATCACCTCCTTCCAGGGCGATATCTTAAGTATCACTTTTCCACCTACTTTGACGTGAAAATCTTTGCGCCTTGGCTCCGCATTCGATATGGGTTTATCATTATATCACAAGTCTTCCAATCGTTATGTGATAGTGCTTCTTGACTTATTGGCGAAACATATCCCTTCATCCTTAGGGTGTAATACATTGCGAGCTCCACCAAGCTCCTTAAATAGGTTTTAGCTCATAAGTTATTTGATCTTTACATATTCGATTACTTCGAATGGTTTTATATATTAAGAGCTTACTAGCCTGACAATTAACAGATTGGCACACCTTTCCAGGGTGATATCTATTGTTGAACCTTATTTCTTAACAAGAACTTAGGAGGTTTGCTATTTCCATGAATCCTTGATTCTCTGCCGAATACTGGCAACTTATAGATGGCTATGGATTTGCTCGATCTTATTCGTTGTTTCCAAGGCAACTTTTAGATCCTGATAATTGGACTTACCAATTTTCTGTCTGGCAATAGATGTTTAATATCTTATCTATACAAGGTCTCCCAAGGAGCAGCCTTGACACTTATATCCACTTTTATCGAAAATCTTATCATAAGGTGAGGTGGTTATTCGAACCACTGCTTAAAGCTAATTTTAAGGAAATAGCTAATCCCTTCAGTTAGTCGAACAAATCGACGATCCTGGGCAACTGATAGAATTTCTTAATTGTTGCCTAATTAGGGTTGCGGTAATCAAATGTATAAGCAAATGAACCGTCTTTCTTACTTAACCGAATCAAATATCAGGATATCGAGTTAGGCTATATGAATCCTCTATCTTAAAACTTAGTAAATCAGGGTTCGATTCATCCAGTGATGGTACCAGCCGTCTTGGAGAGTTCATAATAATACGGCCTTAAATGGGATATAAATCTTAATTCTACCTGCCTCTTAGGGTAAACAAGGAAATCTTAGGAAAAGATCGTCACGATACGAGGAGATTACAGAGATTTCCATATCTCAGACTCCAGTTCACCCATCATTGCTCGTGTCAATTAAGTGACACAATTATGTTATGAGTCCTCATATTCCATTATCAGGGAATATTTATTGGGATAACTCTATTCTGGATATCTTCTTCGAATACTACTAGTCAACTCTAGTACAATACGATCATTGGGATATCTTAGGGGTTCCATGTATTAAACCTCCATACTGATCAGGCATGGAAGTAATCCATGGGACATACTAAAATACGCCAATCCTCATATGGCACTTTTATCAAACATAGTTTGGCATTCGCAGGCGATATAAAACAATGAGAAGAAAAAAAAAAAAAGAAAAAAAAATATAATTAAAATAACATATGTTGTCGTATTCTATGCGAAGAAAGAGTACTCTTAGATCTTTTGGAAGGATCCCCTTGCCGATACTAGAAGAATCGGTTACTAAGGTTTCCTTGGTAATTTATACCTTGTGGCTAATATAAAAGTTTACTAGGCTTATGGTTTATGAAGGTTTATTATTATACAAGTGCTTATATTTAATCGAAATGGAAGTTTTCACAAACTAGGCGCCTAGCTCGGTTGGCTATGCGCGCGAAAGGGTGCGGCCTAGACCCAGATTCGATTCCGGGGACGGCCGGTTCTACCATTTTTGCGACTTATCGATTTCTTACAGGAACGGAAAAATAGTCCTGGTAAATTTTCTACTTGTAAGTTTTACCTTACACTTAATATATATATATATATATATATATATATATATATAGTCCTTATGAAGAGTTTTAAAAATTTGATATACTTATAGTTTACGAAGGATTTACTGGTATCCGAACCAAAATAAAACTCTTAGCATTTAAATTACTGATAAAATGACAAGGAATGTACCTGATGTCATTATTTATGGGCTAGCTTAGGCATTTTAGGCGCTTTCAATTTTTGGCTTTACTTCCTCCGCCGCATTTCCTTTGACATATTTAGGGCACGTAGTCTTGATGTGGCCTTTCTCATTACAGCCAAAACAAACTGCATTCCTCATGTCCTTACAGTCCAATGTTTTATGTCCCTTAGACCTGCAGATCCCACAAGCCCTGGGCTGCGATTTGGATTTTGGTTCGAACCTGCATTTCCCATAATGGCGCTTCTTGCAGGTCTCACATACTGGTTTCTTGTCAGACTTTTGTTTGTTCTTTTTCTTAGAACTCTGGGAGTTATCTACCTCCCTTTTCCTTTTTAGTTCATCCTTTGCATCCGAGGCATGAACGAGATCCTCCTTAAGAGTAAGGAAATGTGGTCCTAGATAAAACTTGGACCGAGCAGCATGGGGCTCCTTTAACTTTTTCACAGCCTTCTTCACAGCTTTTCCAACGGCTGCGTCTATCATAGTCTGAAGAACATCTTTGGAAATTCTAAGGTTTACAATTTCAGCATCATTAGCATGCGTCGCGTCATCAATGGCGCGATTGACTGTTATCTTACCCGAGTTTGCCATACTCGATATTGGTTCCTAATACCAATAAAACAATTTCTTAGTTGAAATCCACAACTGCTATTTTTCACTCTAATGGCCTTAATATATACTAACCATGGGGTCAATCACCAATACAGGCTATTATAGCACTAACATTCTTAATGAACGTTGTTTAAAATATATTAATATTACTTAGCCTAAGTCGCAAAAGACCATCAATGGCATTAAAGATTTGGACCTAGTCCATTACTTTTCTGACAGAGGATCAAAACGTCACATCTGACTTTATTATATTAAAGAATTTAGGGAGCTTGAAAGCTTGCCATAGGAATATCAGAAAAGAGTGATTCCTATATAGATATAAAATATCCATCTAAGGTTTGTTGGAGCATTTTCTAAAGTGTCATCGGCCAATTTCTACTTCGTATAAAATGACCGAAGTCCTACTAAGACGGATACAACAGTTCTCAACAGTGATCGTTCATTATTGAATCACATGTGTTAGTATCAATTAAATTTCTGCATAAACTGCTTGATAAGGAAAAGTACCTGCTATATAGTTATCCTTCCTGGCATTCATCCGGAAGACTCATGCATTTGTTTTCCTGGCCTCTCAGGCTTCTTTATAAGCTTTGGGCAGTTGGTTTTGATGTGCCCTTCCTCGTTACAGTTGTAGCATGTGGCGTTCTTTAACCCCTTGCAATCTAAGGTTTTGTGGCCTTTGGTCTTGCAAATTCCACACAATTTAGCGCGTGGGTCTATTGTACATTTTCCAAAATGCTGCTTTTTGCAGTTATTGCATTTGGGTCTGTTATCAGACTGACTCGAGTTCTTCCTAAACTCGGAATCTTTCCCACGCTCCGAGCTTCCCTTCTTCTTCTTGTTAGTTTGATGAGAGTTTTCCTCCTCTCTTTCTCTTCTTCTCTCGCCAGAAGCCTTAACAGACTTAATTCTGATTGCATCTAAGGTGAGAGATAAGGATAAGTCCACCGCGGACCTATATGTGGTTGGCCTAGATGCTTTAACATTCCCTTTTATCTCTGGTGCTAGGCCTCCAATGAAACGCGTTATGCGTTTAGGTTCAGGGGTGACTAGATAAGGAACTAGGCGGGACATAGTGTTGAAACTTGTCACATATGCCGGACAATTCAAATTTTCCATGACCAAAGTCAAGAAGTCTGATTCTATCTTTTCTACTTCATGCTGAGGGCAGTAGTTTTCCTTGACTAAAGCAACAAATTGACTCCAAGATAAGTTGTAGAGTAGAACTTTCCCCGTGGCTTGGAGCAATGATCTCCACCATGCCAACGCTTCTCCTTTAAATGATTGTGAAACAAATTTCACAACATCTTGCTCCGCACAACCGCTGATGTCAACAACGGCGTCCATCTCATCGAGCCATGTCATGCAATCGATGGCCCCATTTTCTCCTGTAAAGTCTCTGGGCTTGCAGGAAACAAAATATTTATATGAACAGGTCTTAACTGGTGCCTCTTGATGAAACACAACATGTCTAGACGGAATACTCCTTTGATTTGACAAGTCATGATCATCGTCCCCCCTTGACTCATATGTTTTAGGAGGGGGCTTACTACAAGCCATAGATAGAGTCTTGGAGTGGGTATCATTTGATTCATCATTCTGTCGATCAAGAGCTCGAGTAACAGCATAATCTATTATTGCCTGCAGTTCTGCTCCAGTTACATTAATTCCGGTAGTATCATTGCTCTCCTTCAAACGACTGTTAACTTCATCTAATCCAGCCATGTAGCTTGATTGCTACATAATTATTAACAATGATTTATTCAGAGATTATTATGGAATCATCATCTTTGACGATTTATCAACCATGGTAATATAAACCATATTGGTTAACTTGTTAGTTATATTTAATTAGTATTTTCCATTATAACTTATCCTAGTTATAAAACATTAAGGATATTAAAGTGGCGCATAAAGCCTAGTCACAAGGACAGTTCTAAATTTTTGTAAGCCATGATTTCAGAGAATCGATGCATTAAGGTTTGAATCACGTTCATTACCTTCTCTTGACAGGGAGTTGTAGACTTCAACTGTCGTTTGTCTTTTTTTTAGGACAATAGGTATAGCCCGTGGGCGTTCCCCTTCTGAGGGATGGTTATAATATGATCATCTTCTCAGATGTTATTAGTCGAGATCGTATGGATCCTACCGACTATTATGCTTGGACCTGGTCCAACACTTTTAGACAGGAGGTCAAGACCACCACTGTCGTTGTCTTATCGATCAACAAGTTTAGCCCGGAGGCACTTCATCACTATCGGATGTTTATAGTGTGATCATCTTATAGGATGACACAAACCATGATTTCTAAATCACTAGGCTAGATAAGAAAATTGGAAGAATCCAATATAAGTTTGATTGTTGTGATTTATCGAATCACATTTGTCAGGAGTGCTAACACGTTCTTAGGCGTTAACAAGGATCTGAATCCCTTGGGTAGGTTTCACCATCTTGGCCGCGTAGGCTAGATTTCACCTTTAAGATTCTTTTTTAAAAAATGCCTACTGGCAGGGAAGGAAGGATATTTATTTTATTCAGGATTTTATCATAAATCCTAATTTATAAGTTAATAATAGCACAAATGGCCTAGTCGCGTAGACAAGTTTAATTTATAAGCCATGATCGTCTGGGATCGAGGCATTTAGTAATAGCACAAAAGGCTTAGTCACGTGGACAAGTTTAATTTATAAGCCATGATCGTCTGGGATCGAGGCATTTAGGTGTGAATCAAAGTTCATTACCTTTTCTTGACAGGGAGTCATAGACCACCACTGCCTTTTGTCTTATATGACAATTAGTATGGCCCGTAGGCGCTACATCACTATTGGATGTTTAATAAGTTTGGCCCGTAGGCACTACATCACTAATGGATGTTTTAAATAAGTTTGGCCCGTAGGCATTAAAAGATAATTATGTCCTTATAAGGACTAATAAGGAAAACGATTTTCAGTAAAAGGAGTTTCTTCTTCATCTTATTTCTGAATGCTTTCTCCTTGGATGTTCGTTCCATTTTAGCCGCGGTACGAGACTCAGCATCTCGGGCTCCGGTGTGGAGAACTCCTATTACGGCTTCTTCGCTTGGCGACGTATCCAATATAAAAATAATCGGAAGCAGTAAATTCCATATTAGAATCGGGAGTATTCCTATGTTAAGTCTAGACTCAAGTATGTGCAATTGTGTCACTGAGATTAAACACATTAGGATAGTGTTTAATTCACTCAATGTTGGCTCTGATACCAACCTGTCACACCCCAATTTTCCACGTGTCACCGGTGGGCCCGGTGGGGAGTATAGTGACGTAGTTGGCATCATCATAGACAAACAACACAATATATAAATGCACAGCGGAAGCAAAAGATAAATATATTACATTCCGAATATAAGTAATGTCAAAGTATTACAACGGAAGGTAAAGGATCCACAGGTGGATCAATAAAAGAAAACTGTTCAATAGGCTTTAGGCATCTAGAACTTGCAAGATTCCCTAGTGACGCCCCGAGCTCCCAGCCAATTACGCATAGTACCTGCCACTCAACCTTTTGGAAAATACGTCAGTTTACACTGGTAAATACAATTAACTGACTCATTTTGGAAAAAGAGTTTGAAAAGTGATTCGTGTGCAAACGGCACAAAACATCTTGACACATTGATTAAAATGCACAGAGGCAAATTAATCTTTATACTTGGGACAATTTTATTAATAAAAATCTTGTATCCGATTTACATGGTTGTCCAACATTTAGGGCCGGTGATTATACAATACAAGCCGGGCAAGATTAATCGACACACCACAAATATAATCTCACAAGAAGATACTCTCACGAGTGAGTATACGTTATACATATGCAACAGGAGGTGTTTTGCCTACACCTTGTGCTTACGTCGTGGCCATTCACTTTTTAAAATGAGCCAAGGATATCCAGGACACGGTCATTAACCCCCAATGTTATTTGTTATCAATCAACACAGATTAAAACGGGATTATGCAATTTAATCATCTCCGATTAAACAGTTTCTACACCCGACCAAGCGGTATTTTTATAATACCGTATCCCAAGCCCGTATAAGGGAAAATAAGTTAAAAGTATTTACCTGAGCTAGCTCCTGTCTTAAATAGCAAGAATAATAACTCAGCCGTATTCCTAAGTAAGCGTAGGTACAATTTACCGGAAAGCTCTAGTCTGGAACGATGGTATAAATAACCAATTAGACTGCTAACGGGTCTTTAATTAAGCCTAAGCTTAGACCGGTTAGTCTTAAAGAAATATACGGTTAAGACGCATGATTAAGCGAAAGACCGGATAGAATGTGATTTAGACCCGACAAGTTTGAATACTTGTATAATGTGGGTATACTAAATACATTCTGGATTTTGAGATAAAAATGATAACGTTTGACCCGTTTCGGTCAATTTACGCAAACTAGTTACGTAAACCGAACCGAACGCAAAAAGGGCGTTACGGGTAACCAAAAGAGTCATATGCAAGTTCCCTGAGATAATATGCTTTAAATATGATATAATATCAGCAAGTTATGTCCTATTATGCCCCGAATGTATTTAAACTCAATTTACGCCTCATAAGGGCATTTTGGTCATTTAAAAGATTATGAAAGAGTCAATTTGGTAATCTGAGTTACAGGTCTGATTTATACAGTAAATATACTTAATTTGCCATATTATAACAGTAGGGTATGACCCGTAGACAAAACTTATCATTTAAAATCAAACTATGCACCGTAGGGGTATTTTAGTAATTTCAAAAGGGCTAAAAACGACAAAACTGGAAATCTTATACTTACTGTTATTATATGAAAATATGCTAAATACATCAGTAGGTATGAGTCTTATATGTTTAATATGAGTATAACGCTTACAATGCGCTAAAAACGCTAAAAATGCGATTTAGAGCCGTTTCCGGGTTTTTAAAAGAAAGCTGAGATTTTTATATTTCCAGATTGCCCAAAATAATTTATTTAACAAATAAAATCAGTAGAAAAAGGTTTGGGGTCAAAAGAATGTATAAAACTCATTTTATGGCTTAAACGGTCAAAACCGGCATTAACCGAATCGACTTAGCGACGTATGATCCGATCAGCCAAAAATTAAATAAAAATCTTCAAAAATCCCAGAATATTATATAACATCAGTGGGTAAAAAGTTTTATATCGAAAAGTGGCCTGAAATAGGTTATACGCTAAATGCGCCGTTTATTTAACATAAAGATATAGTTTTACGCTATCGGCCATAACTCAAAATCTGGACCACCAACTGATCTCAAATTTTCGGTGCAAGTTTATAAATTAATAATAAAGATTTCTAATCTTTTACTTTTCCAAAAATCACGTTTTATATCAAAAAGGGCAAAATAGTCAACTTTTAAGCATAATCGGAAACACGCATATGAATCGGTTAAGCATAGACTCAAGATGTAAAAATTCCAGAAAGTTATACATAAATAAAAATGGTCAAAAATACACTCTAATACAGATCTCAAACATGCATGCACGGATTCGAATCGATAGTCTACGAAAAAGTCGTTTTATAAGACTTTCGGTTCCGATCCGAGTTTATACTAAAGATTGTCGAGTTGATTATATGATAAAACACATTCTTATATTCATTATAAGTTATTTTTGATGATCAAACTGATTGCATGTCATCTACATTACCATTTATGCTATATTTCGCAAAAACGATTTCTGTTGACTTTTTAAGAACATCTTTGACTCGACAAATAGCATGCTTAGAGTGGGAATCAGAGAATACCCTTTTGAGGGTTTGTTCCCCACATAAATACCAACTTATAAGTGGTTTCAATTTGAGAAATGACAGAGCCAATTTCGTTTAATCGAAAAGTCAAACTTTATGAACAACGGTTTGACTCTTAACTAATAATCTATGCTAGAACGGATTTGAGGATGATATGAATGCTTACAAAGGTCCTAATGAAGCCTAGAAAACACTTGGAGGCTGCCTTGTCGATCAGATTGCTCCTGGAAAGCCTTGAGAGTTCTTGCAAGTTGTGGGTGTTCTTGTTACTATCACAAGTGCCTCAAAAAAATGGAGAAATGAGCTGATTTATAAAGGAAAACAGATGTTGTAAGGAGTCTACAGGTGCCTATACTTGCATGTCCATCCATTGGTGCATTTAGGAGGTGATCCCAGCTGTTTCCCACAAAAAAATGGACTAAACAGCCCCTGATTCGCAAAAAGCTGCACCTGGGCTGCCAAACTTGGATTAAAAATGGCAGCTTTGGTCCCTGTCTTTGCACGCGAGGTTTCGGCTATTTACTTTGACTCGTAAACCCTCAAATCTGGTTTTTAAGTACCTTGGGACATTTACCAACATGGTAATGTCCTCGGATAACTTTGCGCTCACCCGAAAAGCCATGAAATTCGACGTTGACGCTTTTAACCCCTCAAGTACGGTTTTGGCCATAACTTTCTCATACGATAACGAAACTTCATGAAATTTTTACCACATATTCTAGTGAGTATATTTTAGAATCACAAAGCTTCGGGTCTGCCAAAAGTTCACTCAGAGGTATAAATTCAACATGTTGACACTTTTAGCCCCTTTAGTTTGTAATTCCTCACTTTTGTGCAATTTCCGCTTCGTATGATCCATGATCCATCCGTTTAAGGTTATAAACATTATGTAGGGTTATTATAGAGTCTTATTATCCATTGTTGACACTTTGGACCCTTACGTTCCATAGTTTCCACCGTTTGTCAACTTTAGTCCCTCTAAAGTTTGTTTTTGCATATGCAAAGTCTATGACACGTGTCAATACATCATTGGACATAAATTTTCGAGGTGTTACAGGTGCTCACAATGCTCATCCTGGCTTTTGGAATAAATAAGTATATCATCGATGAAGACAATTACAAATCTATCCAAGTACGGCTTACAGATCCTATTCATCATGTCCATGAATGTTGCAGGGGCATTCGTTAATCCAAAGGGCATGACTGTAAACTCGTAGTGACCATACCTAGTCCTGAAAGCAGTTTTAGGTATGTCTTCTTCCTGTACCTTTAGCTGATGGTATCCGGAGCGCAAATCTATCTTAAAGAAGTATCTAGTTCCCTGTAGTTGATCGAAAAGATCATGAATCCTGGGTAGTGAGTATCGATTCTTAATTGTAACCTTATTCAATTCCCTATAATCGATACACATCTGCATCGAACCGTCCTTCTTTTTCACGAACAATACTGGTGCTCCCCAAGGGGACGAACTAGGTTGTATGAATCCTTTGCCTAGCAATTCATCCAACTGCTTTTTCAGTTCTAACATTTCGGTGGGTGCTAACCGATAAGGTGCCTTAGCTATTGGTGCAGTTCCAGGAATTAGATGAATTCTAAACTCTACTTCTCTATCTGGTGGTAATCCAAGTAGCTCATCTAGGAATACATCAGAGTATTCTGATACTACTAGAATTTCCTTAAGTTCCTTACTTTTAGTGTTAATGATTATCGTAATCATATACACTATTTCTTGTTTTCGTTCATAACTAGCAACTTTCATTACTGAAATGAACTTCATTGGTTTAGGTGGCTTATCTCCTGTAATCACAATTACTTCTCTTGTTGGGGTATGAATTTCTATGGAATTCTTATCACAGAGGATTCGAGCATGGTTGGCTACTAACCAATCCATTCCTAATACGAAATCGAATCCTGCTAAATTCATAGGTAGAAGATTTGCAGAAAATTTATGGTCTGAGAGTTCTATTTTTCCCTCTTGGAAAACCTTATCTATATTAATAGAATTTCCATCTGTCGTTTCTACCGTATAAATCTGTCTAAGTTTGGTTAAAGGTTACTTAAGAGCTTGACAGAATTAAGTATTTATAAAACTTTGGTTTGCACCAGAGTCAAATAATACTTTTGCGTAAACGTCATGTACAAGAAACGTACCAGCTATTACGTCCGGGATTAGATCTGCTTCTTGCGTTGTCAGCTGGAAAGCTCTTGCATTCTTTTTATTTGTTCCTTTGGCAGGTTTGGCCTTGTTGTCAGCTGGTTTAACCAATTTTGGGCAATTTGGCTTAATATGCCCGGCTTCTCCGCAGTTGTAGCAGATCATCGTCTTTCTCCTACATTCTTCTTCTTGGTGCCCTGATCTATTGCAGAAATTGCAATATTCCTTGCATTTTCCAAGATGCTTCTTTTTACAGTTACTGCAAAACAGAGCGATGGAGGATTGCCCAGTTCCCTTTTTCTTGAAATTACTATTAAGATTACCCCGACGGAACCCTTGGGTAATCTTCTGGGCCAATTCCTTTTTCCGGTTCTCTTCTCTTGTGCGTACCAGCCCGCCGGTCAAGGTTTTGGCCAATTCAACCGCATCGTCAATTGTGCGGGGTCTCGCAGCTTTGACTATATCATGAATTTCGCTAATTAGTCCCCAGATATAGCGAGAAATAAGCACCGGTTCCGGCAAGGCCAGAGTCGGTACAATTCTAGCATACTCGAAAAATTTCAAAGTATACCCCCCGACAATCAACGTCCACCATCCGGTGATTTAGGAACTTGTTTGTCATTTGTTCCTTTTCGTAGGAGGGACAAAACTTTCTTTCTACCAATTCCTTAAATTCCTCCCAACTCATGGCATAAGCCACGTTACTTCCCTAGGCTTGCAGCACCGTGTTCCACCATTCTAACGCTTCTTCCTTGAAAAGGTGGGATGCATACATCACCCTGTCTTCCTCTGCGCACTTACGTATTTCAATTACTACTTCGGTCTTTTCTAACCAACGTAGCGTGGCAGTCGCCCCTTCATTGCCTGCAAATTCGACTTGCTTACAGGTAAGAAATTCTTTGTAAGTGCAACCAAGTATTGCAACTTTCATTTTCTTAAGAAATGGGGCTTGAACCACATTATTATCATTATTGCCGCCCCCGTTTACACTGTTATTGAAATTATCGTCGCGAGTGCGTTTGCTATGGTTGGCTTGGGAAGGTTCAGCAGGGTTCTTAACAGCAGCGACGATTGCCGGGATAGCATTGGCTATTCCCTGGGCAACAATATTTTCTATATCTTGTCTATTAAGAAAATGGTCTTCATTAATGGGTTTAGATTGATTAACTTCATTTTCCGGTTGATTTTCTGTGGTTTTCCATATGAATCATTAACAATATATATATATATATATATATATATATATATATATATATATATATATATATATATATATATATATATATATATACTATTGTCATAAAATGGATAGCAACCAAACACAATAGGGCAATCACGAATACAATTAAGTCAACACATATAGCCAAAATCGTCGACCTTGCGACATTTATAGTTTTATATAATATTATGCGTCAATACAAGCCATATATTTTATAGATATGTTATTTTAGTATTACTATACCTAATATTATTATTATTATTATTATTATTATTATTATTATTATTATTATTATTATTAGAGTAAACTGCCATTTTGGTCCTTGAGGTTTGGTCATTTTTGTCATTTTAGTCTAAATCTCAAATCTTTTAAATCTGGGTCCCTGTGGTTTCACTTTTATTGCCATTTTGGTCCAAAAATCCAATCACCTTATATTTAACTATTGAAATCTAGTTAATTTGTCTTTTTTTTCAAGGGCAAAATGGTCCATCTTAATTTAATATAAAATATTATTAATTAAATTAATTATTTTAAATTTCCTTTACCACATAAATGGCCAGGAGATATATATTCCCCTCATAACTTCATCTTCCCCAAAAATCACCCCACACCAAACCCTAATCCCTAATTCATCTTCTTCATCTTCTAAGCATGATGGCAATTGCATATTTAGCTATTAAAATGGTGTCACTTGAGTCAGTTATTTTGCTATGTAGTGGGAGCACTTTGGACTGTAGAAGGACCAGATGCCAAAGCACTTGAGGAGAGCATGGAGACTTATTCCAATTTGCTTCATAGATTCCTTTTGCTTTCCCAGGGAAGTATGTTTGGTGTAAGAGCTGCGGTTTCTGAAGAAATGCGTACCTCAGGAGAGGCGGTTGCCAATTGCAGCTTTAAGTTGTTGAAAGAGTCTGTGGCTTCCTATGGTACTCTTACAACGTTACAACTTTCTATTTTTTGCTCCAGTATATTAACCATAAACATATTCGTATATCATTATAACTGTAACGCTCTCCTTCTCGAGATGCCTAATGTGCAAACCACCATGCTTAGAAGATGAAGAAGATAAATTAGGGATTAGGGTTTGGTGTGGGGTGATTTTTGTGACAACTCGAATTTCCAAGATTTCTATTTCGCATTTATTGCAAGTTCATTTATTGTTTAGTTGTTTATTTGCACAATTAGTTGCTATGGAATTGTATACGCTTTGATGCAATGAATTGTATTGTGTGATTGTGCATGATATGATTGTTTCTTAAATATTGAAAGACTTGACAAATATATAAACTTGGTGGTGAAACTGTGAAATTGTTTGAGACGGTGCACTATTGTAAAATATAATAATAAAGGGTGTAAAGAGTTATTAGTGAAACCTAAATCATACTTAACCCTAAATCATTCACTAAACCTCTCACAAAAATCCAAGCACGTACTTTCATTTCTTTGGTTCTCTCTGGCAATCATCACATCATCATTGGCAAGCTATTCATCACTTTCGATTCCACATTTTCTCTAGAATCAACACAAGGTCTTGTGTAACGGACTTAGACAATTGTTAAACCCTAGAGCATAGCATACCGAGCAAATCAAGGTGAGTTCATACCCTTACTAAGGCATGGGATTCCCAAGGGCTTGGGAATGGGATTGAAGGAATGAGATTGGCTAGATTCGTACATACACTATTACTAGACTACCATACCATCGTCCTCGGTTGTGCAGGACACATACGTAAAACCTACGTATACTTGTATTGCTCACTGTCCTCAGGTTGCGAAGGACACTCACGTAAAACCTACGTGAACTTATACTCACTACTGCCTCGGTTGTGTCAGGCACTTACGTAAAACCTACGTAAACCCCCGCGTACCCCTATCCTCGGTTGTGAAGGATACTTACATAAAACCTACGTAAACTTGTACGTGTTACTGTTCTCGGGATATGTAGAACACTTATGGTTACGAATAGTCTAGTGGTTATACAACATGGGAAGCCCCCACCAATAGAACGTACTATCGGCCCAGTAGAGCCACATGTTACAAACGAACTTTCTATTACGCATTTACTATCTGTGAACTCGCTCAACTAGTTGTTGATCCTCTGTTACATGCCTTGCAGGTCGTTAGATACATGGAGCTTGCACAGGGAGGAGCTGGTCGTTGTGGACTTGGATCATGATTGTCTTGATAAACACTTATGACATTTGATACTTTATTATGATGGGTTTTATTTAGACGCTTCCGCTAAACAGTGATATCTTACTTATGTTTTGAATCACCTTTCATATGGATTTGGTTTGGTTTAATGGCAGTTACTTTTACTATATATATTGTTCTATATGATTGGTGGCTTGATCCTGGTCAGTCACGCTCCCAAGCGGTGATACTCCGCAGGTGGATTTTGGGGGTGTGACAGATTGGTATCAGAGCCATTGGTTATAGAGAACTTGGTTTTAATATGGGAAAACGTTTTTATTAAAACCAGACTATAACCAGAACAATGCTCTCAACGATCCACAACGACGCTTCGCTCCACGTGCAAGACTCAACCTCCTAGGTAATAAGGTTTATGTTTATTGCCTACATGCTAGAATTGCATAGAACTTTGCTTGTAGTATGCTTAGATTACACTACTCACTACTTGTTATTGCTTGAGAACACCTATGTGCTTACACTCGTCTGTCATCGCACTATTCACGAACCTTTCTCGCTTATGTTGCCTTTGATGTGAAGATCAATGGTCGGACGTATTAACTTGACACAAGCCCAGTTGACGGCTCTTATCAATGAACAAGTTGCTGCGGCACTTGCAGCTGCAAACGCAGGAGGTATACTCTTATGTTTAACCTCATTCTGTTCTTACACATTAGGTCAACACGTTCAGCAACCTGTGTGTACCTTCAAGAACTTCATGGATTGTCGTCCTAGCACGTTCAGTGGCACTGAAGGAGCGGTTGGACTCCTCCACTGGTTTGAAAAGCTAGAGTCTGTGTTTGAAATGTGTGAATGCCCTGAGGCTCGCAGGGTGAAATATGCCACTGGTACTTTAGAAGGGATTGCGCTAACTTGGTGGAACGTGCAAGTGCAGATTTTAGGGTTGGCAGCTGCTAACGCCACCCCTTGGGATGATTTCAAGGAACTGATCAAAAGGGAATACTGCACGCGGGAAGACATTCACAAGTTGGAAGATGAGTTGTACTATCTGAAAATGACTGGGTCAGAGATCGAGGCTTATACCAAGAGGTCAAGCGAGTTGGCTGTGATGTGCCCAACTATGGTGGACCCTCCAATCAAGCGCATTGAGTTGTATCTCAAAGGTTTGGCGCCAGAGATTCAGAGCCATGTGACATCGGCTAACCTTGACAACATTCAGGCTATTCAACGCCTTGCGCATCGCCTCACAGATCAGGCAGTGGATCAGAACAGGCTGCCTAAACGCATCAGCGCTACTGCTACCGTTACCACTTCTGCTACACTTGCTACTCCCAGTGACAACAAGAGGAAATGGGATGGGGATTCTAGCAAGGGATCAGCTTCAGTTCAGTCACAGGTTCAGCAGCGAAAGACTGACAGTTATCAGAGTCCCAGTCAGCACTCTTCAGGTAACCACAGGCAGGGCGGATATCGAGGGAACCTCCCAAAGTGCAACAAATGCAACAGACACCACAGTAGCCAGTGTAACAAGGGTCGCTGTCAAAGATGCCTCAAGATGGGTCATGAGGCCAAAGATTGAAGAAGCCCTCGGCCTGCGAACCAGAATCAGCAGCAGTCACAAGCACAGCAGAATCAGCAACAGGGCAACAAGGGGTGTTTTCATTGCGGCGCAGAAGGGCACTTCAAAAGGCACTGCCCTCAGCTAAACAGGAACCAGAACAACAACAACAATAACAACAATCAGGGAAATGGCAACAACAACAACAATGGTGGGAACAACAACGACAATGAAGCAAGGGGTCGTGCATTTGTGTTGGGGCAGGGTGATTGTAACAACCCGCACCTTCGTGCGTTGTTACTACTCGATACACTCGTTACGCCTAGCACCGGAGATTCGGATCATAATGTAACTATACCAATTTTATCGCTAAATCGAAGTACAATCGAATAATTACGCATATTCTATCGCTATTACAAACCTATTTTGCATAACACTCACGATGATGTCGAATATGGGCCTAAACTACCCTTCTCGATGAGCGTGAGGTGTCAAAATGTGAGTAATCAACGCTAACGAGGGTTATCGGGTGAGTACTATGACTCTAACCGTCATGACGATGATGGCAATATGAGTAAGTGGTGCCCCGATAATCATTGTGGCACATCACATCGAAGAACGCACTCGAAGGCACGCATAACTCGATCACCGCACTGAGAATTGGATACATAAATACGTATATACGGCCCTTTTGTGATTAATTATAATAAATAAATTAATAATTATATAAATATATAAAAATATGGCTTAAACCGTCGAAATCGCACCAAAAACGGGATCAAAAGGCTTCCGAACGGATCAATTCGATCAGGCTAGTCCAATTGGTCAGACCGGCCCAATCAGATAGGCCAGTCCGATCGGATGGACCAGCCGATCGGATGGACCAGCCGATCGGATGGGCCAGTCCGATCGAATGGGCCAGCCGATCGACTGGGCCAGCCGATCGACTGGGCCAACCGATCGACTGGGCCAGCCGATCGACTGGGCCAGCCGATCGACTGGGCCAGCCGATCGACTGGGCCAACCGATCGGCTGGGCCAGCCGATCGACTGGGCCAGCCGATCCAACTGCTGTTTTGCCTTCCTTTCCCCTTCCTTGCCTATAAATACCCCTCCATTCCCTCCCAAACACTTGTGTTGCTGCTCCTAACCGACCAAGACGTTCCAGCCCTCAAATCTCTCGATTTCTTCCGATTCTTGTAAGTTTTCAACCCGAATCTTGTACTTTCTTGATCCAAATGCAATTCTTCATCTTTCTACCTTTCAAATCTCAATTTTTAACCGTGAAATCAACGGATTTGGGGTGTTCTAAGGTGATGTCACCATAAAGTTCTTCAAAGGTGATGTCATCCCATGAAGAACAACTCAGATTCGGATGATTTACATACGATTCTTCATGAATCTCAACCAAATCAATGTTTTTTCTAATCAAAGGGCCACGGATTTGGGATGTTCGGATAGATTTCATCACAAAGTTCTTATGAACTTCAAGTGTTGACCTCATATCATCAAGAACAACTCAGATCTAGGGCTTTTCCTAAGTAAAATCAAGGTTTTTACATCAGATCTAGTGATAAAATGATCGATTTCGAGTTAAACACGGAAAAACCGACAAAAACGACCAGTTCCGACGAACGGGGTGATTCCCGGCCGATGAAACAGGTTGGAATTGACGGGATTTCAGTTGCTTAACTGTCACACCCCAACCGATGGCGGAATCATCGGGGCGCGGCACTGAGCGAAACAGATTGTTCAGAAGTTTCCACAACAACTATCATACAATTCAGTTATATAACACGTCCCATACCGTGTCCCAAATAATAACAAGTTATCATAGAAATCAACTAAACAATATGGGAACTGTTCCGACAACTCAAATTCTTAATTATTACAGACCGAATGTAAATATTGTTTTAAGACTTCTAGACGACTAACTGTAAATCTTACTGACCACAGGTGCCAGTACAAGATCTACAGATAATTATGGCCCTGGTACAGGTACGTGGACACTGCCCTAAGGTCACGGGCTCCTAGAAGCTTATTATTGCCTCGCTTCCCTAGCACGCTAGTAGCTTAAACACCTGTCACATACGTTAAAATAAAAGTCAATACATATAATGTAAAGGTGAGTACACAAGTTTGATATAGCATATAGAGTTTGAATAGTTTACGCATAACCAAGCACGTACACAAGGGCAAACGATGCATGTAAATTATCAACATGGGACCATCGATACCAATGACTTCAAGTTGACTGTCCGAGACAGTTCGCAATACATGATTACCACCGTAATCCATGCAAGTAATTGTCCTTAGCAACCCCCGTGGGAACGGGTGCTGAGTCCAAACTATAGTACTATGTTGCTAAAGCAGGTAGATAGCACTCCACGTGTAAACATAATAAACAGCAATCATTTAGACAAGAATACATGCAAGTAGGTTAGCGTTCAAATAGTTTGTGTTGTTCGTGAATTTGATAGATTACGTATGTAACACCCAAAAGTGCTGAAAGCAAAAAGGGATCGAGTATACTCACAGTGGTTGGTTGTGGATTGAAGGGAGCACTGAGAATAGGTCAGCCTGAATAGTTCGATAACACAACGATGAGTAACGCGGAAAAAGTAAACAATGTACTTGGATCGAGTAGGCCGTTCGATCGGACAGCAGTTCGATCGAGTGGGCTGTTCGATTGGTTTGAAAGTCCGTTCGAACATCCATTCGATCGGCTGGCTGGCTCGATCGGCTGGTTCCTTCAAGTGGATTGTTTCTTCCTTTGATGAGAAGGATGTGTTTGTGTATGATGGTTTGTACTACCTTTCAAGTTGGCCGATCGAACAGCTGTTCGATCGGTTAGCCCAACCGATCGGTTAGCACTTCATTGTTCTCAAATATGTCACTCGATCGGTTGGCATGTTCGATCGGGTGACATTCCAATGTTTCGAAAAGTCTAAGTGTTGAAGTATAGTATCTCATGATTCGAGCAGTAATGATTACAATCGAGTGGGGTAGTCGATCGAACAGTACCTCGTCAATACTACACTTTTGTGAGTTGGTGGGTCTAAGTGCTAGTCGATCGGTTAGCCTAACCGATCGGCTGGCATAGTCGTTCGGTTGGGCTGTTCGATCGAACAGCCTAGCCGTTCGGCCAGCTTCTCGATTCGGTTAACCTTTCACTTAACACTTGGTTATTCCCGTTAATTGTTGATGTTTTAGAGATATTTTGACTACGAGTTGAACCACAAAACTGAAGTCCCCACTTAGCCTACTGACTCGAGCAGGAATCACCCAACTCGGTCAGAGACGGTTTGGAACCCAAGTTTAACGTTTAACCCGGAATCGGTATATCTCTCGGTAGAACCCGAATCTTGAACCATGTGTTTGTTTAGATTGATTTATAAATCGGTTCAAGTCTCGTTTTCACCTTTTTGAGTGTAAAAGAGTTGAAAGATAGATGAAAACCCATCTTCCAATCCTTTTCCACCGTGAAATGTTAAGATCTTTGGTAGATTTTAAGTTATTGATGTGGAAATCGGTTAGATCTAGCTTATTCATGGTGGAATGATGTCAAAACTTAGTGTTCTTGAAGAACACATGATGACATCACCCAAGAACACCTAGATCTTGGTGATTTCATGGATGAAATTCAAGTTTTGAAAGATAGAAAGATGTAGAATCGATTAATGAACAAAAACGTACAAGGATTAGAGCGAAATACTTACCGGTTTGAGAGAAATCTGAGATTTAGTGAGAAGAAGAGGCTGGTCGGTCAGAGCTTTTCCAAAAGTGGAAAGTTTGACAAAGACAGCCCTATTTATAGGCTTCCAAAAGAGGAAAGGGTCAGCTGATCGAACAGCATCCCTGATCGAGCAGCTGCACGATCGAACAGCCTGTTCGATCGGCTAGCCTGTTCGATCAGGTTGCCCTGTTCGGTCGGCTAGCCTGTTCGATCAGGTTGCCCTGTTCGATCGGCTAGCCTGTTCGATCAGGTTGCCCTGTTCGATCGGCTTGCCTGGTTTTTGAGTGTTTCGCGACGATTTTTAATATTTCGAGTTCGATGAACGATGATTTGAGGATGATAGAATTCCTAATCAAATTACTTTTAGTCCTAACTACTATATCTAACATACAAGCATCCTTACACCACGATTTGGGTTCGATTTCGATTGGGTTTGATTCACCTTCAACTCTTGATTGATTTGATTGATTCACCACACACTTTAACATAAAAGTAAACATGCACAAGTAACACATAAGACACACACACACGTATAAAAAGTACTAAAATCCCCACACTTGAGTTTGATGATTGATTCGATTAGCTTGATTATTGATTGACTAGCTTTATTGCGTTGTTACTTCCTATCATTCACAGTCGGTCGTTGATTCACAGTTCGATTATCGGTCGATTAGTTTGATTATACAACACTTACTCCAAATAATATGAAAATCAAAATGAAACTAAAATGAAATTAATCTTTATTAATCTTTAATTCCAATAACAGTCAACACTTGACTTTGACTTTGACTTTTGGAAAACACGGGGTGTTACAGTCTCCCCTCCTTTAGGGAATTTCGTCCCGAAATTAGGCCGAGAACCGTACATCGCCGTGTGATTTTACCTATTTGATGCTTCAGATCTATCTGAATAACTGCGGGTACTTGGCCTTCATGTCACTTTCGAGTTCCCAAGTGAACTCCGCGCCTCGTTTGCCTTCCCATCGTACTTTCACAATAGGAATGCGAGAGCGTCTGAGTTGCTTGGTCTGTCGGTCCATGATTTCGACAGGCTTTTCCACGAAGTGTAGCGTTTCATTGACCTGAAGATCGTCGAGTGGTATTATTGCGTCGTGGTCGGCTACGCATTTTCGAAGGTTTGAAATATGGAAAGTCGGGTGGACATTGCTGAGTTCCTCCGGTAATTCGAGTTTGTAGGCAACCTTACCGATCCTTTCCAGAATCTTAAAAGGTCCAACAAATCGAGGCGCAAGTTTCCCTCTTTTGCCGAATCGGACTACTCCCTTCCAAGGCGATACCTTTAGGAGCACGTAGTCGCCAACTGCAAATTCGCGGGGCCTGCGTCGTTTATCGGCGTACATCTTTTGTCTGTCCCGGGCCTTTACCAAGTTTTCCCTTATCTGGTGGATCTTGTCAGTCGTTTCTTGCAGAATCTCGGGCCCAGTCAATTGTGAATGACCGACCTCGTGCCATACAATAGGCGAGCGACATCTCCTACCATACAAGGCTTCGAAAGGTGCCATTTCGATGCTGGAGTGATAGCTATTATTGTACGAAAATTCGACCAACGGTAGGTGTTTGCTCCAACTACCACCAAAATCGATAACACACGCACGGAGCATGTCTTCAATAGTACGAATCGTTCTTTCAGTCTGCCCGTCGGTTTGCGGGTGGAATGCGGTACTCAAATTCAGCGTCGTACCCAGAGCTGCTTGAAAAGTTTCCCACAATCTCGATGTAAACCGAGCGTCGCGATCTGAAATGATGTCTCGAGGCGTACCATGATTCTTAATGATCTCGTCGGTGTAGATTTGGGCTAGCTTGGCCACCTTATAGTCTTCTCGTATTGGCAAAAAGTGGGCTGATTTGGTTAGACGGTCGACTATAACCCAAATACTGTCGTGACCTGATGGCGTGGTCGGAAGCTTAGTTATGAAATCCATAGCTATGCTTTCCCACTTCCATACGGGTATCGGCGGTTGTTCGAGTAAGCCTGAAGGTCTTTGGTGTTCAGCCTTGACTCTTGCACAAGTTAAACAGCTACCAACATATAGAGCAATATCTCTTTTCATCCCAGGCCACCAGTACTTGTAGCGAAGGTCCTGGTACATTTTGTCCGCACCGGGATGAATGGAATATCGGGATTTGTGGGCTTCGTTCATGATGATCTTTCGCAAATCTGTCCTCCTCGGAACCCAGATTCGGTCCAGATAATAGAATATCCCGTTGGCTTTGCTCACGAGCTGAGTTCCATCGTGATAGATTCGTTCTTTCTTCAACGTACGCTCGTTAAAGCAAGCGTGTTGTGCTTCACGGATGAGAGCTTCGAGGTTATACTGAGCCTGGATGTTTCGAACACCTATCACGTAATTCTTTCTGCTGAGGGCGTCTGCAACTACATTCGCCTTGCCTGGGTGATAACGGATCTCACAGTCGTAATCGTTGAGAAGTTCTACCCATCGGCGTTGACGCATATTGAGTTCTCTCTGGTTAAAGATATGTTGTAGGCTCTTGTGATCGGTGAAGATCGTACACTTTGTACCATACAGGTAGTGTCGCCAAATCTTTAAGGCAAAGACAACTGCGCCTAGCTCGAGGTCATGGGTTGTATAATTCTTCTCATGGATTTTGAGCTGTCGAGATGCGTAAGCTATAACCTTGTCTCGTTGCATGAGAACACAGCCAAGTCCAAGGTTTGAAGCATCACAATAGACAACGAAGTCATCGCTTCCGTCCGGCAGTGTAAGAACTGGTGCATGGCACAGCATGTGTTTGAGGGTTTGGAAAGCAGTCTCCTGCGCGGTTCCCCACACAAAAGGCTTGTCTTTATGAGTAAGGGAGGTAAGTGGTACAGCAATCTTTGAGAATCCTTCGATGAATCGCCGGTAGTAACCAGCTAATCCGAGAAAAGAGCGAACTTCCGACGGATTCCTTGGCGTAACCCATCCCTTGACTGCCTCAATCTTTGCAGGATCAACGTGTATACCCCGACTATTCACAATGTGACCCAGAAATTGAACCTCCTCCAACCAGAACTCACACTTGGAGAATTTGGCGTAGAGTTGGTTTCCCTGAAGCAACTCGAGAACCAATCGCAAATGCTGCGCATGTTCGGCCCTCGATCTGGAATAGATCAGGACATCGTCGATAAATACAATGACGAAACGATCTAAGAACGGTTTACACACGCGATTCATCAGATCCATAAAGACCGCGGGTGCGTTAGTCAAACCAAAAGGCATGACAACAAATTCGTAGTGGCCGTATCGGGTTCGAAAAGCGGTTTTGGGTATATCTTCCTCTTGAATCCGCAACTGATGGTAGCCTGAACGTAGATCAATCTTGGAGAAACACTGAGCACCTTGTAACTGGTCAAACAGATCATCGATTCTTGGTAAGGGGTATCGGTTCTTGATGGTCAGCTTGTTCAATTCCCGGTAATCGATGCACATTCGGAACGACCCGTCCTTCTTTTTGACGAAAAGGACTGGTGCGCCCCATGGAGAAGTGCTCGGGCGAATGAAGCCTTTTTCAAGTAACTCTTGGAGTTGGTTTGAGAGTTCTCGCATCTCAGATGGAGCGAGTCGATACGGAGCTTTGGCCACTGGGTTGGCTCCTGGAATAAGGTCGATTCGAAAGTCGATATCACGACTAGGGGGTAATCCAGGAAGATCATCAGGGAACACCTGAGGAAATTCTCGGACAACAGGAACATCCTTGACTTCAACTTTCTTTTTCTTGTCCGTCTCTGCTACAACAATGTTGGCCAAGAAGGCTCGATATTCCTTGCGGAGATATTTGCGAGCTTGAAGACAGGACATGAGCTTGAGATCTTTTGCAGTAGTTTCACCATAAACACATAAAATATCACCACTAGCTAGCACAAAACGAATCATCTTATCGGAACACACAACTTCAGCACGGTTTTCACGAAGAAAGTCCATGCCTACTATGACATCGAAACTTCCGAGCTGCATTGGAATGAGATTAATCGGGAATATATGATTGTTGAGCTTGAGAGTACAATCACGGAGCACAGAATTGACAGCAATGGTTCTTCCGGTAGCGACTTCTACTTCGAAGGGTGTCGAAAGATAAGAGCGCTTACGTCTAAGAAGTTTCTCAAACTCAAATGACACAAAGCAGTTATCGGCTCCAGTATCAAACAAACATGATGCATATATACCATTCACAAGGAACGTACCATTGACCACGTTGTTATCAGCTTGAGCCTGGCGTGCATTGATGTTGAAAGTTCTGGCGTGAGCGGCTTGTTGTTGAGGCTGCTGCTGTTGTTGCTGGGGTTGTTGAGCTTCTTGTTTCACCACCCTGTTCGGGCACCGGTTCGCGAAGTGGTTAGGATCACCACATGCAAAGCAGGTCCGAACATTGTTTGCTGGGGCCTGTGCAGCTTGAGGAGCTTGAGGAGCAGGTAGCAGGGCTTGGTTAACAGCGGCTTGAGCTTGCGTTTGACGAGGACCATAGCGGCAATTCGCAGTGAAATGCCCGTAAACGTTGCAGTGGGCACAGTAACGGCAGGCCACACCCACCGGGTGATGATAAGAACATGTAGCACAGAGTGGGTGGGGGCCGGTGTACGCACGCTTCGCTGGCGGCGCATTGATCACTGGCGCAGTGCGCTGTGGTTGCTGCTGTTGTGGCGGTACTGACTGAAGAGGAGCAGCATTGGTTGCGGCGGCACAACCCTTGTTCTTCTTTCTTCTTCTCGAGGACTTGGAGGCTTGAGCAGTGGGATTGTCGGTTGATGCGGTAGTAACTTGATGCAACGACTTGGATGGCTTATCCCAGACACCAGCCTTAACTCGCTTGTCGTTAATCTCGGCAGCGAGCAGGTAGGTTTCCTCGATTGATGCGGGTTTGGCGGCGAACACATAATCTGCAACACAATCCGGGAGAGCACGGATGTATTTCTTGATGGTCATCTCGGGAGTCTTGACCTGGTCTGGACAGATAATGCTCAGTTGTTTGAAACGGGCGGTGAGACCAGCATTGTCTCCCTCCTTTTGCTTGATACTCCAGAACTCATCCTCCAACTTTTGGCGTTCGTGGGGAGGACAGAACTCGTCCAGCATGATCGCTTTCAATTCTTTCCACGTCAGCTCGTATGCAGCGTCGTTCCCGCGCTTGTTCCTTTCTGCGGTCCACCAGTCCAAAGCTCGCGACTGGAAGACACCGGTAGCATTGAGAGTACGGAGGTGATCTGGGCATCCGCTTTGACGAAGGGTGACTTCTACCGAGTCAAACCAATGAAACAGAGCCGTAGGGCCATCTTCACCGGTAAACTCTTTTGGCCCACATGCCTTGAATTGTTTGAAGCTAAAAGTAGCTTTGTTGGAGTCTTTGGGCGTGAGGGTTCGGGATTCCTCAGATGACTTGCTTGCGTTCTCGAACACATCACTGACGGCTTTTGCCACAGACCTTGAGATGATCGCGGCGAGACGTCGATCTCTCTTTTCCTGACGGGTAAGAGTTTGGCGAGGCTTTGATGATGACGACATGGTCTGCAATAGACATCGCCATAGGGCTCAACACAACGAATTCGAATCTCGCACGTCTTAGTTTACTAAAGCTTAGAGTCACGTCGCATCTCACGTCACGTAACACATATAAACACATAAGCACATAATCACAGAGGCACATAAGCACAGAAGCAATTAGAGCACATAAGCAATTAAGCAAATAGAGCACTTAATTCCCTAAACACGTACGAAATTTTATTACAGAGGCGGTCAGAAAACAGAAACCTATAACCACAAGTCGGGTGTCGTTCGTTTCGCATATCGGGTAGCATCACATTGTATCGTCTATCTTAGTCGTATAGCGTAGCATAGCACACTGGTTTCGTTTAGATCACATCAACAGGGATTTGAATCGAGATAGGATAGCAACAAAGGTCACGCAGATTGATAACAAATGGAGTAACCAACAAATCCTAAAACACGTAAACAGGTAAATCACATAAAATCAACGAAGCAACACTCAAAATCGGAAAATGGATTGTCTGCGGCTACTAGACTTTGACTAACCATGGCAATTTAACTATTCACAGTTGACTTGTCGTCACTTTCGACTCTAGGGGACATGTTCCTGCCTCGATTCTTGGGCATTATGCATGCGCATTCTAGGCCATACTCGTGAGTTCAGGTCGTTGGAGTCCGTCAATTGCCTTGGCGAGATAAAATAAAATTGGAATAACTGCCAAGGTTAGGGTTTCACCCCTAGCTCAGCAATTTCTTCCTTGTTTTAAGAAAATTTAGAGGAAAGTGTTCATCAAATTACGGGTTTCAGCCCTTATTTGGTATAATTCGCCCCCGTTTGTTGATAGAAATTTGCACAAAATAATTGGCAAAATTTGTAATTTTAGGCAGGAATTTGCGGGTTTCACTCCTAATCCCGTCCAAATTACGAAATTTGGCTCGGAGTTCGGATGTAATGATAGAATAGAAGGAAACAACATAAAATAATCACATAAACTTGGTCTTTTTGGTTCCTAACTATAGTCTAGGTCTCTAAGACAGCGATCCGGACTAGATCGTGTCTAACCTAATTCCCTATAGTTATGGCTCTGATACCAATCTGTCACACCCCAACCGATGGCGGAATCATCGGGGCGCGGCACTGAGCGAAACAGATTGTTCAGAAGTTTCCACAACAACTATCATACAATTCAGTTATATAACACGTCCCATACCGTGTCCCAAATAATAACAAGTTATCATAGAAATCAACTAAACAATATGGGAACTGTTCCGACAACTCAAATTCTTAATTATTACAGACCGAATGTAAATATTGTTTTAAGACTTCTAGACGACTAACTGTAAATCTTACTGACCACAGGTGCCAGTACAAGATCTACAGATAATTATGGCCCTGGTACAGGTACGTGGACACTGCCCTAAGGTCACGGGCTCCTAGAAGCTTATTATTGCCTCGCTTCCCTAGCACGCTAGTAGCTTAAACACCTGTCACATACGTTAAAATAAAAGTCAATACATATAATGTAAAGGTGAGTACACAAGTTTGATATAGCATATAGAGTTTGAATAGTTTACGCATAACCAAGCACGTACACAAGGGCAAACAATGCATGTAAATTATCAACATGGGACCATCGATACCAATGACTTCAAGTTGACTGTCCGAGACAGTTCGCAATACATGATTACCACCGTAATCCATGCAAGTAATTGTCCTTAGCAACCCCCGTGGGAACGGGTGCTGAGTCCAAACTATAGTACTATGTTGCTAAAGCAGGTAGATAGCACTCCACGTGTAAACATAATAAACAGCAATCATTTAGACAAGAATACATGCAAGTAGGTTAGCGTTCAAATAGTTTGTGTTGTTCGTGAATTTGATAGATTACGTATGTAACACCCAAAAGTGCTGAAAGCAAAAAGGGATCGAGTATACTCACAGTGGTTGGTTGTGGATTGAAGGGAGCACTGAGAATAGGTCAGCCTGAATAGTTCGATAACACAACGATGAGTAACGCGGAAAAAGTAAACAATGTACTTGGATCGAGTAGGCCGTTCGATCGGACAGCAGTTCGATCGAGTGGGCTGTTCGATTGGTTTGAAAGTCCGTTCGAACATCCATTCGATCGGCTGGCTGGCTCGATCGGCTGGTTCCTTCAAGTGGATTGTTTCTTCCTTTGATGAGAAGGATGTGTTTGTGTATGATGGTTTGTACTACCTTTCAAGTTGGCCGATCAAACAGCTGTTCGATCGGTTAGCCCAACCGATCGGTTAGCACTTCATTGTTCTCAAATATGTCACTCGATCGGTTGGCATGTTCGATCGGGTGACATTCCAATGTTTCGAAAAGTCTAAGTGTTGAAGTATAGTATCTCATGATTCGAGCAGTAATGATTACAATCGAGTGGGGTAGTCGATCGAACAGTACCTCGTCAATACTACACTTTTGTGAGTTGGTGGGTCTAAGTGCTAGTCGATCGGTTAGCCTAACCGATCGGCTGGCATAGTCGTTCGGTTGGGCTGTTCGATCGAACAGCCTAGCCGTTCGGCCAGCTTCTCGATTCGGTTAACCTTTCACTTAACACTTGGTTATTCCCGTTAATTGTTGATGTTTTAGAGATATTTTGACTACGAGTTGAACCACAAAACTGAAGTCCCCACTTAGCCTACTGACTCGAGCAGGAATCACCCAACTCGGTCAGAGACGGTTTGGAACCCAAGTTTAACGTTTAACCCGGAATCGGTATATCTCTCGGTAGAACCCGAATCTTGAACCATGTGTTTGTTTAGATTGATTTATAAATCGGTTCAAGTCTCGTTTTCACCTTTTTGAGTGTAAAAGAGTTGAAAGATAGATGAAAACCCATCTTCCAATCCTTTTCCACCGTGAAATGTTAAGATCTTTGGTAGATTTTAAGTTATTGATGTGGAAATCGGTTAGATCTAGCTTATTCATGGTGGAATGATGTCAAAACTTAGTGTTCTTGAAGAACACATGATGACATCACCCAAGAACACCTAGATCTTGGTGATTTCATGGATGAAATTCAAGTTTTGAAAGATAGAAAGATGTAGAATCGATTAATGAACAAAAACGTACAAGGATTAGAGCGAAATACTTACCGGTTTGAGAGAAATCTGAGATTTAGTGAGAAGAAGAGGCTGGTCGGTCAGAGCTTTTCCAAAAGTGGAAAGTTTGACAAAGACAGCCCTATTTATAGGCTTCCAAAAGAGGAAAGGGTCAGCTGATCGAACAGCATCCCTGATCGAGCAGCTGCACGATCGAACAGCCTGTTCGATCGGCTAGCCTGTTCGATCAGGTTGCCCTGTTCGGTCGGCTAGCCTGTTCGATCAGGTTGCCCTGTTCGATCGGCTAGCCTGTTCGATCAGGTTGCCCTGTTCGATCGGCTTGCCTGGTTTTTGAGTGTTTCGCGACGATTTTTGATATTTCGAGTTCGATGAACGATGATTTGAGGATGATAGAATTCCTAATCAAATTACTTTTAGTCCTAACTACTATATCTAACATACAAGCATCCTTACACCACGATTTGGGTTCGATTTCGATTGGGTTTGATTCACCTTCAACTCTTGATTGATTTGATTGATTCACCACACACTTTAACATAAAAGTAAACATGCACAAGTAACACATAAGACACACACACACGTATAAAAAGTACTAAAATCCCCACACTTGAGTTTGATGATTGATTCGATTAGCTTGATTATTGATTGACTAGCTTTATTGCGTTGTTACTTCCTATCATTCACAGTCGGTCGTTGATTCACAGTTCGATTATCGGTCGATTAGTTTGATTATACAACACTTACTCCAAATAATATGAAAATCAAAATGAAACTAAAATGAAATTAATCTTTATTAATCTTTAATTCCAATAACAGTCAACACTTGACTTTGACTTTGACTTTTGGAAAACACGGGGTGTTACATTAACACCTCGTCGTAACGACTCGACCCAAAACGCCGAAAAACGCTCGAAAAATCATCGAAAACAGCCGAACAGGATGGCCAATCGAGTGGCCCAATCGATCGAACAGACCAGTCGATCGAGTGGCCCAATCGATCGAACAGACCAGTCGATCGAGTGGCCCAATCGATCGAACAGACCAGTCGATCGAGTGGCCCAATCGATCGAACAGACCAGTCGATCGAGTGGCCCAATCGATCGAACAGACCAGTCGATCGAGTGGCCCAATCGATCGAACAGACCAGTCGATCGAGTGGCCCATTCGATCGAACAGGCCAATCGATCGAGTGGCCCATTCGATCGAACGGCCCATTCGATCGATCAAGCCGTCCGATCGATCAGGCCCATCCGTCCGACCGACCAGGCCCACTCGATTGAGTGGCCTGTTCGACTGGGCCAGCCCAATTTCACTATTTTGTCCGATTTTAACCCAATTTCGCCCGATTTCACGCAAATCGATACCGTTTAACGCATAGTAATCTATCACTCACATAAATTGTCTGAAATCAGGACATTCTCCGGCACCGATTCCGCAAACATAACCGAAAACGCGCTGTGAGTATACTTGACCCCTTTTATCGAATTTTGGGTGTAACATACGTTCCATAAAAACCAAACTTATCAAACGAATGATTTAATTGGACTATTTATCACTTGCGAATAACTGTTTGCATAGATATACGTGATGCTAGTACATGTATGCTAGGACTTATACTCGTGACGTCCCACCAAGACTAGTATAGTACTATTTCGCCCGACGGGGTCTAGTTATGCCATCAAGAGTCGAGCATCGAGGACTTAGCTGGTAGTATCAGTTTTGTGAGTATATATGTTGTGTATTACGTTTATGCATGTGGAAATTCGCAGCACTTTTATTCTATCACACTATCACATATCAAACCTGTATACTCGCCAATACTTTTGTATTGACAAAGTTTTAACGTATGTTGCAGGTTTAGCCGAAGTTTACATCAAATCAAGCTAGGAAGTCTAGAAACGCATCTAAAATCTAGGTTGTCGGGTTTGAATTGTTCGAGAGGACAAGAAATCCGTGATAACTTACGTGATTGTATTGTTTGTTAGTATGGGATGACAAATGTAATAAATATTATCGCAATATAGTTGTTATGGATTCTCTTGAGCAATCTGATTCGCCTAGTGCCGCGCCCCGATGATTCCGCCATCGGTTGGGGTGTGACAGATTGGTATCAGAGCCATAACTATAGGGAATTAGGCAAAGTTTGAGACTCGACCTAGTCCGGGTCGATGTCTTATGAAAGTGACCTAGTCTATAGTCTAAGTACCAACAGGCCGACTCTTACGAACTCGTTAGGGTTTGTTTGGGCCAACTTGCTACTCTCGATCGAATTTGTTGAAAAGTTACAACTATTGTGTGAACACCGCATACTACAGCTTCACACAAAGAGCCTTTCCTAAGGCTAGAAGGTTACTTAGCCTTTCCTAAGGCTGACACAATACACATGTTTTCAAAACTACTCGCATAACAAAACCGAGTGATCTAGTCGAGACCAGGTGTCAAAACCAATAACTCTCGATAGGATCACTCACTCAGCGTATTTTTCTAGCACGAGAACTCTTCGTTGAGCTAGGAGTGACATCCACATCTCGACAAAAGGTCTCCATTTCGAAATTCTGGTGGAACTCTCGGATTTATTCGATGAGCACAACCACAAATGGGAACGAAGTTGTTAAGCCAGGGGTGAAACCCATACCTTAATCAACTGTTCCACTCTATAAAATGGTTTACAAAAGCTCTCACCAAGGACACGACCATAACAACGACTCAGGCTGCGCGAAGACTAGAGAGACGAATGTTAGGAGCTGCATCCCAGTGGAAGCGTGAGTCCTCTAGGTCAACGCGTATGCCCGAACCTGTTGGTTATAGTCGGGTTACTTGGGTAGTCAACGCCTAAACACCCAAGGCATTCCATCTAAATTTTACGTGTATGGTTTACGTCTATGAGTTTTCAAATTTAAGCTTTACGATTTACCGATTTCTCGATTTATCGAATTTACGAACCTCGATTTACAAAGCGCACAACCTGCACAGCCATCGCAATCTAAAACAAAGACCGAATGATCGCAACAAAACAAACGCCTAAGTACTCGAATCGCTTACGCTATTTCTCTTGTCACGTCCTCACAAATTCTGAATCAATATCTATGTATAACCTACAACTATATCTATATATGTATTAAATACAAAACGAATCAATTATGTGAGAGTTTAGGAACCTAGAATTTTCCTATGTGGCTCCTATGTGTTTAATTAAATTCTATACCAAGTTTTGATCGAATCGAATCGTATCAAAAGTTTAAAAATCATTATGATCGAATCTCATTCCGAATCCTTCTGTCTAGATGCCTTCCAACAACTCGATCTCGAGACGAGTAGCTAGGAGAAGAGCCCAACGACGCGCCGATAAGAGGATTGCCTCAATTGTGACCAAAGAAGTGGTCAAGCTCATTCCTCAAATTGTCGCGCAAGTGCACTCTCAAAGCCACTCTCGAGCCCCGGAAAACGTCAAGACGGAATCTGCATTCCTCTACAAACACTTCAAAGCCTGTGATCCGATGCCTTTCACGGGTGAAGGAGATGTTTCTCAATTACTCCAGTGGTTCGATGCCATCGAGGTTACCTTTCGTCAGAGCGGGTGCCCCGAGGACTTTCGAACTACTTGCGCCACCGGAGTATTTCAATCACGAGCACTCGATTGGTGGACCACCGAACGCAACAAACGTGGGATCTCCGCAGCTTACGCCCTCTCATGGGGCGAGCTGAAGGAACTCATGAAGGAAGAATATTGTCCTCCTCACGAAGTCCAGAAGCTAGAGAACGAATTTTGGGAAATCAAGCAAACCGAAGGTGACAATGCGAGCTATACAGCAAGGTTCAGACAGCTTAGCATAATCTGCCCAAGTCAAGTCGACACTCCGAAGAAAGCTATCGCGAAGTATATTCGTGGCTTACCAGAGTGTGTGGGTGATTTTGTCGAAGCTGCAAAGCCTACTACCATCGAAGAAGCCTACCGACTAGCCGCAGAGATCAACAGCAAACGAGTCGTGGACAGGTTCTCCTTCAAGAAGCCTGTCGCACGAGCTCATCAAGCAATCATCATCAACTCGTCCGACGATTCCTCTGGAGAATCGGTCGATGGATCATCTGACAGCTCCTCGGAGGATTCTTCTAAGAATTACTCCGACAATGCCTCCGCTAAATCGTCAGGCGAATCCGAAGACGACACCACATCAACTCAAGAAGCCCAACCGAGCCGCAAACGAAAGACCGTGAGCCCATACTCTTCAACAACTGGACTGCCGCAACCCGAACCTCTCCGATCAGTTCCAGTTCAGTCAAAGCGAGCTTACAATGGATCTCATCCCCTGTGTTTCACATGCACGTATCATCACCCGCTAGAAGCAAAATGTCGCTATTGCGCAAATTGCAACTGGTATGGGCATTATACGTCGCAGTGCCGTACAAGACCGTAACCTGGAAGGAAGTCATCAACAACCGCCGTCTCCGCAAGTATCCACAACAACGTTATTTTGATCCTAATGTTGTTGTAATAATGCGACTTAACGCTATCATTTCTGGAACTTATTTCATATATCATCGTGTGTGGATTCTATTTCTCTTACAATCGAGCACTATCTAAACGCTAGCACTATGTACTATATTATGTATTTTATCCCTATAACACTCTTAGAACGAGCTACGGTATACGTGCAAGGGACAACTAATCACGGGTGCACACGGGATTACCTTGGTCAGTGCACGGAGATCGTAGTGAAGTTCTAATGGTGCCATAACGTTTAAAAGCACGGTCAAGGGTCTTGGTCGTGTCAACAAAACGTGACACCAAAGCACGGGGCATAAGTAGTAGGGGTGACGCGGGGGTACGCTTTACCATACTACCGAAACTTCGTGAAGAAAGTGCCATGTGGAGTTGGACGTTATTAGACCTATTATACTATTATGGTTAATTTGACACTCTACCATCAATCACAAGGCGTAACAAAACTAAACCGCATCACTGCGAGGCTTCTCGTAAGTCCGCGTACACAAATTGCCACATCGATGAACTTAGGTAAGTTCACCCCGAAGAGCAATTGGAGCAACGCGAGACTGGTCGTAAAGTCTAGAACGCAACTTAATCGCAGTTTTGCCGGATCAATCTCGCAATCAAATCATTCGATAAGTGGCTCGAAATCGCAATCGCATCATGTGTTTGTCTAGAAATCTCTAACGCTAGTTGTTGTCAATTGTGTGAGCTTCTATCAGCTGGTGTGGATCGTCTATTGTGGATTCGCTAGACGAGTATCGAGAATCACTCGCCGCCTTCCACTCTTAACGCGCCTCGCACCTAATCCACCAACTCGATACTCTTATCATGGTTCGCTATTACTTATCAATGCACGCATTCTACGTGTCATGTTAGCGCACAAGACCTCGCTTCACGAGACGAAACTAACAAGGTTGAAACATGGTGATGTTTTGACCATATTAGTTGACTTTGTGGAAAAAGGCCGTGTGGGCTAGCCTTAGTACTATTCGTGGTGTAATCAGTTCAATCAATCGTCTATCACTCGCAACGCAACAATCGTCGCTTATCAATCTGTTGAAATCTATTGTCTGTCGATGTTCGAATGTTACTTGGAAGTCATCGCAGGTGGTGTAATGTTAGGGTGCATGACATTGCTTCACAAGATAAAACTAATATGGAAACATGGTGTTTGTCATATTAGCAAGTCTTGTGGAAACGTGCCATGCGAACTTCGTGTGGAATCAAATCGAAATCTTATTTACCCGAATCAAAATCGTGTCATTCGTTGCCCAACCAAGCATACCATATCAGCGTTGTGCGACCGGACTACTCGCACCCGCTGCCTACGCTTGGTTTGCATCCAACTTATTTATATTCAAGACTCGTTCTAGCACCTCATCGCTAGGATCAAGGGAACCGAAATTCTATCTGTGTCTTATCGGCACGCATGACACTGCCTCAGGAAACAGAGTTAATATGGGTAAAGCATGGTGGATACGCCGCTGGTACTTCCTATATATAAGTGTTTTAACCATATTAACGAACTTTTGTGGGAAGGTGCCACGTGGGGCCCGATGTAAATTATTTTTCCATAATAATAAGGAAAACCTATTTTTATAAAATTTTTACTAAAACCGTTGGACAAATGAAATTCCTTACAACATGGAGAAAACATTGAATCAGTTTGGCTCCGTGCCCAATGAAAATTTCATAAGTCCAATTCTTTTCTTAAAAACCTTTGCAATGACCGACAGGAATCTTCCCGAGAACGAGGGTTCGGCAGTCGAGTTCCGCTCGAACCCACGTTGTAGGAAAGTTTTCTTAAAACTTATTTTGCCACCTGATTCTTTTAAAATGTAAAACTCAAAACCTGTTATCAAAATAACAAAACCCTCCACATAGCGCTGGTGTGGACATCAAAACGGTCGACACCGCGCCATGAGGAGATTTTTCTTAATTAACTTCGGAAATTAATCGAGTATTGGTAAGTTTAAAACGCTATGGAATTACTTTTGTGTGTGTTATCACTTTTAACTAATCGAATCGTATCTTCTCTCCGTTTTCACTCGCCAAATCGTAATCGATCGCTCGTTATCTAGACGCTATTAATTTCTACTCTCAATCGCATCAACTCTTACGACCCTACTATTGGATTAATTTCGGGACGAAATTTCCTAAAGGAGGGGATACTGTAACAACCCGCACCTTCGTGCGTTGTTACTACTCGATACACTCGTTACGCCTAGCACCGGAGATTCGGATCATAATGTAACTATACCAATTTTATCGCTAAATCGAAGTACAATCGAATAATTACGCATATTCTATCGCTATTACAAACCTATTTTGCATAACACTCACGATGATGTCGAATATGGGCCTAAACTACCCTTCTCGATGAGCGTGAGGTGTCAAAATGTGAGTAATCAACGCTAACGAGGGTTATCGGGTGAGTACTATGACTCTAACCGTCATGACGATGATGGCAATATGAGTAAGTGGTGCCCCGATAATCATTGTGGCACATCACATCGAAGAACGCACTCGAAGGCACGCGTAACTCGATCACCGCACTGAGAATTGGATACATAAATACGTATATACGGCCCTTTTGTGATTAATTATAATAAATAAATTAATAATTATATAAATATATAAAAATATGGCTTAAACCGTCGAAATCGCACCAAAAACGGGATCAAAAGGCTTCCGAACGGATCAATTCGATCAGGCTAGTCCAATTGGTCAGACCGGCCCAATCAGATAGGCCAGTCCGATCGGATGGACCAGCCGATCGGATGGACCAGCCGATCGGATGGGCCAGTCCGATCGAATGGGCCAGCCGATCGACTGGGCCAGCCGATCGACTGGGCCAACCGATCGACTGTGCCAGCCGATCGACTGGGCCAGCCGATCGACTGGGCCAACCGATCGACTGGGCCAACCGATCGGCTGGGCCAGCCGATCGACTGGGCCAGCCGATCCAACTGCTGTTTTGCCTTCCTTTCCCCTTCCTTGCCTATAAATACCCCTCCATTCCCTCCCAAACACTTGTGTTGCTGCTCCTAACCGACCAAGACGTTCCAGCCCTCAAATCTCTCGATTTCTTCCGATTCTTGTAAGTTTTCAACCCGAATCTTGTACTTTCTTGATCCAAATGCAATCCTTCATCTTTCTACCTTTCAAATCTCAATTTTTAACCGTGAAATCAACGGATTTGGGGTGTTCTAAGGTGATGTCACCATAAAGTTCTTCAAAGGTGATGTCATCCCATGAAGAACAACTCAGATTCGGATGATTTACATACGATTCTTCATGAATCTCAACCAAATCAATGTTTTTTTCTAATCAAAGGGCCACGGATTTGGGATGTTCGGATAGATTTCATCACAAAGTTCTTATGAACTTCAAGTGTTGACCTCATATCATCAAGAACAACTCAGATCTAGGGCTTTTCCTAAGTAAAATCAAGGTTTTTACATCAGATCTAGTGATAAAATGATCGATTTCGAGTTAAACACGGAAAAACCGACAAAAACGACCAGTTCCGACGAACGGGGTGATTCCCGGCCGATGAAACAGGTTGGAATTGACGGGATTTCAGTTGCTTAACACCTCGTCGTAACGACTCGACCCAAAACGCCGAAAAACGCTCGAAAAATCATCGAAAACAGCCGAACAGGATGGCCAATCGAGTGGCCCAATCGATCGAACAGACCAGTCGATCGAGTGGCCCAATCGATCGAACAGACCAGTCGATCGAGTGGCCCAATCGATCGAACAGACCAGTCGATCGAGTGGCCCAATCGATCGAACAGACCAGTCGATCGAGTGGCCCAATCGATCGAACAGACCAGTCGATCGAGTGGCCCAATCGATCGAACAGACCAGTCGATCGAGTGGCCCATTCGATCGAACAGGCCAATCGATCGAGTGGCCCATTCGATCGAACGGCCCATTCGATCGATCAAGCCGTCCGATCGATCAGGCCCATCCGTCCGACCGACCAGGCCCACTCGATTGAGTGGCCTGTTCGACTGGGCCAGCCCAATTTCACTATTTTGTCCGATTTTAACCCAATTTCGCCCGATTTCACGCAAATCGATACCGTTTAACGCATAGTAATCTATCACTCACATAAATTGTCTGAAATCAGGACATTCTCCGGCACCGATTCCGCAAACATAACCGAAAACGCGCTGTGAGTATACTTGACCCCTTTTATCGAATTTTGGGTGTAACATACGTTCCATAAAAACCAAACTTATCAAACGAATGATTTAATTGGACTATTTATCACTTGCGAATAACTGTTTGCATAGATATACGTGATGCTAGTACATGTATGCTAGGACTTATACTCGTGACGTCCCACCAAGACTAGTATAGTACTATTTCGCCCGACGGGGTCTAGTTATGCCATCAAGAGTCGAGCATCGAGGACTTAGCTGGTAGTATCAGTTTTGTGAGTATATATGTTGTGTATTACGTTTATGCATGTGGAAATTCGCAGCACTTTTATTCTATCACACTATCACATATCAAACCTGTATACTCGCCAATACTTTTGTATTGACAAAGTTTTAACGTATGTTGCAGGTTTAGCCGAAGTTTATATCAAATCAAGCTAGGAAGTCTAGAAACGCATCTAAAATCTAGGTTGTCGGGTTTGAATTGTTCGAGAGGACAAGAAATCCGTGATAACTTACGTGATTGTATTGTTTGTTAGTATGGGATGACAAATGTAATAAATATTATCGCAATATAGTTGTTATGGATTCTCTTGAGCAATCTGATTCGCCTAGTGCCGCGCCCCGATGATTCCGCCATCGGTTGGGGTGTGACAGTGATGCCAGAAATGATCCCAACGTAGTTATGGGTAAGTTTCTTCTCGACGATATTTATGTTACTGTTTTGTTTGATTCGGGTGCGGATACGAGTTATATGTCTTTGAAAATGAGTAAATTGTTAAAACGTACACCAACACCCCTAAACACCAAACATGTCGTAGAACTAGCAAATGGTAAAAGTGTAGAAGCCACGCATGTAGTCAAGGGTTGTAACATCGTTCTAGCGGGTCAGGCCTTCTCGATTGATCTTATTCCAATAGTTCTGGGTAGTTTCGACATCGTCATCGGCTTGGATTGGTTGTCCAAGCAGCAAGCAGAGATCTTACGTAAGGAGAAGATCATTCGTATTCCTCGTTCGGGTAAAGAACCTCTTGAAGTTCAAGGCGACAAGAGTGGTGCAGTGGTTGGCATTATCTCTTTCTTGAAGGCTCAGAAATGTTTACGAAAGGGGCTTACTGCCATTTTGGCACTTGTTACGGATGCATCGACGACAGAGAAAAGAATAGAGGATATTCCAGTTGTACGTGAATTCCCTCAAGTGTTTCCTGAAGATTTACTTGGTCTACCGCCTCATCGCCAGGTCGAGTTTCAAGTTGAACTAGCTCCAGGAGCAGCACCAATAGCCCGCGCACCGTATCGTTTAGCTCCAACTGAACTGGAGGAACTGTCTAAGCAACTACAAGAGCTCTTGGATAAGGGCTTCATTCGTCCAAGCTCTTCGCCTTGGGGAGCTCCAGTACTATTCGTGAAAAAGAAGGATGGCACTTTCAGGATGTGCATAGACTACCGCGAACTGAACAAGGTCACAGTGAAGAACCGCTATCCTCTTCCACGCATTGACGACTTATTCGACCAGTTGCAAGGGTCGAGTTACTATTCCAAGATTGATCTAAGGTCAGGGTATCATCAGCTGAGAGTCCGGGATGAGGACGTCTCCAAGACAGCATTCAGAACTCGCTACGGTCATTACGAGTTTCTTGTCATGCCATTCGGGCTTACCAACGCGCCTGCAGTTTTCATGGATCTTACGAACAGGGTGTGCAAACCCTATCTTGACAAGTTCGTCATTGTTTTCATCGACGACATTCTGATCTACTCCAAGAGTCAGGAGGAACACGAGCAGCACTTACGTCTTATCTTGGAACTTCTTCGAAAGGAACAACTGTACGCCAAGTTTTCAAAATGCGACTTCTGGCTTCGTGAAGTCCACTTCTTAGGCCATGTGGTGAACAGGGATGGGATTCATGTCGATCCATCCAAGGTAGATTCGATACGGAACTGGCCAGCACCGCGTACACCAACGGAAATACGCCAATTCTTGGGTTTGGCGGGGTATTACAGACGATTCATTAAAGACTTCTCCAAGATCGCACAGCCGCTTACAATGCTGACATAGAAGGGTGTCACCTACCGCTGGGGAGACTCCCAGGAAACCGCTTTTCAGTACCTGAAGGATAGATTATGCAGCGCACCTATTCTCTCATTGCCAGAGGGCACGGATGATTTTATGGTCTATTGTGACGCATCGATACAGGGGCTTGGTTGTGTATTGATGCAGCGGGATAAAGTTATTGCCTACGCTTCTCGTCAACTCAAAGTTCATGAACGGAACTACACGACGCACGATTTAGAGCTGGGAGCTGTTGTTTTCGCGCTTAAGATATGGCGACATTACCTGTACGGTACCAAGTGCACAATTTACACCGATCACAGGAGTCTCGAGCATATCTTCAAGCAGAAGGAATTGAATATGCGTCAACGACGATGGGTCGAGCTGCTTAATGATTACGAATGCGCCATCAAGTACCATCCAGGCAAAGCCAATGTTGTGGCTGACGCTCTCAGTCGAAAAGATACTTTACCTAGGCGGGTACGTGCTTTGCAGCTCACTATTCAGTCTGATCTTCCTGCACAAATACGAGATGCTCAGGTGGAAGCATTGAAACCAGAAAACGTAAAGGCTGAAGCCTTACGCGGCTCAAGGCAACGATTAGAACAAAAGGAAGACGGCGCCTACTATGTAACAGGACGCATTTGGGTCCCACTATACGGCGGTTTACGAGAACTTGTGATGGATGAAGCTCATAAGTCTTGCTACTCGATACATCCAGGTTCGGATAAAATGTATCACGACATCAGAACTACATATTGGTGGCCTAGCATGAAGGCCCACATAGCAACTTACGTCGGCAAATGTTTGACGTGTGTAAAAGTCAAAGTGGAGTATCAGAAACCAGCGGGCCTACTTCAGCAGCCCAAGATACCGCAATGGAAATGGGAAGAAATTTCCATGGATTTTGTTACAGGCCTACCCAGATCCAGCGTGAGAATGATACTATATGGGTGATCGTGGATTGACTCACCAAGTCTGCACACTTCCTGGCTATTAAGGAAACGGATAAGTTCTCCACTCTCGCAGACGTTTATCTTAAAGAAGTTGTTTCGAGGCACGGGGTGCCCACCTCCATCATTTCGGATCGGGATGCACGATTCATGTCAGAGCTATGGCAAGCGATGCACAAATCTTTTGGCTCACGATTAGACATGAGCACAGCATATCATCCTCAGACGGATGGGCAGTCTGAGCGAACGATCCAGACTCTTGAAGACATGCTTCGGGCATGTGTTATTGATTTCGGCAACGGCTGGGAAAAGCATCTCCCTTTGGTGGAGTTTTCGTATAATAACAGTTATCACACCAGCATACAAGCTGCTCCATTCGAGGCATTGTACGGACGTAAATGCCGGTCACCTCTCTGTTGGGCAGAGGTGGGGGATAGTCAGATCACGGGTCCAGAGATTGTAGTGGACGCCACGGGAAAGATTGCACAGATACGACAACTCATGGCGGCAGCACGCGACCGTCAGAAAGCCTACGCGGACAAGCGTAGGAAGCCTTTGGAATTTCAGGTCGGGGACCGGGTTTTACTTAAAGTCTCACCCTGGAAGGGTGTGGTTTGTTTTGGCAAACGGGGCAAACTAAATCCGCGGTATGTCGGACCGTTCGAGATCATTGAGAAAATAGGCAAAGTGGCCTACAAGCTAAACCTACCAGCTGAACTCGGTGCAGTTCACAATGTATTTCACGTGTCGAATCTAAAGAAGTGCCTGTCAGATGAGACCCTCATAGTTCCTTTTAAGGAACTCACTATCGACGAGCGGTTGCAGTTCGTCGAGGAGCCAGTTGAAATCACGGACCGGGATGTTAAGGTCCTCAAAAACAAGAGAATCCCTCTTGTTCGAGTTCGTTGGAACTCCAAATGTGGCCCAGAGTACACCTAGGAACGCGAAGACCAGATAACAGAAAAGTACCCCCAGTTATTCGAAACCAATGCAACTACTACTGAGGCTGAAGCTCCTACTGCGGAATTTCGGGACGAAATTCCAAATCAACGGGGGGATGATGTGACACCCCAGGAAAACCAGTAAACGATACAACTTACCTAGTTTCCTCAGTAACCGCATGCTAAATTTCGGGACGAAATTTCTTTTAAGTTGGGGATAATGTGACAACTCGAATTTCCAAGATTTCTATTTCGCATTTATTGCACGTTCATTTATTGTTTAGTTGTTTATTTGCACAATTAGTTGCTATGGAATTGTATACGCTTTGATGCATTGAATTGTATTGTGTGATTGTGCATGATATGATTGTTTGTTAAATATTGAAAGACTTGACAAATATATAAACTTGGTGGTGAAACTGTGAAATTGTTTGAGATGGTGCACTATTGTAAAATATAATAATAAAGGGTGTAAAGAGTTATTAGTGAAACCTAAATCATACTTAACCCTAAATCATTCACTAAACCTCTCACAAAAATCCAAGCACGTACTTTCATTTCTTTGGTTCTCTCTGGCAATCATCACATCATCATTGGCAAGCTATTCATCACTTTCGATTCCACATTTTCTCTAGAATCAACACAAGGTCTTGTGTAATGGACTTAGACAATTGTTAAACCCTAGAGCATAGCATACCGAGCAAATCAAGGTGAGTTCACACCCTTACTAAGGCATTGGATTCCCAAGGGCTTGGGAATGGGATTGAAGGAATGAGATTGGCTAGATTCGTACATACACTATTACTAGACTACCATACCATCGTCCTCGGTTGTGCAGGACACATACGTAAAACCTACGTATACTTGTATTGCTCACTGTCCTCAGGTTGCGAAGGACACTCACGTAAAACCTACGTGAACTTATACTCACTACTGCCTCGGTTGTGTCAGGC